>NC_056741.1:1930492452-1930744952 GCF_019279795.1 Protopterus annectens
AGGGGCTGATGCCAATATATACTAACAGGGAAACCACAACTCTTTGTAGACACTGAAAGCAGTGTAAATTGCAGATAATAATGCTCTGCATATGAAGAAAAAACAATGATCCTTGTCAAGTAATAGAGCACTCAATAGCCATCAACAACATACAAAACGACTATTTAACAAAAGCAGGGAAAAATAAAACATCAAAAATGGAATAATAAAAATAGGTTAAACATGAAAGCACTTTTGTCTTTAAACTATCAATATGGACTGAGATGTCATGAGACTCCTTTAATATAAAACTTTACACAAATTTTAATGGTCAGTATAGCAATTAACTACATGAAATGACTTTAGTATTTAAACAGCTTCTGCTTCTTCAAGTAACATTTAAAATAGAGAATTTTATTAAAGATAGATTTTCTACAGGAATCAAATCACACCGGTCATTTATAATCTGTATATAAAAAATATCTCTGCTACCCGCGCTAATTATTTTTAAAAGACTTGCAGTTAAAATGATGAATGAAAAGAAATAAAAGTTAACAGGTGTTCTAGTTATAAATAAGATGCTGGTTAGATTTGGGTGGTTATTTTCCATATATAATATACAGTCCTAGTGAATCAATACACATAAACAATTTTCTTAATTTTTAGGCACATATAAACAGACCTCAGAAAAATGGATCAGCTTGACATAATCATTCTGTGCAGCTAAAGGTTTGATGGAAAGCTCTAATTTAAACAAAACAAACAGCTGGAAAGAAATTAACCTTCTTGGTTGGTATATTTTTTTCTGGGCACATCTAAAAATAGCTGAACCTACACCACAAGAATTTAAATTCAATAAAGATGAAACTTGTATAGATATTTAAGGAATAAGAACATTTATTCTTGGAAATATAGAAGTAAGTGAATCAAATCCATTACATATACCAAATCTAATAGAACATATATGAAATATCTTATAGAATAACAAATATATAACTGTCTGACTTATACATCATATTATTAAAATACATTCATTATCCAGAGATGGCAACAGTTGACAACTTCCTGACCCAATGTAGAAAAGGGGGAAAAGAGGGTTGATGATGATGATGATGATAACGAATACTAGAATACCAATCTAATATCAATGAAAAATATTGGAAATTTATTTTTTCAAGATGATTGATATAAATTCTCAGAAATGGTCAATAAATTCACCCTTCAATCAACAGTGGAAACAATTAGTTCTCACTTTTGAAAAATCTACACGTGGAAGGTATTATGAAGAGGCTTCTTTACCCAAAGAGATTAAATAAAACAACCAAGACATCAGAAATATATCACTGGAAATATACATATAGAAGCAGATTGGAAGAACATTTTATTTGATTGTGAAAGTTTGCAAGACTACTGGATGATAATTTAATTCTTTGGTCAAAATCTTTGGTCTAATAATTTATTGACTAAAAATATGGTTCTATATTGTAATGATAAACCATTCTATATTAAGAAAAAAATTCTCATTTATGGATTGTTCTATCCATAGAAAGGAAATCAATCATAAGAAGATGGTTACAGAGCATTCCCCCCACTTTCTCAGACTTTGTTTTATCATCAAAATTAGTAAATGACAAACATGAAATCAAAATCTCCTAATAAGCCTTTAAATTTTAAATAGTAGCTCAAAATTTCAGAATTATTAGAGACAGTCATAAAATAATAATCCAGTATGTTATGATGTTTATTTCTCTCTTCATTTGCCTTTCATCTTAATTTTGTCATTCCGTTTGCTTTTTTCTGACAGTTCCAACATTGAAGATGTTATGATAATGTTATAATTAATAAGAAAATAACTATGAACAAATCTTGTAAATATTATGTATAGCTAATGTTAAACTTGAAATAAAACAATTTTATGAAAATATTTTGGTTGAACATTTTCTGAAATGAAATGATGTATTGCAAAATGTATATAACAATATGTCTACTGGTGTAACTTATGGTAACAGAATTGTAATTTCAACCCATAAAGATATCTCTAAGCTCAAGATAATTTTTTCAGTCTATATCCTAAATGATAGTAACCAAAGACAAAAGTAAACAGCCAAACTGTTGAAATAAAACAAAGTGAACCAGGAATCCAGGAATCCAGGACGCCAAAAGGAACACCAGTATTAGCAAAAGTAACACCAGTATTAGCCAAAAGTATATGAAACCATTTATTATGAACAAGAGGTTTTAGCGCTTTCATCTCCTGATAGAGACTTCTTCAGAAACAATGAATAGATTTTAATTATACTTTTAAATAGTACTTAATACATGATGTCACACCTTTAATTGAAGTCTGTTTAAAGAAACATACACTTGTTAAACTGGAGCTAAAAACATTATTTGTATTGACACAAATTTTATGATTTAAGGTGTTATTAACAAGTGTTACTTTTGCTAATACTGGTGTTCCTTTTTGGCGTCCTGGATTCCTGGATTCCTGGTTCACTTTGTTTTATATCCTAAATGATGTGTTATGACAAAAATATAAAAGTAAAAGTTGTTAAACCCTCATGTATCTTCCCACAGCCACAATTCCTCTATGTGTTTTCTCAGTCTTGGCGGATGGGATCTGACCTCATTGATAACGTTTGCATGGTATTGGATCACTACTGTAAATGCTTCGGCAGGGTTAAAGAACCCATATATCAGGTATGTTGTTTCTCCGATGCACAAACGTACTTTTTATTTTACTGTAGTGCATTTTATTACAGCCACATAATAATGCATCACGTTACATTGCAAGCAATAACAGTGTGCAGAAACGTATGTGTTCATTTATGTATTTCATTTGTTTACTGGGATAGTCTGAATGAACAAAACAGATCTCCAAGGAGATATGCTTAGAAAATAACAAAGTCCTACATATGTATATACATATACATATAGATATGTATATTTGCTTTTAACGTGGAAAAAAACTCAGTGTTATTGACAATGAATATATTAAATGCAAGTACAATAATATAGGAGAGTTACCAAGGAATGAACACACAAGAGTATTTGGGCAAAACAGTAAACAGAGTAGGCAGTGGTAGAACATTAGCATGAAAACAATGCATGTGCGCATTTTATCTAGGTGGAATGCAGGTAGGATAATAGAGCGATATTAAATTAGTATGGGTATGTCAAAGTTAGGGTTGGTCTGAGTTAGAGAGTGGATAACAGATGTAAAGAAGAAAGAGGAAAATGATTTTGGGATGAGACAGGATGCTACTCAATAACAGAGCTAATGGTATGTAATCAGCACAGAGAACTGAAGCTATGAGCTGTCGGTGAGATGCTTCTGAGAGTCCTGTGATTTGTTTAGTTTACTGTGTAGCTGTGAGTGATTCACCTAACAAGACAAGACCTCTTGGGAAATTGAGAAAATGGGCTAGGCATCTCAGTGGTCTCCCTCACAATATGCCTAGTCACTACCTTTGAACCTGGTACTATGACAGGAATAGGAATGAATGCAGTTAGGAATTTTAAGACTTTGCAGAGGTCAGACTGCTCATAAGGCAGTTGCTTTAATTGTTAAAATTGTCTAGCATTAGTTTCTGCCCTAATTTGTGGGGGGGGACGGGTTTCCATAATTTGCCTATGTAGCATATAATACGTCATTACTAGATTTGAGTGGGGCAATTTGGTACTGGTCTTGTGAACTGAGATGTCTTTTTAAATTATATATTGTGATGACTGAGCTTACTTAATGGTAGCAGAGGAGCAGAGGATGGTGTAGAGTTTTCAGCTGGGCACAGTTAAGTATGTCCCACAGTTCTAATCGTTAGAGTTTTATAGGGCTAAGTAGGAATGAGCTTTGTGGGGTAGGTTCGTAATATAGTTTTCAATTTCATATAGGCTCTTTTTTTAGTTTGTGGATGCTTTTTTTGGAGGTTAGTTAAAATGGGTGAGGTATAGAATAAGTTGGGAAGTAGAATAGGTCAGACTGTTTATAGATGGGCTTGAAGTATAAGTCATGATTTGATTCTGAAATGCATACAGAATTTATGGTTCATTTTAGTTCTAGCACTGTTGTCAAATGTGAGACATTGATTGACAATAACACCTAGTAATTTTGATTGGTTAACTTATTCACTGGCAGTATTTTTTGTCTTATTAAGATTTAATATTGGATGACACTGTGTAAGTGAAGCTTCCAGTTTATAAAATGAGGTTTGGGTTACTAGTTGTAATTCGGTAATATAGTTTGCAGAGCATATTAGTGCTGAATCATCTGTGTACTCTACAAAGGTTCCTTTATCTACTACTTTATGCATGTTGGTAAATATATTAAATAACAAAAGAACAAGGCTTGATCCTTGTGGAGCACCTGTGATAATCAGAGTAAATGAAGTGTAGGAGTCTTTCCACTCAACAACCTGAGCTGTATTGGTGAGATAACTTTGGAACCATGTATGTGTGAGGTGTTAATGATGTTTATTTTTGATTGTCTGTTTTACAGCTCTTATGTTAATGAGACTGACAGTTCTTTAAGAGTCCTATTTATAAGGTTACTGAGAGGCTGAGGAGGATGACAGCTCTTAGTGTGTGACTATAGGGAAGAAGTTAGAGATAGTGTGGATGTTCATCGTGCATACAGCTGCAGTCATAACAGATGGGTTATCCTGCCATCAGGCGGGTCCTCGGTCAGTCGAATTCCAAAGAATTCCAAGAAGACTTTGGCTGAAAAATATTCGTAATCTCAGGAGCTGGCCGACCGGCACATGCGAACTGCTTCTGCTTCAGGCACCGCGCGGCAAGAAAGACTGAAGAAAATGGCGTCAGCTGGTTCTTTTATACCCCTGCTGCACTGACGTCAGGGAAGAAGCGACGACATCTGACGCCGGACCTAGACTTTGGAATTCGGCCGACCGCGGACCCACCTGATGGCAGGATAACCCATCTGTTACGACTGCAGCTGTATTAGCACTCGAACATCTACATTTATGGTAGGTACAAAACTGTACTTTCCACCCTCCTTTTTGTTTGATAATAGTATAAGACTGTTTCCTTATCAATGGGACATAGTATTTCTTAATGACCCATTTATAAGGATGGATATTTTGTTGCCTGTGGCTCTGAGGAGTTCCATTGGTGGTCAATAAGGGGCTATAGTGGTTAGTTTGAGTTTCTATATTAGTTTCTTGATGTAATCTGTGGGCATTTATTGTATGATAAAGTAGTCCTGGTCTATTGCTTATCATTATCAGAGCTGATATCACATTGTTGAACAACTGAGATGGCTACTTGAATAAAATGCATGTTAATTTTGTAGCCTATATAGTAATTTATTTTATTTGATAATGGTTTTGCATTTTATCGCTTGGACTCATTAGTTTTGTTAACGTTGTTTCAGAATTTTTTTTTTTTTTTTTTTTTTTAGAATGAGTTGTTTAGAGGTTATATTTCCCTCAGAATCATATTAGGCTTTTGACATTATTTCTTAACAATCTATAAGTTTATACATTTTGAGGCCTGCTGAAGGCTGATTATTCCATGTTTTCCAGGTCCCCCTGTACCTCTGTGTCAAAAGATGTTTAGGTTCTGTAAATAGCCAAGGGGTGGAGAGTTTTTCTTTTTCTTTTTATTGATCAGAGTTAGGGCATTTAAGGCATCTAAAAAGATTGTATTGAAGTAGCATTGTCCAGGGTTAAGTTTTTGAATGGGTTCCAAATGCATTGCATTGCTGTAAAAGTTAGTTGAAAGTAGTTTCAGAAAGTCTTTTTAAATCTTATCCAGATGAAAGAGCTATCCATAGTTATTTTTGCATTAGCGCATATTACATGTGTAAGATGATGCTCTATAATGGAGTTTGACAAAATGCCAATTTTTCAGACAGTTTTGTTCTTGATTATAATCCAGTCAAGTAGGATTTTTCATTTGTTGTCTTTGTCAATTCTTGTGCGTTCTTTAATTAACCAATTCAGACTACATAACTTTATATATGGATCTCATAATCAGCACCATTGTCTTGATGTCTCATTCTACAATGAAGACTAATAGCCATGGATTGCTTTATATTAACCCAAATCAGATACAAAATGCCTACCAGTCCTTACTTTCTAGACATGATTATATCCTGTTATAATTTTAAAACTGACACTTCCTTTTAAAACTGATCTGAGCTTCAATTAACCGTTTCATAAACCTCACTTCTTCTTCTCCTTTCTGATCAGTCACAGTGCCAATTTATTAATTTTCATGACTGCGACTGTTTCACTCAGTAATGAACATAAGGGATTTCCTCACATGGTTTCTACCCATCAGAATTATGAAAGTCCATGTCACATCTGGGTGTTTACAGTGCTCAGTAAATAGCATAGACCATTATTCAGAATGCTTATAGACAGAATCTTTTTTTCCATGGAACTTGCTACTCCTTGTAGCCAGGCATTGGCGTATTTAAAGCTATATACATGATATATTGCAACTCCTTTTTAGTTGTAAAATACATACTCATTTTATATACATTGCATGAGATATACACTACATTAGATTGTTTTAAAAATTGTTAATTTTACACTAATGAAGTAATGCACTTTTACATCAGAAAAGATCTTTTGTAGACATTTAAAATATGTACAGATAAATATATCTATTAGTATCATGGTCAAACCTTGAACTGTGAGTATAGATATCTGTTTTTTTAGTTGTCTTTTAGAGCTAAATAATTTTACAAGCTATTTTCTGTGGTTATTGTGGTGGTGATGTTTTGGGCAACACTTGCTACATTACTGCTTTTCTTGGAGACTTAATAACTTTATCTTCAGGTTGAAATTATTACCATGGATTTAGTATTCTAACTTTACATCCGACTTGTAAATCTGATAGTCTACTCCAATTCCTTTCATTAGAGTATTTCTATCTCTGCTGCTTTCTTTTCAGAATTTCATGACTGTATTGATGTTCAAGAATTAGCAATGTAGATGAGGAAGACAATTTGATTTTCATCTTTTGCTCATTAACAACTTAACTGTTGAGGACTGAATACCTGCAATGGAACACTTCTGTGTTCCAAAACTATGATATGACCGTTCTCAAAGCTTTTTTCCACTGCCGTTTCTTTTGAGATTTTTCACTGGTTGGATTGTTCTTGTCAGTTGTCTATTAGACTTCATAGAGTGTTGGCTTGCTGTTAACATGCTTGATTTCCTAATTATGCAGAGGGCTGCCTCGAGTTGAGTGAATGCCTATGGATAAACCACTGTCAATTTAGCCTTATCTAGCCTACTTTTGGAGAACAGAAAATAAGAGGAGTGGTTTTGATACTTCAGTAATGGACAAACTTTCTGTAATATCCACTATCCTGAGGAACATACTCACCTGCTTTTTGGTGATAGGGGTAAGCCATACCACTCCCTAAGTTGGTATAAATTGTACCAGGACTCACCTGATGACCAAGATAAGTCACTTTACATTCCTACCTGATTTTTGTTATCTTAGTAGCCAACCCAACCCCTTCTAATCTTCCTAAAACCTCTCTGGCATATTGGATGTGTTCTTGACTGGATTGAGTAAGGATTGAAATATTGTCTGTATATGCTAGAGAATAGGTTTCTGCTTTTTCTTGGATTCACTCTACCAGCCTCTGAAAGTTCTTGGGACATTCATCATCTCAAAGGTCATTGTCTGTTAACAAAAGAATTTGATTGAGAAAACGTAAATTAGTAAGAGTAAAAGAGACCATACATATTAAAGAGCACTATATATAATATAGGAACACTGACCAAAATGAGTGAAACATTATATAGTGCAGTATAGCAAGAACAAGGGCAAGCAGGTACAACAACTTAAAACTCTGTCCCAGCAATGCAGGAGGGCACACAATAATTTGTTTAAAAATGTGTGTGTGTGGTCCATTTGGGGCAGGTAAACTTCATCTTGGCTGCATAACCGGGAATAAATTGTGTCATGTCTGGGGGAACAAGGTTTCAAAATTTGACATTAATCACAGTTGCTAAGTGTTTGCACAAATATTTAGCAGCCAAAATGTTTGGTCCTCAAGATAAAAGATAGTGAGTATAGTCACTGTACATGCTGCTTTTTATACCCTTTTCCATATACCTTTGTTGTTCCTGTAGTTCCAAACCATATGATAATATTCTTTTGTAGATGTAACGCATCTCCAACATCACCTGAATGAAGCCCTTACTATATGAGCATCAAAGGGAAGTACTGCCACATATGAACTCTTTTAAGACAAGCAGACCACAACATCAGACTTGCATCCTACAGAATACTGAATGTTATCTCCTCTGTAGTTCTCGCTTATTTTTTTCTTGGATTCCTAAAGCTGGCATGTTGTCCTAAAATGATAGTTTATATATTCTTAGAGAACAGGCAGACTATATATCTTCCCCCTGATTAGAAAATGAATGTTTTCTAGTTGGGTGTTAATGTACAGGTAATGCCCTCTGCAAAATAAGTCCGCCACTTCATGGCAGCATATTAGGCTGTCGTGCAGCTTGGAAAGAAAAAGCAAACATGCTTTCAATGAAGCTGTAGCTTGATATATTTTTCATATTGTAATCTGACTGCTAACGTTTTAGGTCAATTAATGATAACTGTGGCATTTTAATGTTTGAAACAGTGCTTCCTTTTCTGTACCTTAACACACCTGATTTGGGTGTATAGCTTCCTGTAAAACAGAGCCATTGCTTCATTAATAGCCTTTAAGAAAAAATGTATCTTTCCCATTTCATCTTTCACCAGGTAACCTGTTCCACTCTCCTTTCTTTAGTCTATTTACCATAAGTTTGGGTGCACATAAATACTTTGTCCAAAATTAATTCTCTTCCACTTGGATTGTCTTATTGAATATTGTATAACTTTACAGTTTCTTTATATGTGTTTTATAATTTCCAATAAAAGGGAGTTCCTACATTGGAAGACCATATATATTCTTCCCAAGTATTGGTGCTTGTCTTCAAGTTTTTAAATTGTATTGGAATGCCTTCTGGCCTGCTCAAACAGCTGTTTTAAAAGATTACTATTTTACCAAAATGTCTACCTATCAGAGTTTGTCTCTCTTTAAAAAATGATAAAATATTAGATTTCAAACATTTCTTTTCAGGTGCTGTTTTAAAAATTAATTGGTCCAGCCATCACTGAATCTAACGTTTTTACTTGGTAAGGCCAGCCGGTACTAACCGGTTGAGATTAAAGTCCGATGTGGATGGTCAAGATAACTATCAGGAGGGGCTACATAACCAGTGAAGTACTTCTAGAAAGTATCTACGGATGGTGCCAAGTAAATATAGTTAAATACAATAGGGTTAAGCAGTCTCCAAGGGTCAAATAAGCAAATGTCTAACTTTAAATCTATTACTATTGCTAATACTTTGGAAGAGCCTCTCAGTCCATGGGTGCTTTATCTATAATAAGAAACTGCACTAAATTGAAGCCCCTTCCCATAACAAAAAGGAAAGCATATCCTTTTTATTCTGTCCACTTCAATAGAAAATCAGTCAAGAGCATTCATGTTCTCCTTACTGGGGACATAAAAGTTGCAAACCCTATATGAATTGCAGAACTAAGTAATTCTGGGTACAATGTGGGTGCTGAGAAAAGCACACTTGGCTGACATCAAAAACTGAAGCAATACTAATTTCATGAAGTCTAACTATGCCTTGACTTAGGAATGGGGTCCATTCCTGTCATAGTATTAGAAACCCAAAACATTTAGAGTAATTTTAAAACGTCTGGAACATTGGCTTTATGACAAATCTTTGACTCTGTTTTGATTGAAAAAAGGCAAGCCCCCCCATATCCTTAATGTGGGAGGAGGTCTGCACTGCCGTGCACCCACTACTTATATATACACAAACTCTGTAACATCTCAGGGAAATCCCTGGAACACTGCAACCTTGTTCTTTAGGTAAAAAAGCCTGCAGTCACACAGTAATCAATTCTTAATGGAGTCAGTCATTAGGGTGCCAAAGACAAACCAGAAACCCCAAAGAATTGCCTGCCAGGGTCTGGAATACAGAAAGGTCTACTTTTTTTGAGGCATTGCTAAGCATTTGCTATCCTGTGCTATTACTGAATAATGTGATCATGGACTTTTATAGTTAAAGTTATGTGTACAATAGAAATGTGCACCTCCCATGCTTTGGTTATGTCACCCATAATACTCCTTCACAGTTTAGCTTCTTGAAGAAAGGCAATGTGTGCATTGTGCTGCATTGATTTATGCAGTATAGCAGTTAGTTTAACTTTGGTATTAATATGAATACCATAAGCTTGCTCTGTTTTCCATTCCCATTCCATTTCCTCAGACTATACAAATGAAGTTATCTAGGTTGTGAACTACTATTAACAATCTAACAATCTCTCAGCCAAACATTTTAGTAATACACACATTGCCACTCAAGCACCAGCTTTACATGTTACTGTTTAACACTAACCTCTTATACTAAGAAGAAGAGATTTGGGGTAAGGCAATGCTTAATCTGCTTATGTACACCCCTCCATTTCCAAGGGAGTCTAAGGAACAGGCTTAGAAATACAATTAGTAAGAGCATAAATGCATTCAAATACTGTGTGCTGCATGAAGGGTCAAATTCCCACAAATTTAACTATGTTCATTTATTAATGTTCAGCTACTAAACCTCCGTGACTCCATGCAGTATAGTATCTGCCTAAGACCCACATTATATTTATGGTTATAAAATGTAAATGACCTTGGAAAAAACATTGCACATAAGTGCAAAATAGTATAGGTCATAAAACTGCAACATCAAATCATATAGCACACTCATTCTTAAAATGAGTGCAATGCAAAAAATGAACAGTAAAAAAATATTCCTGGCAAGAAATAATCGCCTCATTGATTACACAACCATCCCTATAATTGCACTTAAGCCAGAAAATACATAGTTACAGCTAACTAGATTCCATTAAAATGCAGCACTGCCCTTTTCACCATCACCAGACAAACGTAAAAATCGATCAAAGTGGCTATCATCAGGGAAAAAGGTAGTTCGTTCACTTAATCAGCCACATAGACAGTCAGCCACGTTGTGCAAAACCAGCACTTAAGATAGTGCTACCCCTGTCCATTAAGATCCCCCCTCCCAAAAAACCCTCCTTTAGATAATGTGCACTCAAAAACATAATGAAATTTAGACTTTTGGTAACAACATACACTATAATAACATTTTCTTAACCAGCTTACTATATTCTATTGATGTTTATTACTTAAAACATTTACTGGACTGTTGTGACAAATGTACATGCAAAAATGCCCCACTCTGCAAGGCTGTAGAAATGTTAGGCAACCACTGGAAACAAATATCAATGAAACCTTAATCAAAAAATAGAAATTCAGCAAAGTGAAACATTCCCATAGTGAAGAGTTTGAGGCATGATGAATGTAACACTTTCAGGCATGCTGAAGATCTTTCATCTTACCTTATCAACCTCTGCAGTCTGGGCAAATATTTTGATCTACGTGTCTGTAATGCACATTTTCTATATTTCTTCCTGCACATCTTCTGTATTCTTCCACCTCCTTTAGAACTGGGTCAGGGTATGGAAAATAATGCCTCCTCCTGCTTACAAAGATAATTAATCTAACTGATAAAGTCTGTTAAAGGATAATCACTGGTGGGCTGTCTTAATGTTGCTTCTGCCCTCTGAGTCCTCCATAAGTGTCTTCAATTGTTTGGCCCTCTGGGCTTCTGACAGGAGTGCTAGGGAATGACAAAGTTTTCCGTTTAGTTTTCTGCCTCACTTGAAGCATCTTGAGAGCAAGTTTCTGACTTTTCCTAGATGTAGCTGAGTATCTTCTAGCATTTAATGGATGTCAGGGGAAGGCCATAGCTTTGGTTAGAAAACCAAAAGTCACCTCCTTGAATGACGTACAGTGAAACATGAATCTCCTTATTGAGGAAGAGAAACACTTTGTCCTGCTATGCAGAGCAGAACTATACCAGAGCAAACTCTACCAGGTATCCAACAATTTACACTGCACAACCAGGCTATCTTGATATGGTATCTCTAAATAATTCAGGAATTTAGTCATGAAGTGTCTGTGCATTTGTTTGCAGGTTCCTGTTAATTTTATGGGTTCTATTTTCACTTGCTTTGGAATACGCAGATGTGGCATAAATTCTTGCATAATAAAGGTAACTGGTTCATGTCCCTCATTACCATCTGGTTAGCTGACCAGTCTTTATTTCTACATTATCAGATTGTCTGACTCATCCTGCTTGAACTTTGCTTCAAATTCTGTGATTGCAGCTGCTTGGTGAGGCCTGTAATTGCAGCCTGCTGCAACATCATGGCTGCTGTGGATATTCCAGTTTTTAATAACTCATCACAAGTTGTTTCTTCAGTGAGACACAAGTGGCCATTAGCATTTTAGAATCTTGTAGAATTTTACATGGCATGGTGGTTAAAAGAGGCCAAGGATAATAGTACAGTTGTACTATTTTTCAAATCTTGAATTGTAACTATTGACAAACAGATCATGTGCTCTTAACCAAAAAGCTGTAAAAATCTCAGTCTTTGAGTGCCTAGTCGTATTAATGTCTAAAACTAGAAGAAAAAAAATGTAATTAACTTCTGCATATATCAACCACTGCATAAGGCTGTAACTATCCTAAAGTAACCTTAACTCCATAGCTAGATGGCTCCCACAGGAAGATTATATATGCACACCTACAAATCCTTGTGCATGTCCCATTCAAAAGGATATTTTATGGAATTCATACAACCCAAGCAGGGTAACAAATGTTGCTGAGAGGGTCAAAAGAGACCTGCCAGTAACCACGAAGGTTTGTATGGTCAGATAATTAACTCAGTCTTGCTGATCTAACACTTCATCTGTCCTGGGCATATGGTATGTATTTGTTTTTCAGTGACTATTTAGTTTCCTGGAATGAACATAGTATTTGCTGCTCCCACCCTTTTTGGCCATAAGTACCACCACTGAGGACCAGATACTGTTAGATTTCAGGATTAACCTCAGATTCAATACTTCCTGATGTTCTTTCTTCATGGGCTCTGTAACTTGCTCTTGTTCTCTGTAAGAAGTCTGTTTATTGCTCATTGGGATCCTTTGTCTATTTCTTGTTCTACTAGTTGAGTATTAGCAGTGGACATATCCAGACATTCTTGTTGCATAGTTCTGGTTTCCTGAACCTGTTTAAGGTACAGCTGATGTGCATTACCTCATCCACTGAGACATCAGTTCATGCCTCACTGAAGAGATCATCTACAAGACCACCCTTCAGTTTGGCTCTTAAGCTACTGTGTAAACTAAGTGCTAGTGTCTCTAACATGGTAAGGCTTCTTCATATTAACATGGTATAGTTTGTTTTTGCCTTCTAACTTCACTATATAATTAACTGTGAAAGGACCCCCAATGCTGCCAGCAGCTTATTTTGTTAGATAGGAATAAGCACTATTATTTGTAGTCTGACTGTATGCTTTCACATTTCTGCCAGGTTGCACCAAAATCTTAGTCACTGCTATACTGTGCAAGCAGCTCTTATGCCAAGCCTTTGAGTTCCCTAAGCCTTGTGTTTTAATTCAGCACATATTGACAACAGACTTCATGTAGGAATTACATTCATTCTCCCACTCATCATGAATGAATTCAAGGACCCCTCACCCTGTGACTATAAATTAACTCAAGTGGTGAAAATGATGGATTCTTATGGCACCTCATCATATACAAAGAAGAAATGAGAATGTACTTGTCCCACTCCCACTTAAACTAGTCTAAGAATACTCTCAGCATGGTCTTCAGACTATTTGTTTTGGAAGGTGAGGGATAGTTTTAACTGCTTTATCCCACAGCAGTTCCACAAACAAGTCAGTGTGATTGATATAAAATTAGCCCTTTTGGTAAAAGGTATTTCTCGAGGAAAACCCACTCTGCTGAAAATTTCTAACACAGAATTTTCCACCTTTTCTGCTCCAGTAGAGGGCAAAATCAATGCTTCTGTGTATCCAGTAGCACAATCCAGGTATAAATCTTATTTGTCATACCCGGGGTATCAAGAGGCCTCACAACATCCATGGATACCCTGTGAAATGGTTCCTGAATAACAGGTAAAGGCTTTAAAATAACCTTAGCTTTTTCTTCTACCTTCCCAACCTTTTGACACTACTCGGTATCTTACATCACCCAGTCATTTCTTTTGTAATCCCTGACCAATGAACATTTCGTGTAAGCACCTTATTTTGTATGATTTATGCCTAAATGGTTTGAAAAGAAATATCATTGGCTATAACCAGAAATACCTTACGGTAGAACCTTGGGACTAAAAACTGCTGTATCACATCTCACTCCAGCCTTCCTTTAGGAGGTTATTCTCTGTTTTCTCACACAGTGCCCTTGAGGATTTCAGACATATTTGGCTACTTTTCTCAAGTTCAGTAAGGGGGTATGTGAGAGGTTTGCCTGTTTCAACACACAGTCTATTTCTTCTTTTATGACTCTCCCCAGTCCCCTTTACAGTGGAAGTCTTTTTTTTTTTATTTCAACAGCTCAGTCTAAGAGTTAAAGTGCTACCGTCTTTTCCCATTATGTAAACTCTTCTGGAGGACATCCATTGTCTTCTGACAGCTGTGGCTCAGATTCAGGATTCCTGCTACCCAGCTCTTTTTATATGAATTAGTCACACCAGCCTCTGTTGGAGATGCGGCTATTGCCTGGATCTCCATTATCACCCTCCACACTTGATTGTCTCCACGGCACTGGCAGTAGTGCAATGGCTCAACAGGTAGCACACTCACCTTTGGTGTATAAGGCTGTGGTTCTATTTGCACACTAGAAAGATCAACTGCTGACCCTGCAGTGTAGCATAAGGGAGTGCTGCAATCCTGAGTGTGCTGTACTTTGGATTAGATGTTTAACCAAGGCTCCATCTGCCTGCATTGGTGGTAGCTCAAGTGGATGCAAAAGATCCCATGGGACCTATCAAAAAGAGTAGGATTCCTTTATTATACTTAACTATATAAAAATGTACATATTTAAAGAAATTACATTGAATTTACATTCCGTGATCATTTACAATGTTTTGTTTCACATTTGTATAGACCCTCACTCTTTTAACCCATTTGATTTCCTGTATTATATTTGGTAATATCCAATTTCCAGTAAACATAATCTCATCCAGTCTTTCATTCCATATTATCTGTAGAATACAAAACATTTTTCTATCCAAATTTTTGACATATTTCATACTACATTTCTCACAAAATCCATATTCAATCATAGCCATATTTATCTGTTTATAATCTTGTATTTCTCTCACAGTATTCTTTTCTATTATTTTTCACCATATGTTTTTTACTCTTTTATATGTTAAAAAAACATGAGCTACCATTTCTAATTCACCACAAAAAAACTGTCTTTTTGTTTACTTTTTTACACACCGTATTTCATTTTACAGGCCATCTATTAGCTTGTAGACTCCATAAAAATTCAAGACATACATCATTCTTTAATCACCATTAATTTCTTTGTTTTATGGCTTTTATTGTTTTTTTTGTTAGATGTCCCAATGAGTTCATGCAATAATTTTCCATCATTATATTTTTATACCATATTTCCATGTTTTTTCCTATCTTGTCTATACTTAACTTCCATATTTTTATTTTGTCTTGATACATCTTTATTTCTTCATTACCCCATTCTGTCTCCATTTATTTAATTGTAATAATTTCCTTTCCCTTTCATATATTTAAAAGGTCTTTCTCCCAACATTTCTTCTTTTGTGATCCATTTTAACACCCTGTATTAATTAAATGAAGCCCCATATATTATAGGATTCAATAAACACAACCCCATCCTCTCTCTCTCTATATATATATATATATATATATATATATATATATATATATATATATATATATATATATATATATGTATATATATATAAAAACACTTCTCTTTTAGCTGGGTTTAACCTAGCTCCCCATAAATATCTAAAGATTATTTCAATAAAGGTTTTTACAGTTCTCTTGGTATCATATACACAATAGCCATGTATGATATTTTTCCCATCCATATTATATTAATTAAGTGCATTTTCTTCTTATAAGACAACCTACATTTGCTCCACATAACACTAAGCCCTTTAAATTCTTTCAAAATGTTCTCCCATTTCATATAGAATATTCACTGAAATTAATTCCTAATATTGATATCACTTTCCTTCCACATTGCATTCCTTCCAACTGCTCCTCATATTCAAAACCCTTACATTTTTCTCTATTCATTATTAATCCAACTTTTTGCAATATTTTTGTGCACATATATAATTATGTCTTTCATTTCCTCTCTATTCTTAGCCATTTAATTTTCTGTCTTTTTGTTCTTTTTTGATATCATCCAGTTTTCCTGACTATCATTAATAATTCTTGGCTTCCTTTTTCTTTAACACCCAGTAATGCCTTCTTCCATTACATACTCCAATTTATGTTCTAATCTTTTTATATTATCTTAATAAATATATTATAATCATTAGTATTTAACATTACTAGCCTCCAGTGCTTTTTCATTCTTCTGTTCTTTTTTCCATTTAAATCTCTTAGCACGTCTACATATTTATCCATAACAAATGCTGTCATTTAGCCACTCATTAAATACTTTCAGCAAAATTTCTTTCTAACATTAAATATCCTATACTATCAGGTCCTGCTGCTGAATTTATATTTATTTTCCTCATTACCATATCTAAATCCACACTTAGAATTTGTTTTCCAATTCTTTATTCATTTCTTCTATAAACTGCTTCATCCTCCAATATTTTTTCTTTATTTCTCTGTTTTACCATCTCTTTAATACACTACACTACAATATTCATAATATTTGTTTTCTTTCAACTTCTCCATCTTTATTTATCATTTCTCTCATTATACCACTGTCTATTTTAGTCAAAAATTGTGATACTACTACTTTTTCCTTTTAAAGATATTTTTGTTTTTAAAACAAAATTTTTTTGGTAAATCTCTTCTTTTTTAAGTTGAATTAAATAAAAATATCTTCAGTGTCATTACCTGTTGGAACATCTGCAGGATTATCATCAAACACAGCCACCTATCTGCCTCCCTATTCCTCTTCTCAGTTCAAATGAACACCGGCCACTTGAAAATGTATCCCCCTCTTGAACCTAAGTAGAGTGGACTGCCTGGGAAAATAACAAGAACAGGTTGAAAAATAGTTATGTCTGGTACAGTATCCTTCTTTGACAATGTTTCTTTACCTTCTACTAGGATAGATTGCATACATTATGATAATCTAGAGCAGCTGCAAGATTAGTAATGAAGATGTTAAATAAAAATTTGAAGTTATATGTTATCTGCAAAGTAAAGGATTTAGTATAGAAAATCTAGCACAGGTAATGTCACAGCATAACAGAACAATGAGTTCCCAAATTAAGGAGAAACAAGTGGAATGGAAGACTTTGTTGATTTGTCAGATGATAATTCTGTGTAGTGGAACAAAACATTAGATGGAGTTGCACAGCAAGGAAAGGAGCAGGAAATAGTGGCAACTGTGATGCAGACAATGTTGTGGAGTGATGGGCCAATGGGTTCCCATGTGAAGGAGCAGCAGATGACTGAGGATGAAAAGAACAATGTTATAGAATGCCTACAGAAAACAGCAAAGAATGTATTCTAAGTTTAGAAGAAAATGGTCAAAGGGAAGAGTTACTTGATTTAATAGAGATGGATAGATTTATTAAGACTGATAAACACATTAGATTACAGCAAGTAAATAAAACCCAAAATGTTAGAAGTCTGAAAAAAAAAACAGATGAACACAGTAATCAAGACTATTAACAGAAATGCATGTGATATAACACAAGTAAATAATATATATTACTATACAGTTAAATTAATAACAGATAAAGTCATACCAGAAAAACAAAGAGCAGTAAGAGAAAAGTAAAGAAGAAATAAAATGCTATAAGACAAGAACTGGTTAAGCTTGGAGATGTCTTGCAAGTTGAAACAAGGTGATGTAAAAAAAACACTGCTGCCTTCTGTGACAGTCAACACCTGTCACACCCAAATAAGTTTTACTTTGTACAGCTACAGATTAGAACACTATCCACTAGTTCTCTTAGATTTCATCTACTTCAGATTAAGACCAGTGTCTTCCACTACAGTCTTACCAACAGCAATTGCATACAAATACACACAATATTTTCCAGAAGGTATTAGTGATATATATCCAGTATCAAGAATCCCTTCAATGTCTTTATAGTAATGATGCTACCAGCTAGATCACTCTAGCATACCAAAAACAATGTTACTGTCCATTCTTCACGTAAGGTAACTGTATTTTGGTAGCTATGACTAAAACAGTCAGCATTTAAAAGGTGGAAGTCAACAATTAAGTTTATACCTGTTCAGTATAACTATGCACAAGCTAATAAATACACCACTAGCCACAAGCATTAAAACTGAATAATACAATTTTGTATTTGAAATAAATGAAATTAAACACTGCACTTTATAAAATTCAATATCCAAAAATTCAGAATCCAAAAAGCTTTATACTTTCATAAAGAAATGGCAGATAAATGAGCTTAAACAGACAGATGGCAGAAAGACAAATTCTAACTAACATCTTAACTGGGCCTATTGCTACTAGTTGTTAAAGACACACATGATTTTCTATCTACCTTTGACTTGCATGTCCAAACAGCAATTATGCAATTTGCCAAGCAGTGTATATTAGAGCATGAGCTCTGTCCAGGAATGCAGTCTATTTGTACACAATTCAGAAGCAGGGTAGAAACTAAACTGGTTAAGTCTTTGTCTCACTCTCTCTACATTTAATTGTCGCACACAATATCTCCTGTTTTTTTTTTTTCAGTATGAATGCAAGGTTTCTCATTTTTACAGTGATATACTTATGGGGGAAAGATGGAGTCTAATCAGGAAACACATTCTTTTGACCTGAAATAGTATTTTAAATTCAGAAAACTATAAGCACTGAAAGAGTGCACACATTTGAGAAGACAGTTTTATTCTTTAACACTTTAATGCTCGATGCATAAAATTCAAAGCCTCAGTAAAGGCTATTGAGGAGATTATAAGACATGACATTTTGGTGGCAGTAGTCCAAGCAAAAGTTGGACGTGGCAAGGTAGCGTATAGGTCTAATTGAAGCTGGCAAGGGATTCTACATTTTACCACTTGTACTACATTTTTACTACAAAGAAATAACACAATTTTATTAACATAATTTGTTATGGGGAAAATACTTGCATTTACCTCAGTTTCATACAGCCTTCTGTATGTTTTACTGAAGGACAATTGCAAACTTCTCTCAACTGATCACATTTCTTCTCTGGAGGCAGTTACATTTGCTTTTAGCATGGCACCACCTTTTTCAGAGAATATTAAATTAAACAATTTCTTATACATATAAATAATCAAAATGATAGAAAAGTCAGAGCTGGCTGGTTACCTGCCTGTCTCAGTGTGTGTTTTGTATGATACCATTAGGCTGTATAGTAGACTTCTTTTCAGACTATTCCCAGTATAAAAATGAGAAATGGGCCCTTAGATAACTAAATTCACTGACAACTGCAAACTACATAATATAAATGCTTCCAAATAAAAAGTTCTTAAAGATAGCCTAAAAAATTGCATGGTTGTTGCTGCAGTGCTAATGACTTTATTACGAGACTTAGCAAAAAGGCCACACATTATGATTACAAAATAAATGGCCATATTATAAAAATGATATCACCAGCAACTGGGGACAATGGTAGGGAACATTAACCATTGTATATCTACCAAAGCCAAGAAAGCTTAGCAAATTATAAAGGGTATGTATTGTCACTCCATGGGGAACACTTTACAACTTAATGCCTTAAAATCTGGTCCATTATTGAATATTCTGCATGATATAGCTTTTGAACAGGCCATCTAATGAAATATGACAAAGTACAGTTGCTTCATACTACAAAATCATAGAGTTGTAATAAACATGAACTATTTAGAAAAGTTTTTGTAAATGTAATGATAATGATATACTGTTCATTACAATGTACTTAGAGTTGATGTCTGCCCAATCATGACAAAGTTCTGATGTGGTTGATGAAGTAAAACTAACAGTAAATACCAATTAAAAAAAAACAACAAAAAACAAACATATCGGGTATGTTATAATACATCTTCCAAGATTATGGACTATGCTTCCCATTACAATCAGAACAAGCAGTAATTAACCACTATATCTATATCTATATCTATATCTATATCTATATCTATATCTATATCTATATCTATATCTATATTTATATCTATATCTATAGCTATATCTATATCTATGTATATCTTTGTATAAATATCTCAATATGTAGAACATCAACTTCTGCACAACAACACTTATCTAACTTGACCAGTAACATTTTCAAAATTACACCAAATGATAAAGGACAACAAATGCTCTTTTCTCCCGGTCAGTCAGTTAACAAACAGAAAAACTAACTGTAACATCAGGCCTACTTTGAATAGTTTTCCATAAAATAATGTGTGAAGGGTTAGGATTAGGGCCATTGTTAGGACTTGGGGTAGCATGCATGAGTAAAGATGGACAAGGGGGCTTCTTCCCCTATATGCCACCTAACCTTGCTATAATCCCAGCCATAAACATTACCTTATAAAAATAATTTTCCCCTAACAGTACCACTACACAGGACACCTGGGCACATTTCCTATACAACAGAACACATGCACAATACTAAAAATGTACCATTACCTAATCTAGGGTGGCACAGTGGCACAGGTGATGGTTTTGTCGCCTCACAACAAGAGGTTCCTTGGTTCACTTCTCGGCTGGGATGCCTTCTGTGTGGAGTCTGCAAGTCATCCCTGTGTTTACGTGGGTTTCCTCTGGGTGCTCTGGTTTCCTCCTGCATTCCAAAGATGTGCAGTAGATGGATTGCACACAGTAAATTGGCCATAGGTGTGAACATGTGCTTGAGTGTGTGGTGTGGAAGAACTACCGTAGCAGGACTAGCCACCTGGTAGTGAAAATCTTGGCTTTAAATGATTGTCCTTGTTGAAGTGACATCTCAATCCCATGTGCAAAAATGGGAAAAAGGGGTTGCGGATGGATGGATGCTTGGAGTCCTTACTCTAATTGTAACATGCGAAACAAACACACACAAACATTCAGTGCTGAAACTGTAACGTGACCCTGGAGTTAGTATTTATAGTTAGGAGGGTTGTAGTCCCCCCCACCTACTTTTGGTTTTATATTGTTAGCATTCAGTGAAATGAGATTCATAAATATAAAAGCTAAGTAGGTAGGTGCTATGCCCACTACACCCTCCCAGTGTGAGGGGGCTGTGCCCCCCTGAACTATATATGCTAAATCCAGGATCACAATACAGTTGGGAAAAGGGCATATATGTTTTATTTGCCCAACAGTACTTACATTCAGTGAAACGTGATTCAGTGAAATGAGTTTTCAGTGATTTGAGCTTTCAGTGATTTTTTGAGGCTGAATTGAAATTCAGTGAAATGAGTTTTCAGTGAATCAAAGTAGACCCATTTATATATATATATATATATATATATATATATATATATATATATATATATATATATATATATATATATATATATATATATATATATGTATGCATGTGTGTACATTCCTGCCATGTGGCATTTATGCAGTTCTGAATTTTGCTCTTGACCCGATTTATTTTTAGACAATTAGACAGACTGCTTCCATGTGCCACTCTGCCAGTTAAAATGTACATAATATCAATGCTTTTACTAATTGTGTGGAGGTATTCTGTTGATTGAAAAATACACTGATAATGGGTAAAGGAATCCTCCTTTCCTTTAGATGGACTGTCCTCAGATGTGATTCTATAAATAAAGAAGGTGCAGGTGATGAATAACCTGTATATTTAATGAGTGTCTTTGCCCCATGCACACATACATACACACAGTAAATCATTGATTGAATTTCAGAGTATGAATGTCCTAGACCAGTGACAAAAAGATCTGGTGTCACAAGGCACAGGGACAGGGTGCTAGAAAATTGGACTGCCTTGCTTAAAAGAAAAGTTATTTCTAATGTTTCATTTCTTCGGTGACAGATTCTACTGCAAGAATGCCAGCATGTTGTTGTTGTTGAGTATCTACGAGCCCTCATGGAAAAGAGGATGGTATGCAGGAACTCAGAAGAAAGGAGCCAGTTTTCAGATAAAATGACTCAGGATTCATTACAGTTGAATGACTTCTTCTGCAAAATGGTAAGTCAGTCTCTTTCTCTATTTTTACTCTTTGATATTATTCACAGAACATAAAATTAAAATTTATTTACAGGGAAAGTCCGACTTGGAAAAAAGCCAATTTTCAGTGGATGTCCAGGGAGAAACACTCCAGATGCATGTGTTTGTAATGTGGGAGAAAACCAGAGTACTCAGAGAAAACCCACATGAGCACAAAGAGGACATGTAGACTGCACAGAAGGCACTCTAGCAGAGAATTGAACCAGAGAACCTCTTACTGTAAGACGATAATGCTACCGCTGCACCACTGCACCATCCAACAATTCCATTTTTTTTCTTTCACATACATGTGTGTTCTATGCTTTAATCCTCTCCCCCCATTTCTCTTACCTAATATCACTGTGGGCCTTTCACGCTTTTTGACAGCATCTGTGCATGTCTGTGGTCCCAGCTGCTGGACGTTTTATGGCTTTTATATATATATTCAGTCTGGGACTGAGGTCTGACCTTTGAAGAAGTTTGATCATTATGACTGGCTGTGAATGAGTGAAATTCCCCCACTCACCTCAGTCTCCCCTTTGGTCTTTAACAGATCATATTAGTGTAATTTGTTCTAGCTCTGCCATGAAGGGAATGAAATTTAATCTGCTTAAGTCTGGTCATTCTACTTAGTGAAAAAAACGGGTCTACTTTAAACTCTCGAAAGCAGTAAAACCTGAATCCGAATCGCGCAACATGGAAAGAGCGAACCGCGAATACATCAAACGAACGAAACTGTGAAAGGGGAAATATCGAAATTGCATAGTTGGCCCATCTGCGGTATAGCTCCATAAGCTAAGTGTGCGATAGTTACGGACCTTAGGGTTAGGGAGGGGTTAAGGATAGTGCATAGACAGTTGTGTATGTGGGGTTAGTGTAGGGTTAGCAGTAGGTTTTGGTGCTTTAATTTAGGGTTAGAAGTAGGGATTTGGTTAGTGTATGTATGTGTTTTTTTTATTGTGTTTGGGTAGGTAGTGTATTGCGGGTGGTGGGTTGGCCAACTATGACGGTTCGAGAGTTACATTTTTGCACTTTAGTACATTCAACGTATCCACTGTTCACTCTTTATGTGTCGTGTGATTTGGATTCGGGTTTTTCGTGCTTCGAGGGTATAAAGTAGACCCAAAAAAACAGCTTTATTATTTTGCCTCAGAATTAAAGGTGAGCCTAAAACACATAGATGTGATAACCAGAAAACTTATGCTTACAAGGACTACTGTTTAACAATGCTCTGAGGGTGAATTTGCCAATACGTACATGCCAAAATTTGTACGCCATAACTAATTTCACATTTTCTTTGCATACTGTCTACCAGTCTAACCTCTCTTTCTCTGTGTCTTCTCCAGAAATGAATTCAGTACTCCAATCAAGGATAACTAGTGGCATGAAAAATGAAAGGATCTTTAAGAGACTACTTCCCCTGACTTTGTATCCCAGTATTCTGTTGGCATTTGCCACTGCCATTTCATACTGTTCCAAACAATTATGTTAAAATGTAATCATAACGTTAATACCCTTCTCCTTTTTTGTCTCTATTACGGTCATACCTTCAAGTATGAATGCTTTCCATGTGTTCCGCAACAAATGTGTATAACTTCACCTGTTTTTTCTCTAAATCTAAGCTGCCATCTGTGATCATTTCCTGCAAGCTGCTGCAGGTCACTTTTGAGGTTGGCCTGTCTGTGGCCACAATCCCAGTATTAAAATCCTAAATATGTATATTGATCTTACTGTCCAGTACAGTTTGACAGCCAATTGCACATATACTAAGCAGGACTGGTTCTAGTACTGACCACCATAACACTCCTTCAGGGTTTGGTGTTAACACCAGTCCCTGTAAAGTATCTGTGTTAGATACAACCTCTGAGTTGTTGAGCAAGATGATTTTGTACACACAGATGCACACACACACAAATCTAAAGCTGCTGTAATTGTAATGGAAGCAAGATGGAATCTCTAGGGAGATGTGCTATAGCTTGTAGCATAGATGGAAAGGCACAATTAGAATTCAAAAGAAAAATTGAAAATATATGCACTTTGGGGAGAGGATCCAGGGAAATCATATTTGCTAGGAATAGGTGACTATAAACTATGAAGGGAAAGCAAATTGATGGTTCTAATCAAGGAAGAATCATCCAATTCAGTAAGAAAGGGCTGTTACAAAGACCAGGATAGGTTTGGGGTACATGCTGTAGACAGTGGACTCTAGAGACGTAGAAATCATCCTTTCCTTTTTAGACATTTGGAAAACTGTGTCTATTTCAATTGCTTATGCAATGGAAGGGAAATTCGACTGCTGGAGAGTATAAACTAAACTAGTGAAAAAATACGGCGAACAAAGCCTGGCATAATTACACTACAATATATAACTGAAAGGCTTTGATTCTAAAACACAACAGACTATTGAGGTAAATGAGAGGGTGATATAAAAAAAGGGATGACAGGGTCATATATATATATATATATATATATATATATATATATATATATATATATATATATATATATATATATATAGGAGATGAACGGAATGATTTAAGACTGACTAAATATCTTATTGAGGATGTGGTAGAGCCCAGGAATTACTGACAAAAATACAATGTAAGTCAAGGGAGAGGTTCAAGGATGTCTGGGGCAGCTGAAACAGGAAAATGCCATTGTAACAAATTATATTTCAACAAAGCTACGTTTTTTGCAGACTTTTAAATCAATGACCATATTTGTTATGGTGTTTTACTTGAAGTTTATTAAATGAAACAACCGTTTAATTTAACTGACCAAATAATGGTGAGTTGCATGCTACAGCTGTTTTCTCTTTTCTTATAAAGAACTTTCTTTGCAGACAGTACTAGAAGAGCTGTGATTCCCCCTATCTTTACATTATGCCAGAGTGAAATCACAATATGTTCTTTGTAGTGTTTGTATAGTTGTACCATTATGGTGGGCTTTGTATATTTAAGTAAGAGGATGATATGGAATGCAAGTGAGCGTTCTTCCTACAAAAAATAGTATTCCTATCTGGTCTACTTATTTTTTAATGGAGCTAGCAAGTTTCAGGCAACTAGCTTTGATCTTCTAGCATTTGTTTGTTTTACTATGTTGAGCTGCTGATATGAATTCAAGGTATGGGGCAGGGATAACAGTGGAGTGGATGCAAGGGGCTAGGTGCAAAATTCACCCAAGCTTGATAAACCGTAGGTCTTCCTCCCTTGGCATTATATACATTTATATCTACATCTATATAGCTACATGTGTGTGTGTGTGTGTGTGTGTGTGTGTATGTGTGTGTGTGTGTGTGTGTGTGTGTGTGTGTGTGTGTGTGTGTGTGTGTGTGTGTGTGTGTGTGTGTGTGTGTGTGTGTGTGTATATGTATTCTTCTGTTTGTTTGTCCTTGTATTGTCTGTTGTGTTTTTATTTCTCTATATATCTACCACATTTATAGGTTACAAAGGCAGGCAGTTTGTTACATGTTAACCCCCTTAGCAACCCTGAACTCAGTAGAATTTGTATCATTACCTCTGACAAACTAATATGCTATTTGTTTATTTGTTTAAGTGGTTGTTTTTTGTTTGTATTTGTCAGGATGTAGAAAACTGACATGAAGATATGCTTGCCCTTTTCTTCTTTTCTGTTTCAGACAGTTGCACATTTGTATTTATTTCATTTTGAATTTGTTAAATGGAGGCAGAACACTGATCCCATTAAACTCATTTCAGTCTAAGCCCAAGGGTAAAAATAATAGATTTGATTTATTTTATTTATTTAGATGCATGACATTATATATAGAATTATACAATAAACAGAAATTAGTGTTCCAAAATGAGTGTGCTGATTGGACAACACAGTCAGTGTGTCCGTTGTAAATTGAGTAGAACTCAACAGAAAAAAGTCTGGCCCCTGATGTCTTCTTGAGTTGTTGGACTTCATTATTAACAAATGCAGCAACTGTTCTGCCATATTTTAGGAGTGACAGGACAAAATATAAGGAAAATTAAAGGCAATCTGCAAAAGTCTACAGAGCTGGGAAGTATGATTACTAGCTATACAATAATCATACTTCTCAACTGCGTAGAGACTTGCATTATGTCCCTCATTTTCCTCTTATTCTGTCCTGTTTTTCATAATTTTTTTATAAAATGTTATGCTTTAAAAAGAGAGAGCGAGAAAGACAGAAACCACAAAGAGAGATTTCTGATTCAGCAGTAAACTGATGTACTGTGCAAGTGTGCTGACGTACATGTGATACACATTCATAAGTACATCAGTTTTTACTGTGAAAGGTGGAAGAACACTACATTGTACAATCAAATTATTTAACAAAGATAAGCAATCTCTTTCTTAAATAATGTGATTGTACAATAGCAATAATCCACTCTGGTTTGTGGGTATATAAGGATTTACCCATAGTTGGCTTTGTTTAATCACTCAGGCTTCAATGATCAAACCATGCCATCCATGGCTAAATCCTAATATACCCACGTATAGTCATGAATTATTGATAAATTAATTACAAAATCCTATGTGTAAATGCTGTGTTTGACTCCATGATTTGTGACACATTCTATGTGTCACAAATATGTTTGATTCCATAGCTTCCTACCAATATTCTGTCTTAGTCCACACTTTGCCATAATATTCTATGTACAACTCCATGCTTTATGACATAATATTCTATGCCTGATTCCACCCTGTATGAAATAATATTCTATGTCTGATTTAATGCTCTATGACATGTATCCCATTTCTGACTCCATGCTTTGTTAAGTATATTCTGAATCTGTTACCATGCTCTGCTACTTATGTTGTGTGTGTAATTTAGTGGTTTGTGTCATATATCTTATAACTTATTCCATGCTTTATGACATGTAGTCTGTCTTATTACATGAATAAAAATAAATAAATACATTAAAAAAAAAAAAACAGAGAAACTGGTGGTCACAATAATTTCCAAAAATGATGGAACCCAGCTAATGTTCCAAAGAAACAACAAGCCTTTATTCGTCACAGACAAGCAATCCTCAGTAACAAAAAATCAGAAATATTTTAACAATGGTAAACATATCAGCTTTTATTAAACTTAGAAGTAGATGTGGAAAATATACATATTGTTTAATTTTAAACCAGCCTATTCATGGCAAACAAATATTGGCTTAAATTAAACAATAAAGGCTTTTTGCTTTGGAACACTACCTGGGTTTCATGATTTTTGGAAATTATTGTGACTGAGCTCATCAATGAAGTTTTAAGAACACTAGTTTCTGTTTTTATTTTTTCCTCAGTCCTCGTGTCGGTGAAGTTGTAACCAGACAGATTCCTGTGTTTAATTTTTTGTCTATTACTATATGCATTTACATATATTATATGTCTGAAACCATGTATTATGACATACACTGCATGTCTGATTCTATGCTTTTACATAGAGGGCCAGATTCAATAATAAACGTACAGTAAGTGTACATGATATGTATACAAGAACATCCCTACCACATTTTTATGCTTTCTAGTCACTCAGTAAGATTACACTACGTGTATATGTACTCTATACTTTGTGGTAACCTGTATGAATCCCTGTCAATTTTAAAGCTGCAAGAAAATTAGCAGGAAAACTAAAATTAGGAGCAAGAAGTTGTGAGTTATGCTTGTGTTGGCTGTTGAATCCTAGTGATAGTCTTTGTCTCATTCTATGCTTTATGACACAATATTTATTTCATGTGTTATGGCAAAATATTCTGTTTAACTGTAGGCTTTAAGACATGCATTCTTTTCTAATTCTATGCTTTATAACATATATTTTGTGCTCAGTGCTAGGTACAATTCTCTGATTCAACGGTTTATAAAATGCATTCTCTCTTATTCTATACTTTGACACACGTACATCAGATTCCATGATTTATGATGTGCATTTAGGTTCATAGGTAAGTACTGACCTAGCTACCGATGCAGGCCATTTTAAGCCTAGCCATTTTCCAGATTTGAGCTCAAGTGAACCTATCCCATTTAGTTATTGATTGGCCTTACCCATCCCATGGTTGATAATTATATATTACCCCTAATGAGAATAACTGGGATTGAAATTGGCCAGAACTGATCAGTGCTCTACCCAGGTAAACAAATTCCATAAATAAATAAATAAATACATTTACAGTTGGAATTATAATTACCATACTGACAGAATCACAATAAAAAGTAAAGTTAGAGAAATCTACGAAGAGGCAAGTAGGAAAGGAAAAGGTTAAGTTATATGAGAAGAGAGAGGCAGACAGCAGTCGTATTTCTAAGAGTCTTGTAATGTGCTTTTAGTTCTGACTGGAAAATGAGGGAAAAGTGTATAATCTTTAAGCAAAGAAGGAAGAGATTCCCACAGCTTGGGACCAATGACTGAGAAAGCATGGTCTTCACGCTGAAACCTAGTTTGGCTGTGGGGGATGTAGGTGAGGACCTGAGTAGTTACGATTTCTAAGGTTTTATGTTGATAGATCTGAATAGTATGTTGTCTAATGAGGAGAAGACTCTTCTTGATATGTTTAAATAGTTGAGAGCTGAGTAGTAAGCTAGCATGTTGTTTTACAGGCAGCTAGTTGGCTTTTTCCATGGTTTTGCAGTGGTTTCACAAACTTTAAATAAGTTTTGTGGCGGTTGTCATTTTGGGGGTAGAGAGTTATGAATATGCATATGGCATTTGAGATGGTTTGAATGGTGGGTGCATTTCTTTAAGAGTTTTCAGCAATCAAAGGGAGACCATATTCTAAATGAGTCAGTAAGATACCTCTATGGCACTCCTGTAGTTTATGGAAAAAAAGAGGAGATCCTCTTAGTTCAGAACAGGAAAGAGTTGATTTGTGTGTGTGTGTGTGTGTGTGTGTGTGTGTGTGTGTGTGTGTGTGTGTGTGTGTGTGTGTGTGTGTGTGTGTGTGTGTGTGTGTATGTAGTCCAGGTGGAGACAAAAATTTACGAAGGGCTCCAACCAAATTCCTAGGTATGTGAATGAAGTGATACTTTCATTAGTGTTATTCAGATGACTGATGATTTGTAGAGCTCTGGAGATATGGTGGTTTCAGACATAGCTGAAGGTCTTGTGGTTGTTCTTAGCCTGAGAAACTACTTTAACCTTCAAGCTGGCTTTGATAGGTGTAATTGATTCCCTGCGTTGTTTTAGTTTGATGAGGGGGCTCTTACTTTGCGGCATTGCACTTACTATTTTTGGCCATCATTTTCTTCCCTTTTTTATACAATGCAATGATGCTGAAATTCCGCCAGGGTCGCTTGTTGGGAGAGTTAATCCTGCGCTTGTTTCAGTGAGAAACTGCTGCCTCTGTGAAGTCAGATATATGCTTGTACAGGGTTTGAAGTTGTGCTAGGGTGTCATTTAAAAGTAGGAAGTTAGTTTGGGAATAATTCCTCAAAGTACTATGGTAACCTGGTGTCTCTGGTGTTATTTTTATTTCAGAGAAGATGGCTTTATGGTCCAACTTGACCAGTAAGGACATACTTGGGGGACTGCAAAGTTAACCCATGTTGGTGAATGCTAGGTCAAGGATATGTGCTTCCATAGTGGGTGTATGGTCTATGATCTAGGACATATTGACAAAATCCAGGAATCTTTGAGCTTGCAAGTTTGAGGCTGTGTATGATTCCCAGTCAATAGTGTGGTAGATGAAGACTTGAAGTCACTCATGATTATGGTGTTGGGTTGCACAGACAGCAGCTTGAGTTCATTTAAGTGGTATGTGTTTCCTGGGTCATAGAAGGGGACCTACAGCTCGCACGGATATGTTAAGGAATTTTGCTTATGATGAATTGTACATGGAGGAGCTCGAGTGCATCAAACATCTTGACCAGCTGTGAAGTGTGATGTGATTATTTTTGATGTAAATTGAGACATCTCCACCTTTTGTCCCTTTGTGTGCAAGAGCTGACCTGAATGAGCGGGAGGTACTATATTCCTACAGTGCTGGGGCACTCAGCACAGCTCTAAATCATGTCTCAGTAACTCCACACACATCTACATTCTCCAGGGTGGGGAGAGCTTAGAGGGGGTGAAGTTTCTTGTGTAGACTTCTAGTATTGATCAGTATCACCTTTAAAATGTTCTGGGGTTGGGTTAGTTATGTCAGCTGGTGTATCAGGTTGACAAAACCTAAAAAGGTTCTTTGAGGGTGGACAAGGTTTTAGCCAATATTTGAACACCTACAGGTGACAGGTGCAGACCATCCTTGACAAAGCACCGTGGTCTGTCCACTGTATCCTCCTAGATGGACAAATATTGTAGCTCCTCCAAATGACTCCAAAATCTAAGCCAGTTATTAAAATCAATTATTTTTGTTATTATTGCAGCATCACCCTTGGAGAAGGTAGAATTCCGCTCAATGCTAGGCTCATACTGGCATGCGACACAGTGTCTGAGTGCTCCATCATTTCTCTGTTCAAATATTCAGATAATATACTCCCACATGGGCTATGACTGAGTCATACTGGTACTTGTGGTACAATGGCCTGAGTGTGTGTGTGTGTGTAATCTGGTGGATCCAAAACTCTGATAGGCAACTTGACCATAACCCTCTCTTTGCTCATTCTGGTGAGTGGGACATTGGTGTGCCTCACAGTGGAGTCTCCTATGACAAAAATGTAGGATTGTGTGCTGGTCTGCCTTATGGGCTTACACAGTGAGCTGAGGCTGAATATGTTGTGGTGCGTGTTATCCTAATATTTTTTGAGGTTGCTGAGGGTACTTACTGTAACTACTGTGTATGGAAACCTTTAAGATTTTGAATTGAGTTGATTATTTTTAAGACCATCTCCTTCTGTGGGTCCGTGTGTTTGTCCTGTAGTGTAAGTGGCAAGTGTTGTGTAGCACTGCTTCTGACATCCTGTGTGGTATTTGTAGTAGTTGTATGTGACAGCCTTACATCCAGAGACGGTGTATAATTGCATCGCTTACACTTCGTACCAGATTGTTTGAAAATTAGTTGGTTATCAGTAAACTTGAGACAATTTCTTCAAATATAGGCATACATATATATAGGCAGACACTTATGTTTAACTATATGGGATATCAGGTGCAAGCATAAATACACCAAAATGCAAACTACAGAGACAGTTTACCACAGAAGTAATAAAATCCATGTTAGTAAGGAGGAGCGATACATAAGTTATATATGATTCTGACTACACGGTTAACATTTGAAATAATTTCTAGGAAGGCAGATTTACAAAGATTTCCATTTGGTATTTAATGAAATAAATAAGGGACTTAAAAATCACATTTTTCTTTAGAAACTATTGATCTTCTGATGTGCCAGCTAAGTAATATGTTATAGGTAAGTACTAGAATAGCTGCCATTTTAAGCCTAAACAAATTCCCTTAATGTGAGATTCACATCCTGTACCACGTGTTTATAAGGTAAACACCTTAACCATTATAACATCCCCAATAAAACTATTAATATTATAATCCAGAGCATTCCTTTCTTATGCTTGCCAGGGTCCTTGTCCACTTTGAACAACAGTAAGAAAAGGAAATAGCCTAGTAATGTAGAGTAATGCACAAAAGATTTCATTCAATTTATTAAGCTCAGAAATAGACCCACACATATGCTGAACCATGCTCCACTTACCTGTCTCACTTCCCTTGCAGCCACCTTATACTGATACACTGTAACTGAAACATCAAGAAAAAATATTTATTACTCTGAGACAAAATACAGCTGCATTCACTGACTCGAACAGACCAGCTGATGTATGTTGGAAAATGAAGGACTCTGGCTGTTAACCTTGATACCCTTAGGAGGAAGCCCGGATCTCTACAGTTTTGCTGTTAATTGCATATTTTCAGACAACAGCTCTACTGTTTCGTTTCTCTTCCTGACTTTAACCGTGATTGCCTTTGTTTTAGTCACCATTCTGATTCATTTGTTGCTTTCAGTACAGACAAGAGTCCTTGCTGGCATCAGATTATGCCCCATATTTTTTCTTGCCTGCTATTGATAATGACCAGTGCAAAGTAATACACAGGATAGCAAATACAACAATTTTACACTACAGCTCCAAGTATGTTTAATGTTCTGTCAGAACAATTTCTTACAGGATCTATCACTCTACAGGTATTATGTCAAGTTATTATTTCAGTACAATTGCCCAGGGTAAGGTAACAAGGCTTACAAGCAGTTCAGTAAAGTCACCCCCCCCCCCACCACACGCACACCAATAACAAAAAAAACACCCTTGCAGTATCAGTCCCATTTTAGCAAAGGTTACTGTCAGGTCCAACACAATGCAGATAGTGATTTGGAAATTATGGTTGCTTCATTTTCAGAATAAATATGCTTGAAAAATGAGATTATCCTATTAAAAACTGAGTCTTGGGGGAATAATATGATGGCACTGAATCAAAGAAAAAATAAACAGTGTCCTGCAGAGTTCTACAAGCAACAGAGAGTGAAAGAGTGACTTTCCTTGATTTATAAGTATTTTTTTCTGGCTTTCTTTTTGACTACTGTATCTCGACTGCATTTCACCTAAAAACCCTTGAAATCAGCTCTGCATATTGTTTATACTGTATTTGTGTTGCTTCTAAACTGTTTGCACTTTAAAAGTTAGTTTTTGTTTAATTTAACTGTTAGGCTAACGCACTCAAGTGCGCTAGCCGTTTTAAAGCATTTACTGTTTGTTACTCTATCTTTTTCCTCTGTCTCTGAAAAAAAGAAAAAATATATATATATATCCTTGTTTTCCCGCCTTACTGAACTAGAATAGTCCAGTCTTCAGATTTTGCTGATTTCTGGGCTTTGTCATAGTTCCTGTGCTATCCATATCCTTATTTGGATAAGATGAAGCTTCTTTGTTCACCAGTGGGAGTGGGGAGCACTGAGCAAACTATTTGTCTCTAGAGGAGTGGTCCCAGCCCAGCAACTTGTAGTTTATTGGCCATTTTGGGTCAATTCCTAGCTCTTTTCAACCCCCTGCTATAAAGCCCGCTTTAGCACGAATTAGTGCGAAGTTGCTCATAGAGCAGCATCGGGCAGCGCCGGTTAATCAAGTTTAAAGTATTTCTGGCTCCGCAAAGTCTGCTCTTCAATATTTCCCTTAGAACTGCTCTACTTGCAATCTAAACAGTCTATTCTCTATCTGAAAAGCCCAGCACTTGCTCCTAAAGCATTTTTATACAGGTAAAGCACTCTTAAACAAAAAGAAAGTACTTCATTCACCTAAATTCCCTTGAGTACCCATTTCCCTATAGGTCCTTTCTGACTCAGTCACACAGCAATCCTTTACACTATTCTAGCATGTCGAAGGGTCAGTTGCTGGCGTCCTCTCCTGTTCAGCTGGTGAATCTGGGAATCTTGAGGCAATGTTACAATTGCCTCATGTACACAGACAATCCACTCCTCCTCCCAACAAATACAAATATATGTGAGAGATGCAACTATATAGCCAAACTGGTGGCTGAGCTCTCTCAACTCAGTACTGGCAAAACCAGTCAGGAGGAGAAGGTAACCACGCACACCACAAACCCAGTCTCACATAGACCTATCACAACTGCAAACCAAACACATAAACACACAAAAACATACTAGGAGGCTCTGATTAAAAATCTACCAAAACAACAGAGGCCTCCAAAGCAGACACCCAAGGGACCACTACCTCAAGACATACCACATGCAACACATAGTTCACAAAGTCAGTGTGCTAAACAGTCACAGCCCTTAATGCCAAACAACATGCCAGATACACTTGTAATAGGCGACTCCATAGTCAGACACACTGACATCCCGCTCACCAGACTGAACAAGGAAAAGGTTACAGTAAGCTGCCTGTCGGGCGCTAGAATCCGCCACATAACACAAGCACTCAGGTCACTCCAAAGCAAGTACAGATACGACTCAGTCATTGTCCATGCTGGTGTGAATGACCTGAGACGTACCTCCCTGGACTACATGAAAAGAGACATAGAGGAGCTCTCTGATTATGTAGCCCAGGCCGGTATGACCCTGACCCTGAGCAGCATCTTACCCTCACCAAGAATGATGCCACAGTACAAAGACAAAATGATCAGCTTTAACAATTGGCTTAATTACTGGTGTCATTCTAAGGGGATCCAATGTCTGTCTGCTTGGGATGACATGCTTGACAAGCCACGCTGCTTCACAAGGATGGCTTGCACCTGTCACCCTGGGCTTCCGGATATTGGCCAAGGCTCTTGCCACCCCATAGTGCCTTTTTTAGGCAAGGCTCAAAAGACAAACCAACCTCCCTAGAAAACACAAGTGAAAAAAAACTAAGGGTAATGCTGCTCAATGCCAGAAGTCTAAACCTCAAGATGCACGCTCTCGAAGCCCTCCTCAGTATGGAGAACATCGATGTCTGTGCAGTGACTGAAACCTGGTTCAAGGCTCCTGAGAGCACCCCAGCACTACCAGGTTTTACCTCATATCATACTTTCTGGCCCCAAAACTTGGACCGAACCACAAAAGGAGGGGGAGTATCCATATTCATCAAAGATACCCACACCTCCAGGTTAGTGGCAACGCACGAAGCATCGGAGACCATCCAGGTGCAACTAACCATAGGCAAAACTGCCCTACAGGTTGTAGCATGCTACAGACCACCCTCTCAAACTCAGGAACCCCACTCAGCCTTCCTGAAGACACTGGAGAGTATGAATGTCTCACCAAATACCATCATATTGGGAGACTTCAACTACCCAAACATAGACTGGGAACATTACTCAAGCCCCAACACCCTAGCCCAAAGGTTCCTAGAATTCATAAACTCAAATGCGATGGAACAACTAGACACCACTCCCACAAGAGGAGATAATATACTAGACCTGCTCATCACAAACATGGGGGCAAAACCCTCATTGGTGAGATCAGACCATAAATTAATCTCACTGGAAATCCACATCCCGCCCCCACCCCCTGCACAAAAGACCACAGTGAAGAACTTCTCAAAAGCCGACTTCACACTTCTTAAGACTGAAGTGGTATCCTTCAAGTCCCCTGGGCCAGTGGAAACCACAACCCACACCACTGAATCCTTTATAAATGCCTTCTACGGGCACCTTCAAGAATGCATAGATCATGCAATCCTTAATAAAACCAAGACCCATTCCCCCAAAGGCAGGCGCCCTGTCTGGTGGACCCCAGCCATTAACAAACTTTACAACAGGAGGAGGAAGCTACTACATGAAAGAGCAAAATACCTAAAAGGGAAGGCATCTCTGATCAGTACTAGCAAAAAACTACGATCACTCATAAAATCATCCAAGGCCAACTTTGAGAGAAAAATCGCAAAAGGCACAAAAGACAATCACAAGGCCTTCTTTAGCTATGTTAGAAACCTGGGAGGAAACTCCCAGATATGCTCAGAATTAGTCCAAAATGACACAAAATACACTGAACCCACAGACATTGCCAACATTCTGGCAGACAGGTTCAGTGCAAATTTCTCCGCCCCTCCCCCCCAAAAGGAGAAATATCTATCCCAGAAGAGTGTAGCCTCCCTAACATCTCAGATGCCCAGGTGAGAGCCGCCCTCTCCAAAGCTAAAAACACAGCATCAATGGGACCGGACGGTGTCCCAGGCTGCGTGCTACATGAACTCCAAGAGGAACTAAATCCGCACATAAGGCTGCTGTTTAATCTTAGCCTTACTACAGGATACATACCCAAAGAATGGCATACAGCAACAGTGGTCCCACTCCACAAAGGCGGTGCTTCTACGGACCCTGGAAATTACCACCCCATAAGCTTGATGAGCCTGGTCTGCAAAGCTATGGAAAGGATCATTATGGAACTCATAAACAAAGACATTGGGGACCTACAGACATTGGATCCTACCCAATTTGGCTTTGTCAAGGGCAGATCCTGCCTTTTGAACTTGGTCGACTTTTTTGAAACAGTCACTAAGGCCATTGATGAGGGTAAGGCAGTTCACACAGCCTACCTTGACCTTGCAAAAGCCTTCGACACAATACCCCACTCGGGCATCATAGACAAACTCACCAGCTTAAATGTAAACCCATATGTCACAAGATGGGTTGCAAACTGGCTCAAGGACAGAACCCACAAGGTCAGAATTGCTGGAGCCATGTCAGACTCTAAGCCAGTCACAAGCGGTGTCCCACAGGGCTCAGTCCTGGGACCCCTCTTATTTGGCATTTATTTTTCCGAGGTGCAAGCAAACATAAGAGGATTGTGGCTGACAAAGTTCGCAGATGACTGCAAACTGGGTGCCATAATTGATACTCCAGCGGACACAAGCATCCTTCAGGGAGGCCTCATAGAAATGGATAATTGGTGCCAGAGCCATGGCCTTAAACTGAGCCAAAAATGTATAGTCATACCCTTTGGGAAAAACAAGGTACCCACAAATTACCACATAGGTGGTAATCCATTAAGTACGGAAGAGGTAATCAGGGACCTAGGGACTCAAGTTGACAGTAACCTCTCATTTGACACTCACATTGCCAAGGTGGCTAGGAAGACCTTCTATATTGCCCACCTTATCATGAAGGGATTCACATCCAGATCAAGAGAGGTCATTGTGCCCCTGTACTCTTCTCTTATCAGACCCATGATTGAGTACAATGCCCCATTTGGGATGTATCTTACCCGACACCTGCAGCAGTTGGAAAGACCTCAAAAGTTCCTCACTGTTAAATAAAAACAAATGATAACAACACAGGAGGCTCAGATGCAAAAGTTTACTAGTGTACACCAGGAGGCAAAAAACCATACAAGTACAGAGTTTTGTCTGACATGATGCAGGAAATGCACAATTTTATATAGTCTTACATTCAAGCTGTGCCCACCTTACTGACGTGGTTAGTCACAGGGCACCTACATCACTATAGTCTACAATATTCTATTCATAAGAAAAAGCTGACGTTATACATTTTAAAAGTTTTCCCATGGGAATAATACAGCCTTGCAAAGCACCTGGTTCGTTATAATGTCTTTCTGTAAATGTTACTCTTTCAAGGTCTCAGGCTTGCTTGAATACAATAGTTGGTTCAGTCTTCTTTGTTCTTCTTGCAACTTTACTTTAGCAGCTGTGTCTTATCTCTGATACATTCACAAGGTCAATTATCTCAGAGGAAGGAATAAGAATATTCAATGCTTTATACATTTAATTTTCCTGACCCAGCAGATAATCATTAGTGAAAAACATAAGCTTGCTGAGCTGGCTACTGCCAGGGTCAGAGTTCAAATACACTGCAGCTCCAAAGCTTCAAGCAATTGCATGTAAAATCATTCTTATTGCCATATTGTAAATAGAATAAAATGCATTATATACTATTTGCTTTTAAACTAGCACTTTATACATGTTCAAATACATATTTTTATAACATTTTCCTCCCTTTTAATACTTTTTATTCTATTCAGAAACATAAACAATGTTATATTGTCTCCTAGCCTTCTCCTTTAAGGACTTTTAACTAGGCAAGTCATTTAGTTTATATTTCGGAAAAAGTTTCGTCTGGAATCAATAGTTCCAATTCAATGTCTTGGTACAAAGTTTCAGTTACAGATATATTAACAAAATCTTTGACTAATCTTTTCATACAGGGGATCCCACAACAGACACATGCTCCTAATAGGAGCAGACCAACACAAATAGCAATCAAAATATTCATTAGGATAGAACCCCACCCACCAAACAGACTCTGGAAAAAGTTCGTCAGTGGGTTTGGGCCTGGTTCAGTCATGGCCGATACCTGCTGTATTACCTCTAGGTGATCATTAATCTCGTGTCGATTGTCTGGTATGTACGCACAGCATTCTTCTTTGATAAGCGCACAAGTACCACCTCTCGCCGCTAGGGTGAAGTCAAGAGCCATTCGATTTTGTAGCACAACAGTTCTCATTGCATTCAGTTCGTCAGTCACTAGTTCGAGAGCAGAAAAAGTTGCGTTACTCATTACTTCAAGAAGCTTCGACAGTTTTCTCAACTCCCAGATCGATTTGACTGCTCCATATGCTGGAAATATTCCAGCCCAGGATATAACACTGTCACTCAAGTCCATATGAGTCAATTTTTGTTTATCTTTCACGGAATGATGGTTCTTCCAACCAGCTTCGATTTTTCCCATTGGATTTACAGGTTTTCCGATAGGATCTTCAGGTTTTCGGGCTACATCTCTTACATTTCGTATCTTACCTAGAGGTAATTCTGCAGTATGCCTTATAGCTGGAACCAGATAACCCAAAAAACAACTGCCGGACCAATTCTCAGGTAGCCATTTGTATGCTTTTTTCCCACAAACAAAATAACAGTTTTTTACTTTGGTACCGATGCGGGTTAATTCTGAATGAAACATTTTCTTGTCTATAACAGACAATTGTTTATGCAAAACAGGATTTCTCCGCACATCACTTAATGTTGTTTTCATTAAGCTCAAATATGAATCATAATTTGTGTTACAAACAGTGCCTTTATCTTTGGCTTTAATATAGCATTTATAAGATATAGTTATGTTACAGTTACTCCAACCCACTTGGAGTGTGTTATTCTTATAAAAACATACAATTCCCCTCTGTGTAATAGGCAAATACAGTGCAATTTTGTCCTGTGATCTTACAGAACCTGTATCAAAAAGTAAATTTTCCCAAGTCTTATTTATCCCCAAGGGGACAGTGGACATCAACAGTCCTCCATATGCTGTTGGTATGGCAGTACAAACCCAGCAATTTGAAATGTTCATAGTCTCTACATATACACGCTTCATAGCTAGGTATGTGTTAAAGTATGGATGCCAGTCTATAGACAGTTCATCACGTTTCTCCACTTTCACTTGTGTGGTTATATGTAGGAAGAACCACAACAAAAGGAAAGTCATCACAATCATAGTCAATAAATGCATAGTTAGCAAGATGATTAAACAATATCTTCGGGGTTGATCTGTATTTTTACTCATTTCACTCTTGGCCATCCTGCCTTTGTTGTGTGTCAGTCACAAAATGTTTATCAAGTGGAAAATTCTTTACCGGTTTACAGTGCGTCAGGTGGACCCAGGACGACCTCTCAGCAACTTTGACTGCAGTAGGCATCGCCAACAGTACCTGGTATGGTCCTTCCCACTTTGGACTCACCCAATTCTTCCTCTTCATGACCTTCAACCAAACCCAGGACCCTGGGGTCAGCACTGCTTCCAATGGTCTGGTCTGTCTTTTATCTGAAAAAAGAGTTCAACTGCAAAACAGTTTGATTTGATAACAGTTTCCTCATATAATTAGCTAATGAGCTGTCAGCCTCTAGCTCCGCAGGCATGAGAGCTTTCCACTGTGGCACATAATATGCCCTTCCAAATATCACTTCAAAGGGGGTCAAACCCTTTACATTTGGAACTGTTCTCATGCTCAGCAGTGCCAAAGGCAAACAGCAAATCCAATTCTTCTGTGTATCATCTATCAATTTTCTCAACTTGCTTTTTAAAATTCCATTGTATCTTTCCACCAGTCCTGCAGACTGTGGGTGGTAAGCACAATGATTCTTCAAGGAGATCCCAAAGAATCTCCCAAGTTGGTGAATCGTCTGATTCACAAAATGTGTCCCATTGTCACTATAGATTCTTTCCGGTATGCCAAATCTAGGAATTATTTCTTTTATTAGGGCCTTTGCCACTGTTGCTGCATCCGGATTTTTAGTTGGAAAAGCTTCTACCCATTTGGAAAACATGTCTATAATTACTAAACAGTATTTTTTCCCTTCACATTTGTTCAGTTCTATGAAATCCATACAGATAGTATGGAACGGATATGGTGGTATAGGAAAACTCCCTTGCTTGGGTTTGAATGCTCCTTGTGCATGATGTTTATTACAGACATGGCATGCTGCACAAAATGTTTGTGTGAAGTTTGTGAATCCATATGTTTGGAATATTCGATTTACTAACTGTACCATCCCCCCTGTTGAGACATGGCACTGCCCATGGGCTCAACAAAGCTGCTTATCTAAATAAATTAGACAGCAATATTGGTTTTTTCTCTTTGGAGATATACAGTCCATTTTTGAGGATTGCACCTCATTTCTCCCATTTTTGTTTCTCAGCTTTTGTAGTTAATGTCTGCATCGTTTTTAACATTTCTAAATCTAAAATCTCAGAGGGTTGTAATTCCTCGGTTAAAAGTAAAGTTTCTGAGTCTGAGGCTGCTTGCTTCGCAGCTGCATCAGCTTTTGCATTTCCTTTTGAAATTGCATCCTGTTGTTTTGTATGAGCTAAACATTTACAAATAGCTACTTTAGTAGGTAACTGAATGGAATCTAACAAGTTCAAAATAAGTTGCGCATGATTAATCGGTTTGCCAGTAGATGTTATCATTCCCCTATTTTTCCATTGCTGTGCAAAAACATGCACTGTAGAGAAAGCATACTGACTGTCAGTATATATGTTCACACATTTATCTTCGCTAGAGTACAAGCCCGTGTTAAGGCTATCAGTTCTGCTGCTTGAGCAGACAGGTTATGCTGTAAGGGTTGGGCTTCTAAAATCTCTGTATCTGTGACTACTGCATACCCTACTAGATTTTTCCCTGTAGGACCCTTTCTGCATGAACCGTCCACATAAAATGTCACCTCGGCATCATCCAAGGGCATATCAGTAAGGTCTTGTCTGGGCAAAGTTATTTGCTCAATTTCCTGCAGGCAACTGTGTGGTGTGCCATCCACAGGAGTTGGAAGTAACGTTGATGGATTTAGTGTTGTACAACGTTCAATTACCATATGAGGTTGGCTCAGCAGTATGGTCATACATGAAAGATGTCTAGCAGGAGATAGATATGCTATTTTCTCTTGCAGTAAAATTATCGCGACTGCATGAGGCACTCTCAATGTGAGAGGGTGGAACAACACTACTGAGGCCGAAGCCTGTACTGCCATTGCAGCTGCGACTACTGCTTGCACACAGTGAGGCAATGATCGTGCCACTGGATCTAACTGTGATGAATAGTAAGCTATGGGGTGTTGCTTATCCCCATGCTGTTGTGTCAAAACTGACGTCATGTATCCCTGTTTACAATCTATTGTCTGAAAAAATCTTTTGTGGTAATTTGGAAGTCCTAAAACTAGTGATGAAGCTATCAATTGTTTTAGTCTGCAGAAAGCTGTTTCTGCTTTAGGTGTCCATTGTAATACATCTTGTGCTGCCATTGGTGTTTTATATATTAAATCAGCCAGTGGAGCAGATTCTAAAGCATAGTTTGATATCCAGCTTGACAAAATTAGTCGTTCCCAAGAAGGACATCATTTCCTTCTTGGTTGCTGGTTTGGGTGCCTGTAAAATCGCTGTTTTTCTGTCTTCGTCTAATATTCTACCTTCATTGGATATTACATATCCTAGGTATCTAACCTGTTTTCTCCAAAGTTGTAACTTACTTTTGTTTACTTTGTGTCCTTGTGCTGCTAAAAATTTCAATAATGCTATTGTATCTTCCCTGCATTGATGCTGGGTAGGGGCTGCTAGCAAGATGTCATCTACATAAAGTAGAATCTGACTACCTCCTGGTGGAGTAAACCCTGCCAGGTTGCTTGCCATTTCTTGTGCAAATATCGTTGGACTTTCACAATATCCCTCGGTAGCAGTATAGGTATATCTTTTACCCTGAAATGTAAATGCAAACCAATACTGGCTATCAGGATGTATAGGTATTGAAAAGAAAGCATTGCTTATATCTACCACAGTAAAATATTTTTGTTGTGGTTTTAAATCATTCAACAAGGTGTGTGGGTCTGGCACCGTAGGTGCTCTGGGTATTATTGCATTGTTTACAGCTTGTAAATCCTGTACCATCCGCCATTCCCCAATTGCTTTTCTAACAGGAAATAGAGGGTGTTACATGGTGAATCAAGAGATTCTACCAGTACTCCTTCCTTGAGTAATGCTGCTATTATAGGCTTGATTCCTTGCTCTGCATCTTTCCTCAAGGGTATTGTCTTTTGTGGTCTAAATGCTGATTTTGGTGTAATAGTTACTGGTCCTGCTGTTTGAATAAGTCCTACATCTGATTTACCTGTTGACCAAAGAATATCTGGTATATCACACAAGGCTTTTTCTTCTTCTTCTAATAAGAATGCTAATCAGCTGTCTTCACTAGTTTGTAAGTGTACAGCTGGATGTGTCTGTGTTAGCCAATTCAATTTCTGTTTTTGTATTCCCTGTTCTGATAATTCTAAATCAGTTTGTTTTTCCCATCTTGTTACTTTTTCTCCTAAGTCTGCCCATTTCATATTCTTGTTTTTTGTCAAGCTGACATGTGGTAGTCTATTAGATTTGTACAGTGTCATGAATTCCTGAGGTAGTGAACAGCTTACCACACTGTTTCCCTCAGTATCCCAATACAAGGTTCGTAATACTAATCTGTTAGCAGGATTTTTGAACAACTCTTGCTCATATTCTTTATCAGGTCCTGGCATGCTACAGTAGTATAGAGTACAATGTAACAAATGCTGTTGGTCAGTGTCAAGGGAGGGGGCCTTATTGATGGCTACATTCATCAGTTCTCCGGTTACTGCCCCTGGACCAGTCGTAACTAGGTCCTGGCTGTACCAGTAAAAGGTTTCACCCTCGGTCGCACCACAAAAGTATCCATTTGTCTTTGTGCTTCCATACCCTGCATAGTGGGAACTACTGCTATGCCAAATATCTGCATAAGATCTCTTCCCAGTAAGTTTACTGGACATTTTGCAGAAACTACAATTTTACTTTTCTGAGTCATACCTGAAATAGGGTCAGTTATTGCTATATCATGGGAGAGTGGCTCCATATATAGCTGTCCATTTGCTGCTTTCACTAATATATAGTCAGGTGATTCAGAAAATTCTGGTAACTTTGAAGGGTGTATCAAAGTTCGTGATGCTCCTGAGTCACACAAGAATTTCACTTCCCTTCCTTTCACCAGAAGTGTAACTTCCGGTTTTGTGTCTGCCAAATAGAGCTCCAAGCTCAGTAATGCCAAATCTAAAATTTCACTTTCTTCATCCTCTACATCTGCTTGCACTTCCTCTGTTCCTTCCACTACATTTACGTTTGCCCTTTGTTTGTTTTCCTTCCTGATGATTTCTGATTTTCATCACTATCATATAGTCAGTCCTCATCACCTTTATTTTCTGTAGTCACCTTTTTATTTAGCCTGCAATCCCTTGCTAAATGTCCTTTCTTACTGCACTTAAAGCACTCACCTTTCTTTTTCTCTCTTCAAAATCTTCTGACCTTTTGTCAGATTGTCTATTTCCTGGGTATTTTTCTTACCCTTTTACCTGACTGTACTACAAAGACCTCTGCTCCGTCTTCAGCTGTGAAGACCTGTGTCTTCTTTTTCTTTTACTATTAAAGTGTCTTTCAGCATGTCTGGCATATTCAAGTAAGGCTTGTAGCCTACTTGTTCGATGATCTATCATATGCTTTGTAATAAAGCTACTGATAGGTGCAATGCAACCTTTCAAAACGCATTTTTCAGTTGCTGTTCATACGAGGTATCATGTGTCTGATTTTCAGGAATAGCCATACCACTATGGTTATTGAAACATTCCAATAATCTACCATAGTACCCATCTACAGTTTCATTCTCTTGCTGTATGCATTGATTAATGCAAGTCCAATCTGCTCTAGGTTTCCATTTTTCAGAAATTCGGTCTGTAAGACCTTTCACTCTGTTGTCTAATTCTGCGTCACTATGTGGGAGTGGTTTAAGCTCTGCATTATGAGGATTCCAGGTGCCACAAATCATGTGCCAGTCTGGACCCACAATCTGTCTAACTACCTTTTCTACTTCTTCCCCATTCAAGTGGTAACTTAATCTCATACCTTGTAAATCTTGTAAAAACTTTGTGTAATTAACTTTTGGATGAGGGATTCCCTCTGTAGCTTTCCGAATATCTTCCGGTGTTCATGGTCTATATACTAGAAGAGTTGGGTCCTGCCCTTCCTGTCCTGCCTGAGGATTTGGTACCTCGATTAGTGGACAGATTTTTTCCTCACTCTCTTCTAGTGTGTTTCTCCCTATTTGATATAAGTCTGTGTCCCCAAGTGTTTTACGTGTCCGGGACCTAGTTTCAATAGGATCTCTAACAAATGGTTTTAGTACTCTTGTAACTTCAGGATAACATGGAGGTGGACCAGCTTGTCCTCCTGCTTCATATCCTGAAAAAGGCATTGGAGGCCCCGCAGGCGGAGGGGCCGTCGGTATTACTGTATTATTATCCTCTTTCTCTAAAAATAATGTTTTTGCATTTTAGTTTTCTGTTCCCTTCGGTTTACTTCCTCAATCCACCTGTGTGCCTGAGGAATGCCTAATCGCTGTTGTTTTTTTGCCTGACCTTCTGCGTCAGATTTAAGCTGTTTTAAAAGTTTAACTAATGAAATCTTGTTTAATTTACCATCAAATCCGTATTTATTAACCCATTTTGTATAATACCTTACATTATCAGTCCGTTGTAATTGAATATATTTTGCGTCATCAGTTAGGGGCGGATCTCGCGATTTTTAGTGCACTGATTTCCCATTCTAAAAAAAATGTTACGTAACCCTTTTCACCACGTGGTATTTCAGTTCCTTACACAGTTTATCTAGAATAACTGCCTACCTTATTCTGTTTCCCTGATCTCTGACAAAACATACAATAATTTCCTTTTGTCCCTGATCTGTATAACAAATCTCTGACAATGACATTTACTGCAACCTAGTCCCTGATCTAAAACAGAAAAAAGGCAAATATTTTCCTACCTGAGCCTCCTGGGTCGACCAGTTCGAGACCGCTCTTCGGCCGCAGATCAGAAAGTGGCCAGCCTCTCAAAACGACAATTCAGTCGGAGGTCTTTGTGTTTCAAGAAGAACCGTTTCGGTAACTTCTCCTGCGCAGTATTCGACCACCGATACACTCTGATCTGCAGCTTACCAAGGGAATTCCGGTTCAAGGAGGACCAAACTGTTAAATAAAAACAAATGATAACAACACAGGAGGCTCAGATGCAAAAGTTTACTAGTGTACACCAGGAGGCAAAAAACCATACAAGTACAGAGTTTTGTCTGACATGATGCAGGAAATACACAATTTTATATAGTCTTACATTCAAGCTGTGCCCACCTTACTGACGTGGTTAGTCACAGGGCACCTACATCACTATGGTCTACAATATTCTATTCATAAGAAAAAGATGACGTTATACATTTTAAAAGTTTTCCCATGGGAATAATACAGCCTTGCAAAGCACCTGGTTCATTATAATGTCTTTCTGTAAATGTTACTCTTTCAAGGTCTCAGGCTTGCTTGAATACAATAGTTGGTTCAGTCTTCTTTGTTCTTCTTGCAACTTTACTTTAGCAGCTGTGTCTTATCTCTGATACATTCACAAGGTCAATTATCTCAGAGGAAGGAATAAGAATATTCAATGCTTTATACATTTAATTTTCCTGACCCAGCAGATAATCATTAGTGAAAAACATAAGCTTGCTGAGCTGGCTACTGCCAGGGTCAGAGTTCAAATACACTGCAGCTCCAAAGCTTCAAGCAATTGCATGTAAAATCATTCTTATTGCCATATTGTAAATAGAATAAAATGCATTATATACTATTTGCTTTTAAACTAGCACTTTATACATGTTCAAATACATATTTTTCTAACACTCACCAAGAGGATAAAGGGTCTCAAACATATGTCATATGCTGCCCGGCTGAAGAAACTCCAGCTCTATTCAGTCGCATACCGCCTACTCAGAGGTGATCTATGCCTGATGTATAAGGCCATGTCCAATCTGGAATTAATGGACATGCTCCACCTCAGAAAATCCAAATCCACCAGAGCCACGAGAGCAAGATATTTGAACCTCAACACAGAAATAAATAGAACGTGCTGGAGGGACAGATTCATAACCCAGAGGCTCCCTACACTCTGGAACAGAATCCCAGTCCACGTTAGGCAGAGCCCCTCACTAGCTCTCTTCAAGAGAAATCTTGACGGGTGGATGGGAGATCGTAGGTTTACTCCGGGGGTCGTCTCTGTGTCACTGCTAGACAGAGGCACAGTAAACTAAACCCCAAATGGGCATAGTATTCTCATCCCAAGGGGTGGCGAAAGCCACACACACTCTGGCTTGGCTTATAAATGCCCTAGGGCAGATAGCCTAGTACGAACCTATGAACCTATGAACCTAAATGCTGTTTAACTTGGCTGACCAAAGTTCAACCAACTGAAGTATATGGCAACATACATGTTTGTTGGTATCCTAGGCTTCAATGGTAGGTAGAATTTTTATTTTAGTTTTTTAAATATTTTCCTGTTTTTGATAAACAGACTAGCTGACTGATATTTCCCCCTGAGAGGGGATAAGCACGCAGGCTTGGTATTCCTCAAGGACAATGTCAGCAAGCTTCCATATAGAGCAGTCATTGTGATTCGACATTCCACAGTGTAATAAAATTGTCCAAATGTAAACAGAAACCTCTACTTCTAATGTAAGATTCTGCACTCTGTCTTGGACCTATGCGATGAGTTTTTGTAGATATTTGGCAGTAATGTCACTTAAGTGTTCATGCTGATCCAATCAGACCTACTAGTTAGAAGATAAGTTTTTCATGCAGGACAGCCCATTAGAGTATCACTGTGGTCTGCCTAGCAAACCTCACCTTACCTTCACTACACTCCACTGTAAGGAAAGAGGTATATTTGCTGTTTGCATCCCAAAATCTTCTAATACTAATCTGAGACTCAGGACATAAATCCAAACATAAGAATTATATATGGAAAGATGGTTCCTTTTTTGTCCTGACTGCAGATCACATTATGTGGATTTGGCAAGTAGACCTGGGTGTTGTAGGAGCTGACTGAGGGGGAGGGGGGAGCCAGAAGGTAAGGCCAACGTGCCCCTCCTAAAAGGAGATACTTGTAGTTCCACAACAATAGCAACACCTGGAGGAACATGGGATATTTAAGGTTTAAGAGTATGGGGATTCTTGGGATGCACTTTAATTGGGGGACTGGTGTGTGTAGAAGCATACATGTCTACATCCTCAGCATTAGCTGCCACTGCAGTGCATTTCTCAGCCAATAGCAGGAGTGTGAATAGGTGTGTACACAAAAGTCCTCCTCTACTCCTGCAAGATGACCATTCCTGATGTTGTATCCCACTTCCTAAGCTCTTCAAGTGAATATCAAAAAAAAAAAAAAGGACTTCAGCTTACATTTGTACATTCAGCTTCTAAAAGCAGACCCATACCCCTTCCGCTATTCATGCAAAGAAAAAAAAAAAAGACACCAGCATACTAAATATTAATGGGAGATGTGCAATTCTGCACTTCTCAATCACTCCTCCTAATACATTGTGCCCAAGTCAACTTCACACCACCATTGCTATAATACTAGTTAGATGATTGCAGAGGGACTAGAAAAAAGGATTAGTTATTGAAGAATGTCTAATGGGCTGTCCTGCATGAAAAACTTATCTTCTAACCAGTAGGAACTTTGCCTGATGATGTAAGTGATCATTCCTTAACTTACATCACAAGACAAAAAAGTGACATTAATTACACCCCTACCTACAGGGTCTCACGCAGCAATAAACACTTTAACCCATTACTATTCCAAAATGAACTAAAAGCCTGTAACTGGAATCTTCTAAAAACCCTAACCCTTGAAGATGCTATCAATTACTTCAATACCAAATTCCTATCAATCCTTGACCAACATGCTCCAAAACGATCTGTCAGAGTTAAATCTAAACTTGCCCCCTGGCTGTCCAAAGAGACAAGACATAAAATACTACTTAGGAATAAATCTTTGGCTAAATGGAGAACTACAAAAACTATTTCAGACCATCAAACTTTAGACAGTTAAGAAATAACACAAAAAAGCTGTTTTTACAAATAAAAAGAACTATTACTGTAAACTACATCAAACTCATCATAACAACCCCAAAAGGTTCTGGTCAACCTTAAATTCGCTCCTACACCCAGGCCACTCTAGTACACCTTCCCCCTCAGGGGCCGAAATGAATACCTCATACCAAACTGCCAATGCCTTTAATTCCTTTTTCACAGACACCATTAATTCATTAGCAAGTCAACTTACTATAGACAAATCTTACCCCCCCACCTGTATACCTGCTAATCTCCCCATATTTCAACTACAACCTATCTCTACTTCCTATATCCTAAAACTCATCCAAAAACTCAAACCCTGTACCCCATCTGCAGATCAGTTACCATCTGAATACCTACAAAAAGCAGCAGAAGCAGTAGCTTATCCTATATCTCTCCTTATAAACAGAACCATCAATGAAGGAACCATCCCTGCTATCTGGAAAATTTCCCACATAATCCCATTACATAAAGGAGGCAGCTCAAATGAGTATTCTAACTACAGACCTATAGCACTCCTATCACCCTTAGCAAAAATTATGGAGAAATGTATTCTTCATCAGCTAATGCACCACTTAACTCAATATAACTTACTAGCCAACTGCCAACATGGCTTTAGGCCATTTCATAGCACTACCACAGCTCTTCTATCCTTTACCGAGTGTATCAATAGAAACCGCAATAATAGTATCCTATCATCTGCACTCTTCATAGATCTGTCAAAAGCCTTTGACATGGTAAACCACCATATGCTCTTAAAAACCCTTGAATCTCTCTCTCTAGATACCAAAGCTGTTCAATGGTTTACTTCCTACCTTAGTAACAGGCAACAGGCTGTTCTCTGGGAAAATACACTTTCATCCCTTCTGCCAGTCTCTCTTGGAGTACCACAAGGTTCCATCCTAGGTCCTCTCCTTTTCTCTTTATTCATAAATGACTTACATGTAGCAATACCTCAAGCTACATGTATTCAATATGCAGACGACTCAACACTCATATGCTCTGCAAATACCTCCTCTGACCTACAAACCCTAACACAGAACATATTTAGCACAGTTGAGGCATGGTTCTTGAAAAGCTGCCTACTTTTGAATGCCAATAAAACCAAACTCCTGCTTTTTAGACCTAATAGTAAGTCCCCCCTCTTAGACTTCACTATTACTTCCAATAATGGTACACATATAGTCCCTGACTCTACCACTAAACTGTTAGGTATTATAATTGACAATAACCTCATTTTTGATAACCACATTAATAATACTATTAAAACCGTAAATAGAAAACTTGGCTCCTTTTATAGAATTAAAACCTTTCTAACTCCACAGGCCAAAATTACACTCGCTCACTCTCATCTTAGTTCTACTCTTCTTTATGCCTCACTCATATACACTAACTTAAAGAAAAATAACCTTACTAAACTAGCAAATGCATACAATAGCATTGCTAGATTTGCTACTGGAAACCCATTTAGAACTCACCACTGCCAGAATCTACTACAACTAAACTGGCTAGAACTGAAAAATACACTATTACTCTCCCAACTTACCTTTGTTCACAGGATATTTCACCAACCAAAAAATACCCCTATACTTTCTGACCTTATTTCTCCCTATTCTAATCTAAATTCACTATGCTCCTCTAATAAACTTCTTGTGAAGCTAACTAAGTCCAATAACATTGCAGGTGATTCTCTATTCTCCAACACCATAGGTAAATACTGGAATCTACTACCTACCACTCTAACTATTACATCATCACCCTTCCTCTTTAAACAAAAGCTCAAACAACATCTAAAAACACTCTGGCTATGCCCATGCATCAATCCCGACTAATCTTATACACCCTCTCTTACCTCTGTTTACTCACTCCCTTCAGAAGACTATCTCAAAAACACCTTTGTTAATTAGCCTCTGACACAAATTAATTTAGAAAGTTGTATGGTTGTATGGTTTATAATTGCTTATGCAATTATACTCTTCATTAATGTTTTACTAAAGTATAACTCCCCTATTCTTATACTGTAAATAAAAGTAAATGTCCTTCCTAGTATAAATTTCCTACTAGTATATTTTAGATTGAACCTTATTTCTGTTTGTATTCTTACTAACTACTTGCTTTCTTTATGTAAGGACTTGTTTGTATTAACTTTAATGTAGAGCATTTCTCCCCGGGCCTCTGCTGAAAATGGAAATATATCCAGTTGGACTAGCCCGGTAAACAAATGTAAAATAAATAAATAAAATAAAATAAATAAAGAAGTTTTCATGTTCATGGATATGCACACCTTGTCAGCAGCATAGCTCAACAATCCAGTAGATCCAGTGTGGAGAGAAACAACCTTATCAGCTGCTTTCTGTATAAGCAATACTGGAAGTAAGACTAATATAAATGTGTGTATGAACTGGGGACATGACAGTCTAATACATCAGTATCTTTTAAGACAACATAAAATCAGAATGCCAAGTGCTCACCCAGTCAACCAGCATTGTTCTTGACGTGACTGCCCTTTTTACAAATTGTCTTTGGAAATTCCTCCCTGTCTCATCTCAGCTGATTGTACAAGTGAGCACTAAGACATCAGACTGATGGGTTCTTCCCCTTAGACTGCTAAAACCTGAATAATCCTTATCTTCCTGTCTGCTTAGTGCACAGTGCTCTAACTGAAAGGCTTAGATGTTTCTTCACTGCTTCCCAGAAACTATTACTTATTATATTCACCTTTACCATCTTCCACACTCTTCATTTGATGTCCTTAGACACTCCAAGCCTAAATCTAGTCTTTTCAGCTATTGTGACACCCTAACCAGATCACTTGAACTAAGTTGCTTTTGCAATGAGCCTAGTTTAGTGGTCACTACTTCACATTTCTGTTAATTGTTGCTACACTTTTTACTGACATTTGCACCCTTCATTTATTGACACCAAATATATATGATTGTAACTGTGGTGCTTTGACTCATTGGTTATCCTAGTGTTCTAGTATATAGATCATTCCTACAAACCAACTTCATTAGCACTCATTTGTACCCCCACATTCCACCAAGAACTAAATATCAGAAAGTCAAAGTCCGCCTCACTGTTGTCTGTTGCCAGCCTGATAGCAATAGGGCATTGAGTCAAAAAGTGCCTAATGCTCACTGACAACTGTTTGATTCCTCCTATAGATGATTTCATATTTGAGAGGTGCAAGTATACACTAACCTTTGGAGGCCATCCACTCTTCAAAGAATGTAGATTATACTTAGCATGTTGTCAGTTCTGACATCCACTTCACATAACCATGCCTACCAGGTTATAAACAAATAACTCTTCTTATGTCTTGGGATTTAAAAAGTCCCTGCCTAAACCACAAAGGCTTCCTGATGAAGGTTTGATATACAGGACAGTCAACAACATACACAGGCACTACAGAAAACACAAAAAGGTATCACTAAATTGGAAGGAAGAACCCCATAAGACAGCAAGGCTGAGACATTTCATCTGGCAAGATCTTAGTCATAGGTGTCACCATAGCCAGACACACAGATGCTCATTAATCGGGCTAAAGAAAGGCAGAATGATGGTTATGTGCCTCTTAGGTGCCAGGATCTGCAGTTCACTCTTCATGATAAATTAAACTCTGTACCATATCATATCATAGTCAGCTACTCATACCATACTTTCCTTCATGTCATTTGTAGCCTATGAGGTATATCTAAACAAACTAATATCCCTCCCTATCAAGCCTAACACTGTTCTTTTGGGAACTCAGCCTTTTGGCTAAGATCATGTGTATCCCTCCATTAACTGGGAAACACACACCATCTCAAATAAATATGTAAAAAGATTGAATGCTGACTCCCTATACCAACTGGTTCAAGTCCCAAATAGGTGTTCAAAAATAATGGACTTGGTTCTCACCAATATTCCCAGCCTTTGCACAACATCTATAATTACCACGTCACTGGTCAATTCGGACCACATTTTGGTAACACTCACTAATAAGGGTATAACCTGGCTTACCACAAAACCTTGCTGTCTTTATAGACTACTGTAAGACAAAGCTAATCCAGGTGACCTTATGAAATCTGTACTCTCCTTACCCCAATGACCCCATTCATACTCTGCACATTTGTGGATAATTTATATGCCTTCCTCGAGGAATTTATCAAGGCATCAGTCCCCATATGACATAAACACAATACCAAATACAGGAATAAATTCTCATGATGGAACATTAGTATAAACACACTAAATAATAAGAGAAGGAAACTTTTAGCCCATAAAAGCAAACTTAATACCCCATCATCTAGACCTGAACTCAAAAAAATCAACAAAGAACTTGGAAACAAAATAAAATCCTCTAAAAGAATTAATTGAGAATTGCTACATCTGCTAAGGAGCCCTCAAAGCCTTCTTCAGCTATGTAAGAAGCCTTTGACATAATGTCTAGCAGTGCTCAAAGCTAATAACACTTGTCTCCTGAGGACATAACCAACATTTATTAGGGAAAATTTCAGCTTTAACTTTGCTCCAATACCTGCACCTAACTTTACCCAACTAATTAGCACCCTCTGATCACCTTTAAGCAAGCCCTGAATGCTTTCTCTCCAAGACCAAAAACACTTGCTCTATGGGTCCTGATAAGGTGCGAGGCTGTATCAGATACTGTCTGTTAGACTCATTACTAAGCCTATTTAACCTCAGGCTGTCCTCTGGACTCAAGTCAGAGGAATGGAAAACTGCAATAGTCATCCTGCTCCACAAGGAACCATAGAACTATAAGCCTCACCAGCCTTTTCTGCCATGCAGTGTATACAATTATGGAACTAACTAACAAGGACATAGGAAGCCCTGCAGCCAAGCCAGTTTAAGTTTGTTAAAGGCAGATCATGCATCCTGAATACGATGAACTTTGAACATGTCACTGATGAATTAAACTCAGGTAAATCAGTCCACACAGCCTATCTGGACCTGGCCAAGGCCTTTGATACCTTTCCACATTCTTACATTATCAATAAGTGGAGCTGTGGTACAGCAGTTAGCATTGTCGCCTTACAGCAAGAGGTTCTCCGGTTCGATTCTTCCCTGGAGTGCCTTCTGTGTGGAGTCTGCATGTCCTCCCTGCATTTATGTGGGTTTCCTCTGGGTGCTCTGGTTTCCTCCCACATTCCAAAGACATGTATCTGGAGCATTTCTCCCTGGGCCTCTGCTGAAAATGGGCTCTGTCCCAGTCAGACTTTCCTGGTAAACAAATGTTAAATAAATAAAAGTAAACTTCTGTGTTACCCACTGGATAGCAAACTAGCTAACTGATGCAACTCAATCTATTCATGTGAGAGACACTCTCTTTGAAAAGAGTACTTTTCATGGTATTTACTTCTCTGATGTCAATGCTGACATCAGGGACCTGTGGCTGACCAAGACAAGTTGATAGATGACTGGAAACATAGAGTTGTCATTAGCTCCTCATTTGACTTCCAGATTCTTCAGGAGGGACTAACATGCACCAATAATTGGTGCCTGGATTGTGACCTAAAACTAAATGCCAAAAAATCCAGTATTGTGTATTTTGTCAAAACTGGGAAACCATGCACCTATCCAAAGGTGACACCCCTCTGAAGGTTGACTCATTCATTATGAGACCACGCTACTTGCATTGATAACACACAATCCTTTGATCATTGTTTATCCTCTAATTTTTAGGAAATCATTTTACCTGGTAAAACTAATCACCTGGGGCCCATAATAAAGTATAATGTGGCATTTGGTATGCACTTGTCTAAACATATTATCTAGCCTGAGAGACCACAGTGATTTCTTACTAAGATAATCAAGGACTTGTCTTCCTTCAGCTGCCCAGGCCACCTTAAAAATGCTCCTTCTCTTTCCTGCTTCCTACAGACTCTTGAGAGGTGACTTCTGTCTAGCCTGCAAAGCTACAAAGGACCCAGTCCTCTACAATCTCCTGCAAATTAGCAAAAGTAATAGCACCGTAAACACCTGTTCAAGAGATGCTTACTTCCACAAAAATTTAAGTAGGACCTACTGGCAGTATAGATGTATAGCCCAGACATACCTCTCTACCTCTAAATACAAGAAGTCTGGAAAAAGCCAAAGGCAGTAGGGGACAAAGGCCCAAATGTAAGGATACTTTTTAAATATTGCTCTTATAACCTTAGAAAATTGCAGGTTTTGTATTAGCATGCATTTTCTGAAGAGTATGAAGTCTGAAAATCCAATGTTTGCCATTATTTAAAGACTTCAGTACTCAATAATGTGCCAGAAAACCACACATTTTAGAAGGAACAGTGTGACACCCGTGCCCTGGCCCAGCAATCAAGGAACCTCAATCCTCACCATTAACACCAGAGATGGTGTCTCATATATGAGGAAAGGACAACAAATATACACAGTAAAGTGCAATTTCCCTTAGGAGCACACAGTCAGTCCAGGGCTAGTCGCTCCCTTGCTCCCCAGGTCCCCAATAAGACTCCCCACTTGTACAGCTATAGGGTCCAGATCTCAGCCTAGCTGGGCAAACTAAAATCTCCAGCACCTTCTCTGTCCAACCAGTGCTTCGTGCCCCTACCCAAGTAGCTGACACACACACACACACTTTGAGATAAGAGTTTATACAACCACACAGACACTTCTAGGGAAGGCTGGCACAGGTTCTCCAGCTGTGCCCCTTTTACCCAGACTATACGGTAGTACCCTGCCATCACCCAGATAATAATTATCAGATACTCAAAGGCCCTTAAAAGGGTGTCCAATTATTACTACACAATATTATTATCCAATTGGTAGATGTGACTAAACAGTCAAGGCTTATTAGAGTGACTTGGTACAGGATCCTTATATACATGCAAAGTACTCTAGAGTATTCTTACTGGGTCCTTCCCAAGCTGCCCACAGGTCCTGCAGTACCCTGTTACATCTCTGGAAATTCCAGGCCAATAGAAGTTCTGCATAATACACCACTTTGTATGTTTTATGCTCATATGACCTGCAAAGGGAATATCATGGGCTATGGCTAGAAGCGCCAGATGGTAGGCTCTATTCTTACCACTTCAAAGGGTCCTTCCCAAGCTGTCCACAGCTTATTGTATCTGGCAGGAATGAGCACCATAGCCTGCTGTCTCACAGCATACTCTTTGGCTCGAGCATTCCTGTCATACCAGACTTTTTATGCTGTTGGGCTCCTGCCAGATGCTCCTGGCCAAGCCCTTGAGATCCCTAAACCTTGTCCTGAGGTTTAGGGCATATGCCACAACAGACTCCTTGTGAGATTCATACCCACCCTCCCACTCATCATGAATCAAATCCAAGGGACCCCTTACCATATGCCCATACAGCAACTCAAAGGGTGAAAATCTGTGGATTCCTTGGGCACTTCTGTATGCAAACAGCAGATGCGGTAAATATTTGTCCCACTCTCTCTTAAACTTCTCTGTAAATGCCCTTAGCATGGCCTTCAGTGTAGAGTTTAACCTCTCCACAACACCATTAATCTTGGGGTGGTAGGGGGTACTCTTTAGGTGCTTTACCCTACAGTGCTCCCACAGGCAAGCAAGTGGGGGTCTGACATGAAATTGGAACCTCTGTCAGTCAGTATTTCTCTGAGGAAACATACCTTGCTGAAAATATCTAACAAAGCATTTGCCACCTTCTCTGCCTCAATAGAGGACAGCTCCACTGTCTCAGGGTAACTAGTATGATAATCTACTAACACTAGGATATATTTCTTCCCTGTGGAACTTGGGGTAGTCAGAGGCCCCACAATATCCATAGCTACCCTCCTCAATCATAGGCAAAGGCATCAAATCAGCTTTGAACTCCTGCCTTTCCTACTTTTTTACACTGATCACAGGTTTTGCAGTACCCTGTTGCATCCCTTGCAATCCAAGGCCAATAAAAGTTCTGCATAATACATCTCTTGATACACTTTATGCCAGTATGACCTGCAAAAGGAATGCCATGGGCTAGTGCTAGAAATGCCACATGTTAGGCTCTGGGCACTACCAAATGCTGTATTACTTCACCCTCTAGCCTGCCCTCATGGGTCCACTCTCTATATGGTAACCCTTTGTTCCAGTATGCAGACTCCCCTTTTCCTTGAGACTCAGGTGTCTCCTTAGCTACCTCCCTCAAATTTCGTAATGTAGGGTCTGAGATCTGAGCCTGTCTCAACTCCAGCTTTGCGGACCTTTCCCAGCTCCCCCTCCACAGGAAGTCTGGTATCTTCTGACAGTGGTACCTTACTGTCAGCCTGGGTACTACAACTTACCTCTGCCCTTGCAGTCATTCTCTACAAGGGAACATCAGTACCTATCAACAGCTGTGGCTCAACTTCAGGCTCACCGCTACAAGGTAGCACACCCCCCCCAAAATAGCCACATCACCAGCCTCGGCTTTATGTGTGGGGTCTGTTTGGGTCTCCGCCAGGCTACCAGACCCACATGCCTGTCTCCAAGTCTGATTGTGTGTAACTGCATGCACACAAGGTACTGCATTATCAAAATCATTGCCTATCAAGACATCTGCAGGGATATCCTCAAACACACCTACTTGCTTGCTTCCTTTTCCACCCCCCCCAGTCAAGGTGAACCCTGGCCAAAGGTATTTGGAATGGGGTCCCTTTTAAAACTAGAGTGGACTGCCCAAGCCGGTATTGCTCCTGTTTAACCACTATAGGCTTCACTATGGTCAGAGCCTGTGTCTCTTAGCAGTGGCCTGTTTTCCATCCACTAAGATAGGATACACACTTCAGTGATAGTTTGGTACCCCTGTTGTCTCCAGACCACTTACCACTGGCATACTGTTATTTTCACTTGCTGGCTCCCTCACCTTTTGTTCCTTACCTTGCTTCAGTAGACATTTGAATGCTGCTGGTTACATTTAAAACATATAAATATTGATTCTGGCTCTGTATCTGAACTGCAGGCTTCTCCTGTTACTGGTGGACTCTGTTGGGGTGGTTTAGGCTGCAAACCATGGGTTCCCTTATATCGATGTACAGCACTGGGTATCCTCTTTTTGTGCAGTGGTGCCCTGCTTGCTAAGTAGAGATCCCCTTTTCTCCCTATCTCATCTGCAGAGTTACACTCCTGCTCTGCCAATCCGTTTCTTATGTCCTCAGGGCAAGGTGCTAAGGGCTTGTTCCTTCACCAGAAGGTCTGCCAGCCTTTCAAAAATGGTGACCTGACACCCACTCACCAACCTATGAAAATAAGTCCTTAGCTCAGCAATATAGTCACATACACATTCATCTGCCTTACATCTATGCTCATGAAACTTTTTTCTGTAATCTTCAGGTGTTAACTTATAACATTCCATTAAACATTATTTAACCTTATCAGAATTCAAACAATCAGTATCAGACAATTTATAAACAGCAGTTACAGCTTTACCATGGAGTAAGGGGGTCAGGAACCATACCCAGCACCCTTGGTCAACATTATACTGTTTGCATATTCTTTAAAATACATGCATAAAACTATCAAAAGTATCACCTTATAGTACAGAAGAAATCTACTGATTTGTTGCTTCTGGGGTTCGGTTATTCCTTTCCCCATTACCTCCATGTTCCCATTGACGAGTCAGCATGTCCCTCTCATGATGATGCTGCTTCTCATTTTCTTCAGCCTCAAAACACCACCATTTCTCATTTTATTCGGCCTCCAAATGCCGCAGTCTCTCTTCTGGTTTTAATTTCATGCATTTTGCCTCCAATTCAAGTCTCTTTAACTCCAGATGGGTTTTTAAATCCTCTGAGGAAAAAGTGAACTGTCCTGTTTCTGAGAGCTGCACATGCCCTATCACCAGACTTGTTATCTTTCTGGTTGCTGGTCTGTGCTGCAGCTGTGACTAAGGCTAAAATCATTTCCTCTTTAGTCCGGTTTGCATGCATCAGCCCTTTGGATTTGCACACATTAACCAACATGTTCACTGTCAGTTTACCATAATCTTCTGCTGACATCTTTGCCTGCTTTCCATGACTAAACTAAACTAATAGAAATAAACAAAACTGTTGTGAAAAATGAAACTCTGTAAGTTTACCTTGTAGCTGCTGAGAGTAAGCACACCTTTACTGACAACTGCTTCCAGGCTACAGAAGTTCAATTAATATTCACATCACTGCTCACTAATATGTGACATCCCTCCTCTGGGCCAGTGATCAAGAAGCCTCAATCCCACCACTGACAATGGTGGGAACATCCACTAAGAAAAAAAATAAACACACACAGTATTTTCAGATGCAGCTCTCAGCACCAAGTACAATTTCCCTTAAGAGCACACAGGGAATACATACTCCAATCCTAGGGCTGGGCTTTCTCTCCAGGCCCCAAACAAGACTCCCCACTGGCACAGGTATAGAGTTAAGTCCTTAGCTGGGTGTTCTAAGCCAAGTCCTCCACCATCCTCTCTGTGAAATTAGTGCTTTCAGTATGTCTGCTCAAAGTAGCTAACATGTACACAACAGTCTTTGATATTTGATTTTCACACACACACACGCACACACACACACACGCACACACACACACACGCACACACATGCACACACACACACACACACGCACACACACGCACACACACACACACACACACACACACACACACACACACACACACACACACACACACACACACACACACACACACACACACAGGCTGGCACAGCTTACCTGGTCTGCCACCTCCACCCAGACTAAAAGATAGATCCACCGCAATCCACCGCCACCAGAACACCCAAAGCCAGCTACTCTCATGCTCTTACCAGGGTACCCAATTACTCTTAGTAAATTAATACTTATACAAATGGTAAAGTTCAGTCAAGCAGCAAGACTTTCAGGAGCATGAAGTCACAGTGCCACCAAATAAATGCAATTATTCTCAAAGGTTAATATATTTTCTAAGAGACCAGCCATAATGAAATGTATAAGGATATTTTAATAATAAATAATAAAACAGAAAACATGAAAATACTGAATATCTATTTACAATAAACACCAGAGTTTCCATTCACAGGAAATATAAAAAACAACACAGATTGAAAGTCTGAGCCAAAGAAAAACAACTTTCAGCTACTCTCACTATATTTTCCTGACTGATGAATTCCTGTTCCCCTAGTTACTTACCAAAGCAAGGCAAGATGAAGGTGAATGGGTGTCTTGTTAGATTGCCAAAACCAGAGTGCTGAGTGCTGCTGACACATGTCTCACTAGTATCTAAATACAATTTCAGGGCTGGCTACAGAATGACATCACATCGGGTTACCTGATGCTGTGATTCCCACTCTACCCTCTCACTAGCAACTGAACCAGGATTTGGCACAGATGTGTCACAATACACACATAGAACTTTGCTAAGGCTTAACATAGCATCTGGAAGCTATAAAACAATTCCAACATCTCTACCCTTCATGCAGAAAGGCGTTTTATAGACATTGCATCTCTGGTTGCATTCAGACCTATAAGATAGAATCTTCATGGCCTAAACCAAGTCATTTAATTTCAGGCTATTTTCTTAAGGTAAGCTGGCTGAACTTAACCCCTTCCCATCCAGTATCATCTGGTAAAATATATACATTTCAGCAGTTACAACAATACATCCTGACATACATGTATATTTCTTTTCTGTCCAGCAGGACCCATTGTTGATACATTTTTAACACAAACAGCTTCACAAATACATTTTTAACACAAACATGTTTACAAATCAGTTTGATATTCAAATGACATATAATTCTTTACAAAACTCCAGCTAGCTATGCCGGCATACGTTATACATGCACTGCCCTACTTCCGCTGGCAGAGCTGGCACTACTTCACATCATAACCCATTTCAATACTTTTGATACTGTTTAGCAAATAGTAGGATTTTATTAAATGCCTCAAAAATTAAACAATGCGACTCATAATACCTAATTGACTTTAGCTACATCTTCTTTTATAGTAAATGATCTTTGGGAAAATAGTTTCTCTCCAGCTGTCTGCTCTGAATGCCTTGGTGTTTTAATAAACCCTACACTGTCATTACAGAGGCTCCCTGTTGTAATTCTGAGACTCAAAGAAGTGCAAACTCCGGAATTACAGAAAAGAAAAAGTTCAAAAATGCAGTAGAACACAGAATGGTAAATATCACTGTTCTCCTTTAAAGCTATTTTTAGCAGGGAACAAGCTCCACTGCACTCCTCACTTTGTGGGGGGACAAACCCCTCCAAATTAATATATTTTGTCTTCAAGATCACCATAGCTCACAGCAAAGGAAATATTCTGTGAAACAGCGATCTAGGAAATAGTATATCTAAGTCTGTGTTTTCTGTCATTCAGTCTCACCTTTCCAAGACTTAGACTAACAAGTCTTAGAATATCAAACAGCTACCTATTCTAAAATGTACTGAGACTACTATTAGTAAAGTTATCAGTCAACTTGGACTTTATGAGTTAGTGAGATTTCTCTCTTCTTAAACACAGTGTCTGTAACTGAAAATATACGAATGTACAAGCTAGAATATGCTCCTTCTAGTACTGTATTTTGTAACATTCAGAATATTATAAAATCTCTCTCAGATAACGGAGTGCATCGCTGTCTAATGAATCTGCAATAGAACTTTTTCTACAGTGACCATACCATAGGCAAACAACCTTTCTCCTTGCAATCACAGTTTATTGGTAATTTCACATGGAGTTTTGATGTTTAGCCACCAAACTATTATCTTCATGTAGTCCACATTCCCTTAGATTTCAATTTTATGCTTTAGGAATCATCACATTATGTAGCTCTCTATTTGTTCATGCCACCTCTGAAATAACCTTTTCCAAACTTATCCCAGCTGTCTAGAATTATTTTCCTTCAGAGTTCATAAAACATCCCATTATATAATCCTACAGGCTAGCTCTCCAGAATTATCTTACCGAATCAACTCAGTGTAGCAGTTTGAGGATAATTGCTAATACTTTATTTAACATACTTATTTACTCATTCTCTTTACCTTTTCTTTTCAAATTCTATTACCTTTTGCTCAGTTTCAAAACCAAGAAGTAGTCTGTTAAGTACAAAGCTTAATGGGTTAAGGGCAAGATAAAAGTAAAGAGCTTAATGGGTTAAGGGCAAGACAATACAGCAATGGTGACAATAAATCACCCTGGAATATTTCCCTTTGAATTTTTATCCCTGGGATAACAATTTGCCCTTTGTCATGGCTTAACTCCAAAATGGTTTGCCACTTTTCATGGTCACTGTATTGCAGCTGATCAGTGAAGGATGCATCTTATGCATCTGTAAGTACTCCTTTATCCATGAATGTGGGATACTGTCAAATGCTTTTTTTGTAATGTATCCATACCATACTTAGATTCTTCACCTTTTTACAATTCTCTATTATGACTTTATTTAGCAACATATGACTTTCCTTTATTACCCTTTGTTCTATTGCCATGATAGTGTAGTCTTCTAATTGACTATAAACTCTGTCAGCATCAATTCCAGTAAATAGTTTGTACATCGTAAGAAGACAAGTTATTGGTTTAAGGTTTTTAGGATGGCTTGTAGGTTCACACTTAAGTAGAACTATTGTTTTTCCTGTCATTAACTCAGCTGGTGTCTGTTTGGGATGTGCATATAAGTAGTTATTACTCAAGGCTAAATCATCATGTAAAGATTTTAATACTTTTAGCGAGAAGTTAGGTACTGCATCTGGGCCTGGGGTTTTCCAATTAAGAGCTTTTTCTTAATTTTGTTTCAATTTTTTGGCCATTACTTCATCCCATTTCATATCCTGTACATTTGAACTTCTTACTGTTTCGTTTACTTCTTCTGTCCATTCAGCATCTTTACGTTCCCAGTGTCTTCATAAATATTTTTCCAAAATGTGTCTAGTTCTTCTTTTATTTTTTTGGTGGGGTTTCTATTCTTTTTGCTTTGTTTCCCAATTCTCTATAAAACTTTTTGGTTTATTAATGAATTATTTATTTTGTACTTTTCCTTTACCTGTATATCTTGTAAGTTTTTCTGCCTGTGCTGATATCTTTAATTTATTATTTGTGATAGTGTATGATATATTCTTGTCTGTTTTGATACAATGAATTGCTTTTATCATATCTAACTTTCTAAGTATTTTTATTGATCTGCTCCCAATTTTATACTATTCTAACATTAACACTACTTGTCTTAATTGTTTTATAGTTTTCTGTATTCAGTACATCCATGATAGCATTTTATTTCTTCCCTTCTTTTCTCTTATTGCCATGCATTTTTCTGGTAAGTCTTTATCTGTTATTAATTTAACTGCACAGTAATGTATCCAATTTACTTCTGTTATATCACATGAATTTCTGTTAATGGTCTTTATTACTGTGTTCATATGTTTTTATCAGACTTCTAACATTTTGGCTATTATTTACTTTCTGTAATCAGTGTCTGTCATTGATCTTAATATGTCTATCCATCTCTATTAAATCAAGCAACTCTACCCTTAGATCAGTTTAGAAGAAACACATTGATTGTGTCAGAGTTGCCACTGTTTCCTGAATCTTCCCTTGCTGAATAACTCCAAATGATCTTTTATAGTGGTTTCCTTCTGAAGGGTACAGAGTGTCTTCATGTGATAAGTGATCATATGCTTCATCTTCCGCCTGTTTCTCCCTAATCTGGGGACTCATTGTTCTATCATGCTGTGTCATAAACTTTGTTAGACTTCCTACTCTAAATCCTTCAGTTCCCAGAAATTCCATAACATCAGGTTCTATTTGTTCAAATTCCACTTTACTAATCGTCTGTTCTGTGTTTCCCCTTTGTGATCTTATTTTTTAGATTGTGAAAATTTCCATATCTGGATGTCTTTGCCTATATTTCTCTTCAAATATCTTTGAACCTGCTTTTTCACTATTGATTAATCCAGCTTTCTCCTTCGTGTAAATATTGTACCATAACAGATAGCCTTTTCTTTCCCATGTCCATATTTCTTTTTGATACCTTTCAAAATCTATTAGTTATGTTCTTTATATTTTAGCACTTCCTGTGTCACTTCTGTTTCCAAGTGGCTCAAAGTATTTGTCTATGTAGTGCTTTTCATGTATCTGTTGTATTAATTAACACAAATTTGCATATGAAGCTTTTGACAGTTTTCTGAATGTATTCTATCTGGAAATTCTAGGCTTCTTGAATAACAGTAACAATAAATAATTTCTTCCTTATCCACAATAGTTCACTATCATGTTTATGGCTTTTTGGCCTGTCAGTTTTTGTGTTTTTTTTTTTTTTTTTGTAGAATACTATTTCCTTCTACAACAGGAGGCCATCCTCCCCCTGAACCTGACCTAAGTTCATTGTAGGAATGTTCCTGTGTCTAGAAGACTTTACACTGTCATTTGTCTAGTCCTGGCACCAGTTTGCCTACCAGGATTGGACACTTTTCTATCCTAGCATTTATGCCCCCAGCTGTCTTTTTTATTTTTTAACATACCTCTCTCCCGCATATATGCTGCATAAAATATTCTATATATCAGTGTCATCTTGGTGCAATTTTTATGAAAACAGGATCAACCATGTAAAGGCTTGAGAATGAATTCAAGTTTCAGCAATACTACTCTTCTTTTTTCCCAGTATAAAAGGCTTGGTGTTCTCATTCCATAGCCGATGTTGCAGCATATTATTTTACTGGCAATGTCACCTGTACTTTGCGAAACCAGATATATAAAAATGGTCTTTCTTCAGGCCCATTTATTTGTTTAATTTTAGTTTATTCTGTTCTATTAATGTACTCATTCAGTCATTCTGTTTAAGTTAAATAGATATTCTGACTGTGTTTGTCACATTTTTAACGATAACCTAGCATGGAAAAAGCCTCAATATTGTTAACAAATCACATAATAAAATCAGTATAGGCAAATATGAATTTCAGCAATGTTGTCCTGGCCCATAATTTAGTAAAACACTAATGAAATGGTAAGAATATTACTGCATTAGTTTAATTATAAATTTAATTACAAAATTAGTAAATCACTTTCTCAAGACAGTAGTAATGAGTAGAATCAGTATGTACATAGTGAATGCACTGCAGAAAATGTATTTAATTGTTTTGTTTGGTTGATTGTTAGTTTATTTTTGATGAGTAGGATTGTCAGACTGGTTAAGAAAGGTGCTCTTGAATGGGGGCTCAGGGAGAAAACAATGAGAATGATAATACACATGGTAAACCCTTCCAAAAATGGCTGAACACTAGTAAAAAACTTAATTTCAGCTCTAGATTAAATGATAGCATTTTTCATATGTATGTTTATGCATTTATAAATCATTGTAATACAACTGTTTGATTACTTACATGTTTGACTATCTGGGAGGAAGTGATGTTGATTTTAGTAGCAAGCTGATTGGATAGACATAGTATTTTAAACTTGGGAAGCCAGGAATCAACAGTTCTGAAGAAGTCGAACATTTGACGAAAGCGCTTAACTCCTTGGTTTTATGTTTCACTTGGTTGTATTTCTTTGTTTATTTGTATCCTGTACTTATTTTATGTATATTAGCCTTACTTTGTGGCTACAACGTTTGCTGTGATTCATATAAAGCTTTTTTTACATAAACCAAGGCTCTGTCTTGTTGGTAAAGCTACCCTGCATCTGCATTTGTTAATTTCAGCTCTCCAAGTTTGAAAAGAGAAACTGAGAGATAAGGGTTAGTAACTCTGACAGTTTTAGTAAATTTAGTTACTGTCTATAAAGTAGACTGCCTGGATGCCAACAAAGAAGAAACTAAGAGAGCCTAAAAGAAAATCAACTAGAAAAGTTAAAGAGAAAACACTGACTGGGAAGAATACTGCAGGTGTTCCTCAAAAAAGCAGTTCAACCTCCAGCTTTGGTGAAAGACATGGCTTCCAATAATCTAGAGAAAAATAAATCAAATATGATCAGAACTTATTACAGTAAATGAAATGTTGAGGGAATATAAAAACTCAATTAACAAAGGCTAAAAAAATGGAAGCATCTTTAAATAGCTATTCAAATGAACATAAAACTGAAAAGAATCAGACATCAAAATTAAGGAAACATTTGGCTGAGTATAAGACTGTTTAAGAAGAGACGTTTCAAAAAATGGTACAGTTAGAGAACAGAGCACATGGAAAAAACCTGAAATTTTCTGCTGTGCCAGACAAATTTATTAATTTTACATTTGTTAGCTGGGATAGTCCGACTGGATATATGTACATTTTCAGTGAAGGCCTGGGGAAAAAGGTCTAAATGAGAAGGAACAGAGTGTATTAACTGCATAAAAACATTAATAAGCAACTGGACTTGTATTCCACAGCAGGATTTGTTAATTGAAAGGACATATCATGGGTATGCTCCAAACCTGAGCATGAGAAAGCAGCCACGAGCTGTATTAGTAATATACAGTCATACCATCAGAAAGAGTTGAATCTGATAAAATTGTGGCAGAAGGACAAAGTATTAAAATTGGTGACAGTTGAGTGTTTGTGAAAAAAAATATATCTCACTGTACAACAGGCAGAAAATAAAGAAATGCATCCCTGTAATGAGGGAATGTTGAGAGGCAGGTGTGAGATTCAAGCCATTGTGTCCAGCTATCTTCAGAATATTTTTCCTGAAGGATGAAAGTAATTTTTCGATACAGAACAGGCTAAGGAGGAAATACAAAAGTCTGTCCAAAAAAAGTGGGCCATCACACAGAAGGGGGGCTCTGATTCTCATTCTTCTAATAATAAAACTCACAGAGAGACTTTGCCATTGAAATCATTTTCCAATATTCCAAAGGAAAATGTTTGAAAGACAGAAAAAAAAAAAAAAACATGAGTTGACAAGAAGAAGAAGAATCAGGAGTACCTTGGACTTAAACCAGAGTCTGGTTGGGAGAAAAAAGAAGAACAGCAACACTGAAATTAGCGAATAAATGTGAGATTATAAAACATCAATCACATTTTTAAAATATAGCTTCACAAGAAAAGATGGAAAGATTGGACTTTTGCTGACTTTGTTAAACTTGTGGGGGACTGAAAAGCGTATACCCCACTTCATGTCATTAGTGTTTGGAAGGACACTAAAAGGAAAGTAAAAGGAAACATGTAACTCTGATGAAACCATTTTTTATTCTTAATAGTAGTTATATAAAAGATTTCATGATATACATTACATGTTATATAGCAAAGCATTTTTTCAGTTATTGCTGAATGTGATAAAGATGATAAAGTAAACCACCACCTTGTCTTCTTTTTGAATTTTAAGAAATGTAGGCATTACAATATAAGAAGAGAAGGAAGGCTAGACAAAAGCATGTTTAAATTAATATGTTGCAATCTTGGATTGTTGAGGTGGGGGATGGGGTATAAAAATGCACATATTAGAATAATAGGGTCTACATTATATCACTGAATGCTTAGGTAAGCAAACGGTGATTACTCAACCCCATGTAAGTGAAAGCTTACAAAACCAAACTGTCAGAACAGTGTTTTTTTTCCAAGGGAAAAAAATCGTTGTCCAACAAAAAAAAAAAAAAAAAGAAAAAGCACTTTAAAATATGACATTAAGTGGGAGGCTATGCCCCCCACACCCCCTACTTAAATATACCAACTCAGAGACTGCACTACAGTGCCAAAAATGGCAACTACCAAAGCAGCCAAGTGAATTCTTTCCCAGGGAAAGAATTTACTTACATACCACTTCAATATTTTGCCATTTTGGTGTTTTCAGTACGACCAAGATGCATTCGGAAATGTGCGTCTTTGGTCTGCTGATAGGAACTCTAATAATATACAGAGGTGATATGCATTCTCTTACTTTTGCATATGTGAATGCCTGGGTTGGTTTTAAGGCCCTTGGCTTAATCTAATAACACATTTTTGTGTAAATAATAGAACACTGAATGTAATTAAAAGTTTCCTTTAGCAAATAAATGCTCAGTGTGAGTTAAAAAGTCTGTAGCTGAGGTCAGCTAAACATTTCATTTGTATATTTCCATGGAAACAAGCTGAGAAAAGGGGCAGACAATAAAAGCCAGGACACTTTTCTAAGGCTAAAAGCTAATGCTTTCTGAAGGCATACAAGCTGCTTTTCATATATGGGATGGGAATAAACATAAGGCATGACCATACAGCAATTAATGTAAGCATAAGCACAGGCTGTAAGATGCATCTTAGCATGAATAACCTTCACTTTAGGTTAGGTAAATCCTAAGGGGACAACTGTTGATTTGGGACAATTGTTCCTATCAGGAAAATTAAATTTCATTATTAGACAATGTACATAATTCTGTGTGTTTGTTTTAAGTTAGTAGGTTATGGGGGTGTTCTGGTGTGTGGCTATTGTTTGTTTTGCTTGTCTGAGGGTGTTCATTAAAAATAAACGTCTTGTAAAATGTGGCATGGGATCAAAAGGAGATGTCAAGAAACAACTGTATAAAAGTTCAACCTGCCAAACATTAGTGGATTTATGCAACACAAAAGCTGGAAATAGACAATTTAAAAAAAAGTCATATATAATAGGTGGGAATAGCTTTGTATCAGAATGGCTACACTATAGATATTATTTTAAAATGTGAATGACCTCAAAGGTACAGACAAAAAGGAAAGAATATTGAATTATATTAAGAAATGCAGAGTGCAAATAGCAGTGTTACAGGATATACATTTCGAAAGAAGTGAGCACGTAAATTTGATAAAGAAAACATTTCAGGATGATTATTCCGCAGAAGATCTGGGGCAAAGGAAAGGGAGTAGTTGTATTAATTGCTACAGGAACTCCAGTAGTGATAGAAGAGGGGAAAAAAGATAATAGTCGATTTGTGGTGGTAAGAGGCTGCTGGCAAGGGAGGAGGATTATGCTGTCATGAATTTATATTCCACCTAAAACTGCTATTATGGAACTTAAGAAAAAATTGGGAGAAATGACTGGCTTTCAGCAGGGAATATTACTTATAGGCAGGGGCTGGAATTTAATTTGCAATAGTGAGGATGTATCTAGGGGACCTAAAAGAGAAAAATATAACAAAAGAGGGTAGATTTCTTAAGAAATTTATAAAAATATTTAGTATGGAAGGCATAAATTCAGTAGTAGTAACTCTGAAATAATTTACATAGTATTCCCAATTGTACAATGACCAGTCTAGACTATATGGAAATTATATTTAACAGGAATGTGTGCATTTAATTGAAAGCTATGACACACATTCAATGACTGTTTCAGATCATGCACCAACAACAGCTAAGATGAAAATACAGCATAATGAAGTAAAAATGGGACAATGGTGCTTCCCCACCTACCTGTTAAAAAAGAGAGGAATTTAAAGGATGGGTAGTGGAAATTATTCAAGCATTATTAGATAAAGCCAGACATTTCTTAAGAAGTTCTAGCTAGCGAGTGGAATAAAATGGAAGTGGAGTTTAATTTTTGTCATCTCTTAACCATATTTCTCTTTCTTTTATTTCTACCCTAGTTTAACCAAGAAAAATCTAAAGAAGGTTAACGGTTTAACAGAAAGAAAACAGAAATCCAAAGAATAAAAATGATGTATCCTCACCAAAGAATTTACTTCACTAAAGCTTTGTTTGAGCTCTTTCATCTTAAAAACCAAGACTTCTTCAGAAAATAAGAGACACATCTTTGCATATTTAAAACAAAAGTGATGGGTAAAAAAATCATGTGCTAAAAACGTAATCTGATAAAATCATCATATGATAAAAAGCCATATGATAACTATAAACACAAAGTTATTAAAATGATTACGTTTTTTTTATTAAACAGAAATAAATATTGCAAAATCAAAATAATCATTTATATTCTTATCGCCTTAATTTTAAAAATGCTAGCAATATTGATAGATTTATTTAAACCTAGGGGATGGTTGGCCTTAAGTCTGAGCTGTCATTTCTTCTCACAGTATTCCAGAAGTGTTTCCCAACTTCCCCTGCCCAAACCCATGTTAATTTTTTCCAGCACTATGAAAGTAAACTTGGAAAACACATACACACACACACACACACACACACACACACACACACACACACACACACACACACACACACACACACACACACACACACACACACACACGCACAAGCACACATATGCCCATACATACACATAGACTACATATACATTACCTGTGAATGGTGGATGCTTCCAATCTACAAGCTGAAGACTCTTTCTGAAACACCTGGCATTTCACTAATGCAGATTCAAATTTAACTTTATGTGCAGGTGTTTCTGCCTTTTGCATAGCACCATATAAGTAAACATGCACTTGAAGATCTATGAAAGGAAATGTAAGTATTCTTTTATAAACGTAATTATGACCTACCCTGGTTAACTTGTTACTACTTTGACCCTTAGTAGAAAAAGAGTTTGAGAAAAATGATGCGATCCTATCTCTGTCCCCTGTGGATACTAATGTATTAACATAGTAGTTTTGATTCTAGTTACAATATCTTGAAAACATATATTTTTTTAAAATGATATGCTTTGTAAATAATGTTTGTTGACCGTCTGCTTTTAAATTCTTTGTAAATAATGTTTGTTGTCTGTTTTTTTTTTTGTTAATTTTCCAAAATTATACTTCTAACCTTGTTTTGGAGCTTTTCTCAGCAGGCCTTCACTGAAAATAGGCATTATAGTTCCCAGACAGACCTTCTTGGGAAATAAAAGTAAATAAATAAATAAAAATGATGTTGATGGTGACAAAGAATCTTTTCAATAGGCAAGTAAGTCTTCAAAATCCTGTTATTTATTTTCTTGCTCTATATTTCAAAGGGTGTGTATTGTTTAGAATACAAATAAGCTCACACACATGCCAACAGTTCATACACTGCCAGCCATGCATATGTGCAAGCACACTCGCATATACATACAAAAGTCTATAAAGCATTACATCAGGAGTATGACCATTTGCCTTTCTGAAACAGTTGTCGGCTTTATGTGTAGGTGTTGCTGGATTATGCATTACTGCACAACTTTGCACAATATTGTTATATATTTCATTTTGCAAGTTTTTTCCTGTTATATCTGGGATGTCATGTGTCTGTTTAAGTTATTTCCTGTTACATCTGTCAGTGCTCTAATGAACCCAGAACCAAGGTCAGGTAAGAAAATTGTAATCTGTGACTATTACCATCTGCTAAATTTAGGGGTAAAGGAATGGATTCATGGGAAACAATGTCCTTCAACTACCTAAATATAAACATATGTAAGAAAACTACCCACATATACAAAAAAAGTTGTCTACAGATATGTAGAGATACATGTGGGCATGTAAAAAGCGTAGAGCTCTGCTTACACTGTATAATATATGACTATCGTATTATTGTGGGCATGAAAAAGCGTAGAGCTCTGCTAACACTGTATAATATCATATTATGTTATATAGTCACACTGAGGATGGTGCAGAATGACATGCAATGTATAAGCAAAAATACAACCAAATATATATATATATATATATATATATATATATATATATATATATATATATATATATGCTTATACACAGAAAGATGTAAAATTAAAAAGATAGCACACTTGCCTTTGGTACAAAATGCTATGGATTTTATTCCCACAACACCTAATTGAAGTACGCTTCCAATACTGACACTGAAGTGGAGAATAAAGGGGTTTCTGCTGTCAGAGTGTCTCATCCTTCAGATGAGACATTAAACCGAGGCCCCATCTGCCCAAATTGGTGGTAGCTCAGGAGGATGTGATAGCTCCCACAGCACGTTTTGAAAAGAGAACGTTTTGAAAAGAGAACTTCCCCGGTGCCCTGGCCAAACTTCCCCTACTCACTATGAATATCAACCCAAGTCTCCTTTGAAAAGTAGCCAATGACCTAGTGGAACAAACCTGGTTAACAAAGTGTAAATAAAAGTACATATACTGTCTCATGGAGAATATGTGAGAGTATACATTTGTGTATTAAAATGTATGGATAACACAGAAAACACACACTTGCTTCCGACTGCAGGCACTGGGCCATGGGTATAATTATAGACAATTATCAACAATGTAAAATCAGGTTTTGTGCTCAGTAACTGTTATTTCATTCTAGTATTTTTGTTTGCTTTTTTTCAGTATTGTATTTTTCCATTGCAGGGTTTAGAAAAGAGTGAACCGATTATGAATGTAATCCCATTGGTCTCTGACCTGATCCGTGTGACAGACACCACACTGCTCAGTCTACAGGTTTCAGACCTTGTCATGAAATACCCGGATATCAGGTAATGTGAAGCAATGGACCTGGAACTTCAATTCAGATTACCTGAAGATGCTGCCAAGTGCTGCTACGTACTTTAATATACAATGAATTAAAAAAAAATGACTATAGCCAGTAGTAAAGTCCCTAAAAATTTTCCATTTGACAAGTGTATATATTTTCTAGAAAAGACAATTGCATGTTCTGCTACTTTTTATAACAGAAGCAATAAGAACTTCAGAAGCAACAAATACAGATTGGCTTCCTCTAACCACTGAAAACTCGTTGCATTTAAGGGGATCCCAGACTAAGGCTGCCTGACCAAAAGATGACTGCTGTCATATAATGACAGTAATTTTGTTCACTGCATATTGTTACCAGCATGTCCCATTCAAGAAAGTTACTTCCAGAATGGCTAAATATTCAGAGGTGCTATGCTTTTAGCTCCTCCCTCTGTTGCCAGTGAACACTAAGAATGCTGCTGTTGCCATAGTACTGACAGCCACAGTCCTCTACAAGTTATTTGCATTAAAGTCTAACTGTGTGGCCTGCAGAGCTGGAAACCTGAAGAACATGTATTTATTTTTTTCGAACACTGCGCCTAGCAATTTATTTTGAGATGTCAGTTAGGAAGGAGAAAGCATTGTTTAAGAGTAGAATAATACTGATAGCCAAAGAATAAAGGTCCTGCTAAAGTAAAGACTGACAGTAAAACAGTAAATATATATATATATATATATATATATATATATATATATATATATATACACACACACACACACACACACACACACACACATATATATATATATATATATATATATATATATATATATATATAGAGAGAGAGAGAGAGAGGGTCTATATTAAATCATCGAACGCTTAGAAAAGCAAACGATGATTTATCAACCCCATGTAAGCAAAAGCTTACAAACTCGAACACTTAGAACACAGATTTTTTCCAAGGGAAAATAATCGCTGTTCCAAAAAAAAAAGCACTTAAAACATAGCATAAAGGGGGGGCTATGCCCACCACACCCCCCTACTTAAATATGCCAACTACGAGATCGCACTACAGTGATGAAAATGGCAAAGTAACGGACGCGGCCAAGCAATTTCTTTCCCAGGGAAAGAATTAGCTTATATGCCGCTTCGTCATTTTGTCTTTTCATCTTTTCAAGTTAGACCAAGACACATTCGAAAGAATGCATCTTCGGTCATCTAATAGGAACCCTATATATATATATATATATATATATATATATATATATATATATATATATATATATATATATATATATATATATATATATATATATATATATATATCTTTATATACATATATATATATATATATATATATATATATATATATATGTGTGTGTGTGTGTGTGTATTCAGTGATCACTTATATTCGGCAGGTATTGAACAGTTACACACAGTAATGACACAGTAATGTAGCCAGATGCACAGTAATATTTTTGTGAAAATGCTGAGCCCAGCAGAGATCTATTTATAGTTAAATTGGCCTCTGTTTATCGACATATTTTGGTTGATATATACAGATGATCAACTGATGTGCAAGCTCAACAGTTCTGTGGGTAGGGGAGTATGCCCTTTCCCTGGGGATTGTACACTCCCAGTGTTAGTATCTATAATTAGCAGAAGGTGTCAGGGGGTGGAAAACACACTCTATTTCAGTTTGCATGTTCTGAGGATTAGCCACTGAGCACATGCAGTAGCATGCCAAAGTAAGTGTATCAACGTTAAGCACATCGACATTTGCATGAATCGACTAGTAAAGGGTAAAAAGGGCACACAGAGAAAACATTTAGTAAAAACTGCAAAAATACCCAGTTAAGATAGTTTTCACTGTGTAACACCTTAAATCTCCTGTAAAGGAGTCTCACAGAATATATACAAATGACCTTTAAGGACACAAGTGTTTCAGCTACATGACTTTTGAATGCCAACTCAGGTTGATGGGGCATCAGTTTAAGTCTTTATGGGTACAAGTCAATAAAGCCAACCCCTGTCAAGAGTTAGTCAGGTGGGGTTCAAAGCTTCCTCCATCAGATTTTCAATTATTTAACATTAATATCATATCCAAATTGCAAATCCACTTTTATTACTGGCTTATTGAACAAACTCACAACAAACCTGGGTTTTGCCGTCAAGACTTTATCAATGGTATGAGCAAACAACAGACCCAGGGGTTTAACTCTCTTATACCTATAGCACTATCTACATGGATTCTCCATCAATGTCTAAAATGCCTGTCACTTTTAGAAGCAGTCTCCCAACATGCTTAAGTTGCATTAGTGTGCACTACACCTTTCTCCATACATTAAAGTGTTTATTGTAATTTACAGACGTTTAAAGTGGAAAAGTAATTTCCACAGTTAAGCTATTGTAAAGTGTAAAATGAATACATCTATTTTTGGCAATGATAACATCTTTCAGGCAGTTGCAGTCATAAATGGATTATGAAAATGATGTTAAGCTTTCTACCCACAATGTAATGTCTCTAAAAGCTCCAGATAAGTCCATCTTGTTTACTCCTTTTAATGCCCAAAGTGTAGTAAACAAAGTCCCAAACCTCCATGCTTGGCTCATTTATAATAAACATGACATCCTAACCATCTCTGAAACATGGTTAAAACCCCCATATAAAAGACTCTGAAATTATTCCTCCAAACTATTCTATCATAAGAAAAGACAGGTCCCATAAAAAAGGGGGTGGAGTAGCTCTCCTATACTCATCCTCGTAGTCAGTTACCCCTATAACAAACCTGTTCCACACTTTAATAATGCTGAACTACTCCTCACATTACTCCAAGTTAACCTACATAAAACATATGTATAGCCTCACTCTACATCCCCCCAGGGGATAATATTTCTACACTTGAAAAAATCCTCTCCTGGCTCTCCAATAATATTAACAATGAAACTATAATCTTAGGAGACATGAACATTAACTGGGCCTCCATTCAATCTCCTAAAAAACACCTTAATATCAACCTCTACAATTTTTCACAACTAATCAGTTCTGTAACACACCCCTCAAAAAACATCTCTAGTGGCAGTATTCTAGACTGCATCCTAGTCTCTTATCCCCACTACTTCTCTGATAGTAGCACTCTTCCTCATCGCCTCAGTGACCACATACCCATCTTCACTCATCGACTCCCATCACTCCTGCAACGCACCCATAATTATATTACAATCCGTAACCAAAAAAACTTTAATCCAACATCCTTTTCAAACTCTCTAAAAGCTATTAACTGGAATTGTCTAAAACATTATCTCTAGATAATGCAGTTGCCCACTTCAACTCAATATTCCTAAAACTACTTGACTCCCATGCACCCTTAAGGACTAAGAGAATTAAAATTAAAACAGCCCCTTGGCTAACCAAAAACACGCTAGCATCTATGCGGCACAGAGACAAAGTCTGGGCACATTACCTGAAAAACAAATCCCCCCTAGTCCACAATGAATATAAAATACTTCGAAATAAGGTAAAAAAGCTCATAATCTCTGACCGACAAAACTACTTTTCCACACTTCAAAACAATAATAAATCAAACCCTCAGAAATTCTGGAAAGGTATCTCTACTCTACTTAACCCCAGCAAACCAGACACCCCTACCCCAGACCCAAACGCTCCTGACCAAGACTTGGCTACCCAATTTAACTCTTTTTTCATTGAATCTATTTCCAAATTAACGTCATCTTTCTCTAACACCGCTACATTCTCCAAAACTCCCTTACCATCCCCAACCATCTCTCTACCCTACTCTGCTACTACTTCCTCATTCCCATCTACTAACTCCCATCCCTCCACTCCTTCTCCTACTCCTATTACTTCATCAGCTTCATCTGCCCCTAATTCTCCCTCTTCACACTCTCCTTTTTTCTCATTTAAACCTATACCCACTTCCACTATAAAGAAACTCCTTATGAAACTGAAGCCATGCACCAATGCTCCTGATAACATCCCTTCTTACTTTCTTAGCAAAGCTGCTGAAGCAATTGCTTACCCTATTAGCATTTTAATCAACCGCTCTATCCAAGAATGTATAGTACCCCAAGTCTGGAAAAGGGCCTTTATCATACCTCTACATAAAGGTGGCAACAACAACAATGTTACTAATTTCCGCCCCATCGCTATTCTGTCCCCCATCTCTAAACTCCCAGAAAAGTGTATCCGACTACAACTCCTTCCACATCTCTTAGATAATCACCTACTAACTCCCACACAACATGGATTCAGACCACATCATAGCACTATGACCGCCCTCCTCTCCTTCCTTGAAACTGTAAATAAAGCCCGCGACTCTGGCCAAATTGTTTCTACCCTACTACTCGACCTCTCTAAGGCCTTTGACACTATCTCTCACAGCCTGCTACTAACTAAACTTTCAAAACTTAACCTATCTCCCTCCTCCTTGAACTGGTTCTCCAGCTACTTATCTAACAGATCTCAAGCAGTCAAATGAAAAAGGCCACCTCCTCATTTCTAAATACTCCTACTGGGGTACCCCAGGGCTCTATACTGGGTCCCCTTCTCCTTCAATATATTTATAAATGATTTCCGCAACTCTATCCCATTCTCAGACATCATCCAATATGCCTGATTCTACTATTATCTGCACTGCCACCTCTATCCCCTCACTCCTAAAACTGACTCAAGATGCTTTTTCAACAACTGAGCAATGGATGAAAAGGAATCACCTAGCACTCAATGCCTATAAAACCAAATTAATGTTATTCACCCCCTCTAAGGCAACTTCTTTCAATATAAACACATTCCACATCTCTAGTCAAAATAATCTACCCCTGGAACTGGTGTCCGAGACCAAGTTACTTGGGGTCCAAATTGATAACCAGCTCAAATTCAATTCCCACCTACAGTTAAATATCAAGAAAACCCATCAAAAACTAGGTATGCTTTACCAACAAAATCATTACCTTACACCTGCTACCAAAATCACCCTCTCTACCTCATTTCTTATCCCCTCCCTTCTCTATGGAGCTCCACTCCTAACTAATCTACAGACCTCTCTAAAAACACAACTTTCCTCTTGCTACAACAAAATTGCCAAGTTCGCTACCAACCACAAGTCCTCCACCCACCACTGTTCCTCTCTCCAAAAACTAAAATGGCTAGAGCTACCCAGTTATCTCACATATACTCAACTAAATCTTGCGCATAAGCTCATTTTCAACCCCTCCCTCTGTCCCTCCCTTTCATTAGCCTTTAAAATGCACCTTCCTGCTAGAGTATTAAGGTCCAACAATCAAAATCTATTAGAAGTATATAAACCAACTCGTCCCCCAGGCAAAAATCTTCTGTCTTATGGCCTTGCACACCTTTGGAACTCCCTACCACCTTCCATTCGCACCACCCTCAACCATTTTATATTTAAAAGATCTCTTCACTCACATCTAGTATCCCAGTGGGAATGCCCTTGCTCCCACCCCACATAACTAACACTTGCAAACTACATCTACCTTCTTCCTCTGTTTCCTCCTGCAACTTTCCTTATTACCCACCCTAACTCAAACATATTATTATTCCTGCAAAAACTGGAAAGAATACACTAGGCCACACTTCCTAAGTATTGCTTCCCTAATACGTTATTACTTCTCAGTACTTTTGTGCATTGCTTCCTAATTTGTTATTATTCCTCAGTATTGTCGTGAAATGCTTCCAAATATGTTGTTATTTCTCAGTACTTTTGTGCGAAATTTCCCTTTAGTCTGTATTACCTATTAATTTCATCACTAGACTGTACTCACTCTAGATTTTGTTGTATTATTTGCAAATTGTTTTTTCTTGTATGATTAACTTCTGTATAATTGCATAATTTGTACATCTATTAAGAATAACCTACTGTAACCTACTTAGTTTTGGAGCTTTTCTCCCCAGGACTCCATTGAAAACGGGTTCATTTGGCCCAATGGACTATCCTGGCAAACCAACTGCAAATAAAATAAATAAATAAATAAATAAATAAATAAATAAAGATATACATTGCTGCTTTAGCCAAGATAACTCTAAATCTCAGCTAAAGTTGTAACCTGTAGGCTTGCACTACCCCTTGGAGAGATGTCTGACATAGGTATAAAGCAACTGATAGTGTTGGAAATCTCTCCCTGTGTGCTCAGTTACCAGAAATATAAAGAGGACAGTTGAATGTTTTGGTCTCTTTTAAAACAGAGACAGACTGTAATAATTTCTTGTGGTGTTCTGAGGAAATGTTTGCTAATAGGTAAGTTCAAATGTGGGGTTATTCAAAACTGTTGATAACCTAATGTGTAGTTGAGCTTACCTTTTATATTGCAGTCTGTGGTGGGATGATTGATTATGCAGGACTTTGACAATTTGTGCAGCATGAAACTATTTAGAAATCGAGACAGTGAAGGATTAAATGCCACCCTAGATGGCATATTCTGTTTGTAGTCTTTTAGATGTTTGTCATACATTTGCAGTTTATTTGTTGCCTGTGTTTTATGGACTGTATATTGGTTCTGCTAAATACAGAAACTGTCCTTGCAGTGTGTTTGGAATATTAGAGAATCTAGTTTCCAGTAAGGTTGCTTTCTTCATTTCCTTGAAGAACTCCCCCAGTCACTTTTTGTAGCGAAATCCCAACTAGTACAGTTACAGCAACTTAAAGAATGAGGTCATTTCTCTAAACAAAATCACATCTGTTGTTCATACTGACTGCACTGCAAGTCTTTTAGAAGAATATGGATTCTTGATGCATATGCAGGGATATAGAAAGAAGTTTTGTACTCAGTCTAATATGGCCACCCCTCCCCAGCCATTTTTATTTAAAAAATACATTGGACTCTTACAGTGTTACCGCTATACGTAGGAAATAGGAAGACATTGTTTTCAACTGTTGCCACTTACAAATGTCCGTTTGTACAAGTGCAACACATTTTCTACCATCCTTTTCAGCCATGATGTAAGCAAGACTATAGCTGTAATGGTACATATGTTTTGGAAGGAACATGAGTAACTGGGAATTGAGGTGTAACTTACAAACAGTATAAACCCATTTTTTGGTCTGGAATGCTGGCCAAAATCTAAGCTCAGTACTGCACTTCATTTACTATTGCTTTAGCTATGGATAAATAAGAGGAAACAGGGAGGGAAAAAATAGTCAGCAACACATTGAAAATAAAACAGAGCAGATAATATAAAATATATAGCATTTTATACTTTAAGATTTAAGAAATGTGGAAAAATCTACAAGCTTTTGGAGAAAATGTGCCCTTCATTTGGGGAAACTACATGTTCAAGGACATGCTTAGTCTGCAAGGTTGTGTATTTTTCTTTTTTAAGTGCAAGTACATAGTCCATGTTTAAGGATATGTGTGTTAGTGATTTTTTTCTGGAACTTAGTATAGAGTGAAAAGGTAATTTTTTCTCTAAACACTAAAGTAGCACATTATAATTACTGTGCCATAGCAAGTGTGTTGCATATTATTAAAACTGTAAGGTGCCAGTCTAGTTTAAGTATAGACTATGCCACTGTTCTGGAAAAATGACTGTTTGGTACTTGTTACCAATGTAAAGCATATATTGTCATAGTATAACATAATTCAGCTCTAAGGTATCCATCTAGTTAGAAGTCAGGGGAAAAGCAAAAAAAAAAAAATAATAGTAATAATAAGCTGAGTTATTACTTGCTTTTATGATTTTGAGGCAGTCGTCATTCTGGTAAGATTATATCAGAAATTAATAAGTAAAAATATTGTGCTATCTATGATTTTAGGGAATAAGCACAGTTAAGAACATATTGTGTGTCTTTACTTGTTAATTACTATTACACTTCACTGCAAATGCATGAATTATAATTGCATTTCAAATAAATTTAAGCTCAAGTGTAGATGTACTCTTTTCATGAAGTTATATCTGTACCTTTTGCTAATTTTTGAACTTGCTGAAACAAGGTGATCTCCCATTTGCTTTACAAGTGTGTGTGTGTGTGTGTGTGTGTGTGCGTGCGTGCGTGCGTGTGTGTGTGTGTGTGTGTGTGTGTGTGTGTGTGTGTGTGTAGAATTTGTGGAGGTGTGCTACTGAAGTGTTATCACTTTGTGGAGGTTACTAGAACAGAAAAAAAATAAGCTGCCCTTTTCCCTTTTGAATTATAAATGATGCATTCATATCATGTGTATCTTACTATGAGGAAATTTCCTCAGATGGGTCTTGTAGTCTATATTCCTGTCAGTTCAACATCGAAAGGGTTTGTCATACATTCAGTGTTGGGATTTTATTACTGATCTCCATGCTGAATAGTACTGAATCATATCAGTTCACCCACCGATCTTTATATAATTCCACAATTTTCCCATTTATTCCACATTTTGAAAGGTAGTGTTCCTTATTCAGGAAGGAAGGTTGAGAGTTAAATGATATGGTATAGTGCAACTTTATGGCATATTTGATATTGCTGAATCAGGAACCTAGGGTTTAAAGTATATTTTTTGTTTTATATAACTTAAAGGCATATCTGCTACCCAAATATATATTTGTTAGCTGCTTATTTGAGGCTATAAATGAGATTCTTTTGCCATTAGACTGTTTATGTTTCACTTCTGAGTACTGTTATGTTTTATGGACCTGAACTCCATTTAACAGATTTCAAACTATTCCATAGATGTTTCAGAATAATTTGCTTTTGGATAGTGGTTATTTTATTCCATAGATGACTGAGTGTAATGCTTAATCAGGTTTCTACAAATGAAGAATGTGTCCTTAGATCGTTATTCACCAGGGCAACTCTGCAATTACCTGCTTTGTGCTGTTTTCAATATTCACCTCCTATCTGAGTATATACCATGAACATGGTTTGCCCTACTTCACACAATTCGAGAATTTAATCAAATTTTGAACAGCATTTATTGTTAGACAGAAGTGCTATATCATGTAAACAGCTCTGAGTTCTGGCTACAGAGTTGCTAAACAATGCTAGTTTTCCTCAGCTCACTGAACAAGAGGTTGGTCATGACAAAGTTTGAATTCCAGATCTCAGGCCATGCCAATATGCAGGTGTTGAAAGAACAAGTGAAAGAAGCACTTATATTGTTAACAGTATACAGCATTAGTGTGTACAATTAGTGTGTACATACCATAGAATACTATATACAGTGTACGCAAATGATTAAACAACTTTACATTGGTAGTTGATATAACTGCGGGGGTGGTGCTGCAGTAGCGTTGTCGCCTCATAGCAAGACGTTGTCCCATTTGATTCTCAGCTAGAGCGTCTTCTGTGTGGAGGCATACGTGAATGGGGCGTGCCTTCATTGAAGGTTGTACATCAGGGCTGGTAACCCGGAACGTAAAAATCCACTACCAATCATTAGCAGACCGGAGTTCCGCTGTGGTGACCCCTAACCGGGAAAAGCCGAAAGACACAAGACAAGACATTGGTAGTTGATATCTAACCAGCACTGCATGGCAGATATTTACATGTATTTGCCCATTAAAATTCAGATATGTATACTGTTCATAATTATGTAAATAATTCAAAATTGAGTGCTATGTACAAATCTAATTTGCAGCAAAATGAAGATAACATCTGCCCCAAACAGCAGTCTACTATGGTTTCTGAGATATTAATACTTGTTCGAAATAAAATTAGTAATATGTCTGAGTGACATATTAATACCACCGTTGTAAAGAGGAGTGTGTGCTGAATAACTTTTGCATGTTAACATTTTAGTAACTTTTATTATTTTTGAGATATATATACATTTGTTTATAGCTAAGCTGGAAAAGTGCATTTTCAGAATTTTTAGTTCAGGCGAAGACTGCCCAGGCAGGAACTCAGGTGTCAGGAGGTGTGAAATTCCAGTCAGGTCAAATATAAAACAGCTAAATATACCTATTCAAATTATTGATGACTCAGTAGCATTACTCAGCAATAAGAATAAAAACTAAAGCATAAACATCTCTTAACGTTAATATCCTGCAAACTTATCAAATGCTCTTAGAGCACCTTTAGCAACATGTTCTTATTCTAAATATCAGTGTTTTTATTAGCAAAGGTACTAACCTAGAAGTAAGATAAAAGGCAAATAGCTGGCAAATCAAGCACAAATAAAAGCAAAAAGCCACTTGTACTGAGACTGGAAGAAATGAATGTGAGCAATTTAAGCATGACACAAGAAACTTGTGTCACAAACAAATTGCTCACATTCATTCCTTCCAGTCTCAGTATAGCAAGTGGCTTTTTACTTTTATTTTTAAAGGTACTAACCTGGGTCTGTCTTTACAGAATACTAACTCCATATTGAAATTAACTCAATAGCATCACCTAATGGCCAGGAGCATATTGCATATATTATGATGTTACAAAAATGAAAATACAATGAAAATTCAAAACTGCTCTTATATCAAAGTGCAGTTATTTAGAAATGTTTAATAAAATATTTTGTTAATCAAGAAAATCTCACACATTAATAGTATTATGTCAAGTCAGGAAAACTGTTGTAATAATTTCTAACAAATAGTGGGTGAAACACAACATCCAAATATAAAATCCATTTTATTTCCTTTTTGCTTAAGGCATTGTGCTTTTGCTTCAGAAGACAATCATACATAATTTTATCAACCCACACAAATGAGAAAATATCTGAAGGATGTTTAATGAAACACTTATACAGGGCACTTCTTGTTCTTTCACAGTTAGAGATAATTATATGTAGTACAATACATTGTTTGAAAGAAAGGGGAGATCAAGATGGCTACCGTCCTATAAGCAGTGTTAGACCATAGCTCAGCTTCATACAATAAAATATCAACCTTATTTTATGGTAGAGAAGTAAATTCTACGAGCAATAACCTTACCTTGGATCTGAGGAACTTACTTGAAACTAAATACTGACTCTTGAACTGGAAACTGAAGTAAATACTTGGTGGATTGCTGTTAATCTTTCCTTACCTTACGCGTGTCTGCTGCCCATGAGGTCTGGGGCTGTCCGGCCTACACTTAAAAAAAAAAAAAAAAAAAAAAAGGAACATTCAGCTATGTCACAGGAATCCGAATCTATGGAGGCTCAAAATACAAAAGTGAAATACTCCTCAATCTCATCTCCAGAGAAAGAAATAATATCTAAAAAGGCAAGGACTGGCAAGCAACAGGAATCTATAAAACCACCTTCTAAAGTGAAATCTGACCCTACCAACATGGAAGATTTAAAATTGGCACTGCAGCCTATCTAAACAGCAATACAAAGTTTTTCCACTCAACTAAAAAACTTTGGAGACTCTATAGACAGAATACTTACAAGAATTGACAAAACTGAAGCAAAGGTTGTTGACAATAAGATCAAAATTGACCAGTTACAAAAAGAACAAAAAACTAATGCCACAACTATCCTGGGTATGCAACAGAAACTCTTGGACCTTGAGGCAAGATCCAGGCGCAATAATATTATTTTAAGAGGCATTCCGGAATGCATAGATCATACCACTTTACTTGAAACCATATCTACAATATTTGCTTTATTCCTAGATAATGTGCCCTTGACAGACCAGATAATAATTGAACGAGCTCATAGCGCCCTAAGACCATCCTATGACAAACCAAATCTGAGAATTGTCTATGCAAAAATTCTTAACTTTCAACATGTAAACAGACTTTTACTTGCAGCTAGAAATAAAAAATATATCCTATGGAATGGATCCAAAATATATCTTTCATCGGATCTTTCTACACAGATAAAAATGAAAAGACAAAAGCTTGCACCCTTTTGTGCATATCTAATTAAAAAACAAATAAAATTTCAGATGAAATACCTAAACACTCTGATATTCCATCATCAGGGGTCCAAACTATCTGTAGTAAACAGCAAGGAAGCTGCTTCAGTGTTCCTTAAAGCATTCAAGGAGTGTCCGGATGCTATGCAACAAAAGTGCTAACTTACTTTAAGCCTGGTGCAATGTCCTCTCGTTCGGATTTACCATGGAGAGTTTGCCTCACTCCTGTGTCGTCTTTCCTCAATACAGAAATGGAATCCTGCCTTGACCTTGGTTGACTGTTCTACAGGCCTACTAGCCTTGTGGTCCCTGGTGGTCCAGTAACTAAATTTTTATTTTCCGCCATGATATCCTGCAGCATGATTACACTTGACCCCTGCTTTCCCATGAGCCCTAGCGGCTCTTAAAGCTGTAGGCTATGTCAGAATAAGCATCAGTTACTCCCAGTGCAAAGCTACTTCAAATTTTGCTGTATAGCCTAAAAATAAAGCATGCCTTAATTTAATTTGGGTTTTTGCCTACTAAAACAGCTCCATTCACCAGCAATATCAAAACGGAATATGTAGGCTGTACATAAGGCAAATACAGCCTCAATTCATTTCCTCAACTTAATTTGAGGGTCAAATCGGATGCTCACATGCGATCCATGTTTCTACGCATGTTATATTCAGTTACGTGTCTAAAGCCAGGTAGAACCAATATGATATAGGGTACTTGATCTGAATGCTGACATTTTGATACAGTAACATGATTAAAAAGATACAAGCACCCGTTTTTACTACAAATGCTTGACTGTAACTGACCCAATATTATTGGAAAGGGTTTCAGGACACTTAAGATACTTATATCTGCGCTTCGAATATAGAACAGATAGCATGTGATAAGAGTGTGTACTAGGACTGAAAGCTGTGGGGGCTTCTTCATCTATTGGAAAACAGGCTGTGTGTACCTTTTCAATGTTATACATTATATGGAATTTGTGTTAGTATTCTACTAGCAGTATAAGCCTGATGCTTTGATGCTACATGTTATTTGATGCCAGGTACTTTTGCTAACTTACTTGTTCTAATGTACAGGAGGCCACTTTATAAGAGGGCAGGAGTAATATATGATTTTCTGATACTGTACAATGGATATCTACCTTATATCCAAGAAATTCTTTATTACAGGAATGACTTCAATATAAACCGTTCTGAGTTGTCTCTATCTCCTCAATATGGCATTGTATATTATATCCGGAGTCCTCCGAGTATCACTATAATTCTAGTTCCTCTGCTATGATCTTTTACCCTTGGGGCCAAAGAGCCTCACCACTACATCTTCTGGATAACTAGTTCCATTAAACCTACTCACAAGAATTTACCTGAATACTATCCTTGATTACCCTTGATTATCAATAATACTAAGTTTGTTTTTTCTTCTCCTTTCAGAAAGGGTTTTGATGTTAGCTATAAAAGAAAAGGTATATACAAATAATGTAACACTAACTTACTTACAAATACTGCGGTGGTGGTGCTGTGGTAGCATTGTCACCTCACAGTAAGATGTCTTGTTCGATTCCCAGCTAGAGTGTCTTCTGTGTGGAGACATGCTTGAATGGGCGTACCTTCGTTGAAGGTTGTGCGTCAGTGCCGGCAACTCGGCACGTAAAAAATCTACTGCCAATCATTAGCGGACTGGAGTTCCGCTGTGGCAACCCCTAACAGGGAAAAGCTGAAAGACACAACAACTAACCTACTTACAAAATAATGGTATTAAATACCACGGATAGAAACAGCTAACTCTAAGATACACACATGAATAGCTCTCAGTTTAAGACTTAGGTAGCTGAGTTATGAGTCTGTTTATCTAACCTGTTTGGGATTGTTATGCATTCTAGATTCTGTAGTTATAGTTGGGTCACTCTGGGATATATTAGTTTCACCTTTTGACTGAGGTCACAGAACTTTTGTAAAAGGCTTTCTTATGTTACACTAACTCCTAATATCCCAGCCCCTTCCGGGCCTATGGGAAGGTGGTTAGGCATGGGGTTAAATCAGGAAGGGTTTCTTATCCTTGCCCAAACACCCTCATTTAAATTGCTGTTATTCTTAAGCAGCTTTACATTCTCCATATCTCACATTTTACTTACTTTTTATAATATAGTGCACAAATGCTTAATATAGAGTCTTGGAACATTAAAGGGTTACAAGCATGCAATAAAAAAAAAAACTTTTTATGCATCTGGGGTTTAAATCTGCTTCTAATATTATATTTGTCCAGGAAACGCACCTGTTTAACCACCAGTGGGATCAGGACAGAGGGAGACCATGGGTTAAAATGATTATAGCATCTGGAGCTAAATCCAATAGCGCAGGTGTCGCTACAATAATTAAAAATAAATTCCTACGACATAATTAGTTTTGACACAGACAAAGAAGGAAGGTGGTGTTACTTAACTACAACTTGCACTCACTTAGATAAACCTATCTTAATTATTAATATTTATACCCCATGCTCAGGGCAACAAAATTTTATTATGCAGATTTACAAATTACTTTCATTATTTCCTAACCATTATTACATCGTAGGGGGTGACTGGAACTCTATCCAGGATCCAAAAAATGACAGGACAAATATTAAAGCTAATTATAATAAATCTGCAACCTTAACCATATCTGAATTGAAAGAAGACTATAACTTATTCGACCCTTATATCTTTCTAAATGGCACCTCAAAAAATAACAAATTCACCTTCTTCTCTAACTGTTATAAAAGTTGGCCCAGGCTGGACTTCTTTCTAATCTCCTCAATATTTAGTAATTTTGACATCTCATTTTTCACTGATCCTAGAAGCCTTTCCGACCACTCCAAGATCTCCCTTTCTATTCACCGGCCTTCTACAAGATCCTTAAATAACAAAGCTATTTGGTGGCATCTAAACCCTAACCTTTTAAAGAAGGAAGAAATACTCTCTCATGTGGAGTCCTATCTGGATCGATTTCTCCAATCCTGTAATTCCCTCCCAACCTCTTTAGACTGCTCCTGGGCAGCCACCAAGGCAATGATTAGAGGATTTCTTATAAACAAAGCTTCATACTACAAGAAACTATATAATAAAAATGAAACAGATATAACAAATAAAATATATAAGCTTGAAGCTAAAATGCAACTAAAATACTCACTTGAATCTGAGAATTAAATGATTCAACTACAAAAGGAACTTATATCTTTGCAAGCTGAGAATCTTACATTTCACGAGATAAAAACCTTAGCAAATTATTTGGAATTGGCCAAATTCCCCTCTAAATTTTTAGCCAGAGTGGTAAACCAAAATAGAACATCTCCCTTTATCTCGGAAATATCTTATCAGGGGAAAGGATATCAGAATACGCATGATATTATTAAACTATTCGAGTCCTTATACTCTCAACTTTACAGTATTCCTGAAGGCCCTATCGACAAAGCAGAACTACAAAGCTTCTTAAACAACTTATCCTTCCCCAAGCTAACTAAGAATCAAAAAGACTCCCTTGACAGGGAAATTACACAACAAGAAATTATATTGGCAATTAATAAATTAAAATCTAACAAATCCCCTGGACCAGATGGCTTCACGACCGAATTTTATAAATCTTTCACACCCAAAATTTCCAAAGCTTTGCTTCTGCTGTTTAATCATATCATCAGAGCTGGATTTAAGGACATCCACCTTAACGCATCTAGAACTATCCTTATCCCTAAACATAATGCTGATTCGAAAAAACCCTGGGAATATAGACCCATCTCTATTGTTAACATGGATATGAAGATCTTGGCCACAATTCTTGCCAATAGACTCAATGCAGTCATTTCCACTATTGTTTTACCTGAACAATCTGGCTTCATTATGCACAGACAAACAATAGACCACACCCTTACATTAGACGCTATGATTTCTCTCTCTTCCCTGACCAAAAGCCCTTTGTACACTGTAGCTATTGATGCATCTCAAAGCCTTCGACCGAATCAGTTCAGAATTTCTATTTGATATTCTCCCATATTTCAACATGCCAAACTTATTCATTAACAAGATTAAAACTCTGTACACTAATGCATATACTATATTACAAATAAATAACCAGATATCTAACAGAATTGAAATTCATAATGGTGCTAGGCAAGGATGTCCCCTCTCTCCTCTATTATTCAACCTATATATCGAACCCTTATTCTTACTAATCAAACAGAAAACCTACTATCATATCCCTGTTCTATTTAACACTAAACTTCCCCTATCAGCGTATGCTGATGATTTAAACATCTACTTTACTTTACCTAGTTCCGATCTTGAGAAAATTATGTCCTCCATTAACACCTTTTCCAAATTAGCAAACTACAAACTCAATAGAGATAAATCATTAATATTCCCGATAAATATGTCTTCCCCATTCCCAAACATATTCTCTACTATAGGCATAAACATTAAACAACACTTCCATTATCTGGGAATACCCTTTTTCCAGGAGCACTCAGCTCAATACCAGGGCAATATGGCTAAATTATGGTTGAGTGTTCAAAATGACTTAAGCAGATGGGCCAAACTTAAACTTCCATTCCTAGCCAGAACTGCAATCATAAAAATGAATATACTTCCTAGATTTCTATATATTTTTAATTCAACAAATATTACCCTACACAACAAATCCTTTAAAACTATTTTCTCATTCATTTCAAAATTTATATGGTCCCCCAAATCTGTTAGGATTAGTTACAAGAAACTTACATTCCCTAAGGAGCAAGGAGGTCTTGGGTTGCCAGATTTTAAACTATACTATGAAATAATCAATGGTAGTAGAATCATAAACATTGCTTCCAACAATAAAGATTACACTACGTGGTGTCCAGCCTGGGTCATACTTTTTAGCAACTATGTAAAATCTCTAAACCTCAATCCCTCTTCTCTCCCTTTCTTGAATAAAGAAAACTTAGGCAAGACTGCGTTGCATAATGGCATTAAATCTAATATAAAGTCACTACAAAATCTTTTTAGTTCTCTAAACCTGACCCCTACCTTTAACACTCTAAAGCCACTACATCTCAACCCTAATCTAAACATGAACGGCCATATGTTAAACTTAGACCAATATCCCCTTCTCAGGAATACAAGCATCTCTGACTTCTTCCCCTTCAAGCAACAGACCATCTCTGATATGAAAATTGACATGAACTTACCAAAAAAATATACAATCATATTAAGACAAATCAGGGAGTTAGTCCATATGTATCTAGACCACCCCATGGTAACTGATAAGGATATCTCAACTTGCCAGGCACTGTGGAAACTATTTCTCCTTAAAAAGAAAATGATCTCAAATACCTGCAAAGTTATCATGGCCTCCAACACACATAATGAGCCCATTTTCTCCAAATATTGGTTCATGCAAGATCCCTCTATTACCCATAACCAGATTTCAAATGCCATAAGAATTAGCGCTAAACATATACCCCTAAATAAACTTAAATATACCCAGCTCATGGTAATGAACAATGCATACCTTACCCCTGACATAATCAACCAAATATACCCTAATTACTCCCCTCAATGTCAAGTCTGTCAAAATCAAACAGATGATCTCTTACATATATTTTGGAGCTGCAAATGCTCATATAAACTATGGTGTGCCCTGAGAGTCCTACTGGAAAAAATTGGCTACGAAAAATCAACCCTTTCATGGAAATTCACTCTCCTACACATCCCTCCCCCAGGCCTATCAGAGGCGAAATATAGAATTCTGATTCCCATATGTATGTTAGTAAAATACTATATCTCTCTTAATTGGAAAAATAGGCACTCATTATCTTGGGAAGGGTTCAAGACTCTTATTAAACACCTTAAGGCACATAGATACTTGTTCCACAACATTAATCAGAAACCATATCTTAAAGAATATTGGAGAATGATATTTGAACATATATTGAAATGATTATCTGATTACTGTATTACCCTTTGCGTTTCTTTGGGCAATGTATAAGTGTATATAGTTGCATATGTAACTTGTTCGTGTATGTTTGTCTGATGTTATTTACTGTTAATGTTTGAATAGAACAATAAAGAGAATTAAAAAAAAAAAAAAAAAAGAACGGGAAGTCTATCCTACATAAAATACCCCACATCTACATACTGCAAAATAAATCATCCAGGAAGTGTTGCAAAATAATATGGTGTCTGTTGTCATTCATTTTTGCATCATTATTAGAGGAAAAATTGTCTTACAAATTGTAGGACAAAACGTGTAATTGCCACATGGTTAACAATCCCCTGGCTGATTCTAGAGAGGATCAGTATATCTTTAAACATTTGGATGATTGTAATGAGGAAAAATATTCACCCAGGGTTTCCAACATCTATGATAGCTGTACTGAACTCTGTCAGTTTGGAAAAAAAAAACTGTCAGCTTAGTAGATGCCAGTGTTTCATCAAATCTTCACATATCTGGCTATTGTTAGTTTCATAAGTAGTGACAAATCGTGGGATATCTTCTGTAGATCCAGTCCTGTTGTAGCCATATTCTAAAAAGTGTGCTGTAGTTCTTTCCCTGGCTGCATGACAAACATCATTCATCTTTACCTCTTTACCACTACTACCTTTATTCAGAAAACTTTTTGTCATGGTCTTTACTTCCCTTTCAGAATTCTGCTCAGTATTATAAATTCTTTGAATACTTAAAAATTAAGATTTGGGAATATGCCTAATTAAATATAAGGATAGACAACTATATGCAGCCAAAAATGAATTTCATTTTTTTTATATATATTGAGATTTTAATTACACCATTACCTTCCTCTATAAGTAAAACATTTAATAACTGATGGGCTGTGTATGAAAATGAGACTGCAGAAATTATCAAGCGCATCAATGTTCAACAAATCCACAGACCTTGTCTGGTGGGGGCATCACTTTTCACATCAACCAATAGTCATGAATTAAATGACTCCAGACGTCCAGTTATTGTAAAAAGGATTAATTGACTCCTCATAAATGTATAACCTCTCCAAATAACCCATAAAATTATCAGTGTGTGTGTGCATACACACACACACACACACACACACACACACACACACACACACACACACACACACACACACACACACAAAACACCTCCATGTGTGTATTGGTGACCATTTGCTTTGGCAAAGGTCACAAACTGACCATGACAATCCAGACATATCTGTCCCCAGCGACAGTTTCTAGCTTATCCTATATGATCTTCAGGTATTCTCAACCCAGATGAAAGATATACTATATCCATTATGTCCTGAGTCTTCCCTGTGACCTTTTTTCAGTAGACTGTGTCTGGTACACCTTCTTGAATCACTAGCAGCCATGTAATAAAATACTTTTAAAATCAGGAACACCAAGCCATTCGCCAAGTGCATACCGAATTAAAGATGTTCTTCGTGTTTCACTGATGCAGTCATCACATTTGAGTTATCTTCCTGCAGGTAGCCCTCAGCCAGCCTGAATACCAGAGTCTTGGGATTTCTGTGCTAGATACTGTCGCTTCTTCCATGACGTCAGGACATCAGGAGTATAAAACATGCAGCCGATGCCATTACCCAGTGGCGGCTGGTGACTTCAAATCAAAGGGGGGCTGCAAGAGACAGATGAATGGGTGGGGCCAATGAAAAGAGGTATGACCAACTAGAAAGGGGTGGAGCTATGCTAAAAAAATGCAAAAACTGGGAGTTTAATTAAATATGCTGCCCTGGGTGCCAAACCATCATTATGAGAGTCCAATCGAGACAAAATGAAGTGTAGAAGAAAAAATATTTCAATGCATCGGCTACATGATGGCTTACTTAATGTCTAGATGGAAACAAAAAGTAATGAGGTTCTGAAAATACTGTAATCCTGTCCTTTATTACAGATACTATCATAATACTATCATATGCATTTCAATACCCAAGGCTTATACACTATCTAGTTATGCAAATATTCTCTGCATGGCAGCAACAAAAAGGCTTTCACAACAAAAAGGCTTTCAATGTTGGTAATTCTTTAACAGTATGCTTATTAAAGCTTACTTGCATCTTACAATCTCAGACAAGCTTACCTAATGGTCATTAAAGCATTGCTAGTTAAACACAGACCAACAGGTACTGCAGCAACATGCATTTTCTGAATAAGAAGCATAAATCAACAGTATAAAAATATGACAGATAAACAGAACATTCTGCAAAATCAAGGACGGATGAAAAGCCAATGTAGTATTTGTGCCTACCTTGGATGAGGGGATAACTCTGCACACTTACACTGCATAACTGCTCCTTGCCTTGCTTGGAGTGGGGTACAACAAGTATGTCACAATTTGAAATGTCTCTGGTTGACGGTGATGGCCCTGACATTTGTCATACCTCTCAACCTCAGAACAAGAATTCTGGACAAAATCATAAATAGAAATGGGACAAAGGCCCAAAAATAAGGACAGTTTTAAATATACTCTTATAAACTTAGAAAGAAAATAGAATAGTAGGTCTTGCATTAGTTTGAATTTTCTGAAGGGTATGAAATCTGAAACTCAAATGTCTGTCATTATTTTCTAACTTCAATCTTTAATGATTTGCCACTAATTTGCCAGAAAACCACAATTTCATGAAAAGCGGACCAAATGTGATGCAAAAATATGAAATAGCCACACAATACAGCTGGGAACCTGTCGAAGGGAGGAATGAAAGAAAGCTTGAAGTGATGTTAGCATTCAAATATAAAGTTTATAAATACACATGCACACAAATACACACACACCCTCATATATATAAAAATAGGCACACACACACACACACACACACACACACACACACACACACACACACACACACACACACACACACACACACACACACACACACACACATTATATGTGTGTGCATATGTATATATAGGCATTTCCAGATGAGAGAGTCAGTTTAACTAGTAACTATGCCACATGGTCATTCCATCTCCTTTGCTGCCATAACAGTGAACAGAATAAGTGGATCCAGACAGCTATAATGTAATGTTATTGGACTTGTTAATGGTGGTCTAGCCACTTCAAACCTCCCACAATAGTGCAAACACCTTCCCTCCTGCTTCTAAAAGGTTGTACTTGAAAATCAATCTTTAGAACTACAAACAACCAAATAAAACATTCGCAACATCACAACCACCATAGAGGATACCAAGAATAGAATGATGTTGTCTACAGTCAAAAATTCCAATCATACCTCTCAACTGTCCCTGATTTCCAGGGATGTCCCTGATTTTGACTCAAAATTTAGCTCTGTCCTCTTAATCCCTCCTAAAATTGGTGACTCTTGGATGAAAGATGGTGAATTATACTCAATAAATAATGACAGGAATTAAGAGTTATAGATTTCAAAAAAATGGATATCAATTAACATTCTTTTATTCTGCCAATGTCTCAAGTTAATAGTATTAATATTTTAAAAATGTCCCCAATTGTCCCTGATTTTTTTCTGGCTTTGTCCCCGATTCTGTTGAAATTTGTCCCTGACTAGTTAAGAGCTATGATTCCAATACAAAAGGCAAGGATAAATTTCGTAAAGAAACTGGTACTTTGTCCTCAGATTCACTCTTTTCTCCACACAGATTCACTTGTTTTCTTACTGTAATCAATAGGATTTACAATCAGTTGTCTGCGACATTCCCAATCCCTTCACTATTAACAGGAGAATCCTAAAAAGTCACTCAGTAATCCAGACTTGGACTTTATATTACTTAAAAGAAAATTAGGCTTTCCATTTGGGATACAGCTGCTCCCTGCGTGAAGCTTCTTTACATTTTCTCCCTACAATAATTAATTTCACATTCAAAAGCAATTAAACGCAATAAATCATATTGATTTATTGATTTATTGCTGCATACAGTATGATACCACTTAAGTAAGAAAGCACTTAAAACATTACTGCGGGAATTCTAGTATCCACACATACACTATTACAAAACTTTTCAAATGTGCCTCTCTGTAGTTCCCTGACCGTGACGTGACTTTTAAAACCACTGCTGCCAAGATTTAGTAAAGATCATAAGGGAAGACTGTATCTACACTGTTATGGGTCCTAGGCTAGGCACTGAAGTAGCAACAAGTGCTAGTGTCTGCCAGTGACAAACATCGTAGGTGCAACCTTCTCCTCATGATATCCTCTGGAGGCTGCATGCAGATTAACACAGTTGACTCTTGTAACTTGATAACACCATGACTGGAGAGTGAATAAGTGTTTATTAACCCAAGCCATCTGCGATCATTTGGTGGTCAAAACAAACACAGAACCTCAACACATAACTGTACTTTGTTTTACTCGAATTACAGCCTTGCTCACATATTTACAAGAAAAATATGTACACCAACAACACTTCCCTCCATCCTCCACTCACCCCCAAATCAGAGTTGATAGCACCCATAACTGTCACTCAGTTAAACATGACTCGATCATTTAAACTTACATACTCTCATTGATCTACAGGAAGAAAGTGATTTTACACACTGCCCAGTAATACTTAGAAGCATAAAGTCATAGTATTTATGACGCCGGGGCACTATATAATTTGGTTATGTTGTGTTTTAGGTTTCCAGTCTCACTCATGTCATATTATAAGCAGCTGTCATTTAATTTGCTGAAGAACTTTTGAAATGCCTGTAGCAGACTTATGTGCTTCAAAGACAAAAATGGCGCAGAATACTTAGACTACAAGTAATAACAAAACTTAAAGGGGTAAGCCACTAGCTTAAAGAACAGTACAATCATAGAAATATATCAGCTACACTGTTCCATGTGGCAGTAACATTATAAGCAGTAACTAGAGCAGCTTTAACATGGGCCCGTAGTACTGACAGGCACAGCAGACTCAGCAAGAATATCAAAACAAATAATTTGTTAGTGTTCTCAGAAGCCAAACTGTATGACAAGACATGAACTCGGCATATTTCTAGTCGCTCACCTTAATTTTGTTGAGGACTCCATTATTTTCCAAAGTTTGTACTAGCAAATCCCTGAGCTCGGTGTCCTCCTCAGTAGTTGATATATTCCTTCACCAAGACAATGGCATAAACACACTTTTGGCAACTAGCGCTAGAGTGTCGCAGATTCCACAAATAAGATGCAGCTATACTGTGTACCACAAGAGTGTACTAACAGAATTCCACGATACTGCTGTGTCGGCATGACTGTGATCACGCAGCTACTCCAAGTGCTGTCATAAAAAAGTCACATCTGTCTTCTGCTATATCACCAATTTAAAGTTCACAGTGCTTGCTATTGTACACAAAAATACCATATGCACCACAGACACACACACACACACACACACACACACACACACACACACACACACACACCCCCTAACTGCACTACTTCTGTAAATCCTTGGTTGGTCCGTGGCTACACAGTAAATCCTCGGTAAAAGCAGTCTCCTCAGCCCACGCAAGCTAACGGCTGGTTTCCGGTTCTTGGTTCCCCCGTGAGAGTAGGCTGGAGGCTCCAGCCTGCAGATGATGCAGTCCAGTGTCCTTCTGTTCCATGCAGTTTCACCACACAGACTTCTGGGCTGCAGGGCAGAGATGCCTTTCTCCCCTATCTGTACTGCCTGACATAGCAGTCTGGAGTTCTGTGAGTACCATGAACTCCAAGCAGACATGCGTGGAGTTCCGGGACTCACAATTTGTTTTTCTTTTATTTTATTTTTTATTTTCTTCTTTCTTTCTATAGGTGGGGGGCTGCAGTCCTGCCCTCCTATAGCACGAGCCGCCCCTGCCATTACATCAGCTTTTCTTGCCATGCAGTGTCCGAAGCAGAAGCAGTTCGCAAGTGCTGGTCGGCCGCCTCTGAAATTTAAATTTTTCGGGTTTCAGACCTGAAGTCTTCTAAAAGATAAGTACCCCATTGGGGATCCTTTTTTCTTGCTCTAACTGATGTCAGAAAAAGTTAATAATTGCCTTGCCTGTGGAAAGCAAATACCTCACAGAGATTTTCATTCTTACTGCGTCATCTGTTTAGGCCCAGATCATGACGTTCCTCGCTGTCAGTTTTGTGCCTTGTTCAACGCCCGAACTATTCATCGTCGGGCTATTTTTGTCGCTAAATTCTTTTGCTCTCATTCTCCGTATTCTGAAATGGCTTTGATAAGCCATCTGACTACCGATCTTCTGAAAAACTGTAAGGATAAAGACAGAGACAGACCGCATAGGTCCAAAACTACCGCCGACGCTTCCGTTAAGCTAGTCACCAGTTCGCCGGTACTCAGTGAGGCACCTTCACAGCCCCTGATACCCACTTCTACAGATTTGCAGTCTTCTACTGAGACCCATTCGGAGTCCATTATACCACAAGATGCTTCTTTGACTATGGAACCTGTGGATGTCTCTACCTTGGATGAGTCTGAAGCCGATGTGCAGGCCCCAGCTTCTGAGGGTGTATTCAGGCCTTCCGATTTTCATATTAAACCGACAACTTTGTTTCAAACCAAAAATACTAAATTTCTCAGGCCGAGTTCGCACTACACCTAGGAAACTGACGACCAAAGTGCATTCTCAGGCCCACATGCCTCAGAAACAAATGCTTAGAATGGCTGAAGATCTTATTACTTTAATTAGGGGAAGCCAGCCTCCCCCCCCAAAAAGACCAAGAACTGATTTTCCTTCTGATTCTTCAGATCATGAGTCTGTTGACTCTGATCCTTCTGATTACCAGGACATGCCCTTATCTACCTACGAGGATTCTGATGCAGAGGATTCCATTCCCTCTGCTTCCCTACCAGAAGATTTTTCTTTTGGTGAAACCCTGCACACCCTTAGAGAGCATTTCCGCTGGGAGTGCCAGGACTACTCACAGTCCAAAAAGAGACTTAGGGAATTTTTAAACTTGCTTCAGCACAGGCCTCTAGCTATCCTTCTTGTTCTGGAAATTGTAGATGATGTCTTCTTGGAATCCAGCCTTACCCGTGATACCTTGCCTCCAGCTCCCAGGAAACCTGACAGGTACTACAGAGTACCTGACTCCCACAAATTCCACTTTAAGAATCCTACTGCGGATCCAGAGACCATTTCCCAGGGACCTAAAGGCATTAAGGCTACAACAGCCAAAAACCTTACCCCTTCAGACAGGGACTCTAGGGCTTTAGGCAGATGGGGTAAGAAGGTATACACCTCTGCTACTCTTGCCATCAGGGCTTTAAATTGCCAGTTTCATATGTTAAAGTATCAGCAGCATATTATGGAGCTAATTAAACAGAAAATGATGTTGGTTCCTGATTGTGCAGAACATAAAGATTTACAAGAGTTAATGCATTCTGCTAACCAAGTTGGAAAACATACTTTGCAGTGTGGTTTTGATGCCTTAGAAGCATCTTGCAGGGCTGCTGTCACTGAGTCTGTTCTTAGAAGGCATGCTTGGCCTAAGGAACAAATCTTGCCAGACCATATCAAAGCAAAATTACTAGATGCACCATTAAACCAAGAATGCCTGTTTGGCAATAAAAAAGAAGTCCTCAAAAAGATGGAGGAAAAAGCTAAATCTATGCAAATGGTTAAAGATTTCCTACAGGTACAGCCACCTAGATTCAGTAGGCATTGACCTTCTAAAAACTGGTCCTTTCCAGTCGATCCCAGATCTTCTCAGTCCAAACCCAGGGGCAGCAGAGCACCAAGATTACAGTCTCAGGATATGCACATATCTAAGCAATGGAGTGCTCCCACCTCTACAACAGGGAGTAGTAAGCTACCATCTTATGGTAAAATCTCGCAATGACTTATCCTTAACTCTTCCAAGCCTGGCCCAAGTACTTGCACCCTTAGGAGGAAAACTTGCCCTGCATGCAGAAAACTGGGAGTACATCACCCAGGACAGATGGGTCTTGAACATTGTATCCCAGGGATACAAACTGTACTTCCACTCACTGCCAACCACAAGCAGATAGCCAGACCTCCCCCCAAACCAGTGGGCAGAGGCCCAAAAGCATGTACTTTCTCTTCTCAGTATCAAGGCTATTCATCCTGTCCCAGCAGAGCAAAGGGGCAAAGTTTTTACTCCAGACTGTTTCTGGTACCCAGAAAAGAAAACTCTTGCCACCCTATCCTAGATATGTCTATCCTCAACACCTTCCTGGTGGTTCTAAGGTTCAAAATGCTTACTCTCCAACAGCTGCTTCCTATGCTACCCAAGGACTCCTGGCTAGCCACTTTAGACTTAAAAGAAGTTTATCTGCACATTCCCACAAGGGAATCTTGCAGGAAATATCTATGTTTCAGGCCAGGCTCTATGCACTTCTTTGGCTTCTCTACTGCACCCATGGTATTCACAAAATGCCTAGCTCCAGCCATTGCATATTACAGGCAGAGAAAAATTCAAATTTACCCATACTTGTATGATTGCCTGATTCAGACGGACAATCAGGAATTGCTACTCCAGCACCTGACATTTGTAAAGAGACTTACAACTTTACTGGGCTACACCATCTATGAAAAGAAATCACATCAGGTACCCAGCCAGCAGACTGTATTCCTGGGAGCAAGCTTGAACACAACTTCCCAGATGGCATTCCTCATTCCAGAAAAACAAATTTATTTGACAAACTACTTCAAACTACTGTCCACCAGAACCCAGCTATCTGCAAGAAAAATACTGCAAGCCCTAGGGTTCATGGCCTTTTGCATTCTACTAATTCCGTATGCAAGACTGCATATGAGGAAACTTCAGTGGTACTTAAAAAGTCTCTGGTGTCAACATTCTCAGGATCTGGAAACAATAATTCCTGTCATTCCTTGCCTAAGGGCAGAGTTCCTTTGGTGGGCAGATGTCTGCTACCACAACAAAGAACTAGCATTCATTCAACCTCTGCCGCCCAAACCCTAACAACAGATGCATCAGACCATGCATGGGGGGGGGGGGGGGCTCACATGGCAGGACAATGTATTCAAGGCAAATGGACCCCAAAGCAAATGCACCTGCTTATCAATCAAAATGAGATATTAGCTGTACAGAATGCTCTGACAGCCTTCAAATGCCGTATTCTTCCAGGGCAACTATTGATAAAAGACAGACAACACCACAGTTATGGGGTACATAAACAAGCAGGGGGGAACCCATTCCTACTCACTCTGCAGGTTAGCCATGGCTCTGTGGAACACAGCCTTGAGCAATCAAGTGCACCTGCAAACTCAATTCCTGCCAGGCAAACTAAATTCACTGGCAGATGACTTAAGCAGAAATCTAATGAATCCACACGAGTGGAAACTGGAACCCAAATCATTCAAGCTTCTGATCCACAGGTGGAGGGCACCAGAGGTAGACCTCTTTGCTTCCCCTCAGAACTATAAATTGAGCAAATATTGCACCAGAACTCCCCACAGCCAAGCATGGAAAGTGGATGTTCTGTCCTTTACATGGGAAAACCTCTCAATCTATGCCTTTCCCCCTCTGCCCCTCCTCCCGAAGGTTTTACAAAAGATCAAACAGGACAAGCCAAGGACAATCCTGATTGCACCAGAGTGGCCACGCCAGCACTGGTACCCACTTTTGTGCAGTCTGATAGTACTGCCACCATGGCACCTGTCTCAGACCCCCTCCCTGTTGTCCCAGCAGGAGGGCCAGATTTTGCATCCTCAGCTACAAACCCTGAACCTAGCAGCCTGGCTCATCCCCTGAACTCATCACCAGCAAACCTCAGTAAACAGGTGCTGGATGTCATCCTTGAGGCAAGGAGGCCTAGTAGTAGAAAATCCTATTCAGAAAAGTGGAAATATACTGTTCTTGGAGCTAGTCTCAAGGAATGGGTACAACTGTGCCCAGCTTACCTCATATACTAGATTACTTAACAGAAATGCTCCACAAAGGCCTATCCTTCTCTTCAGTTAGATTCATGCCTCTGCCATCTCAGCTCATTATAATACTGAGCCACCCCTCTTCTCTCATCCTCTGGTCAAACAGTTCCTGAGAGGAAGCAAAAATTTAAGACCCCCCCAGAAGAACTTCCACTCCAGCCTGGGACCTTAACTTTGTATTGGAAAAACTCACGCTTCCACCCTTTGAACCTGCTGCTTCAGCAGAGTTAAAATTCCTCTCCTGGAAAACAGCTTTACTTCTAGCCATCACTTCAGCAAGAAGAGTCTGAATTGCAGGCCCTTATGGCAGTGGAACCCGTCATTATCTTCCACGCTGACAGGGTTTCCTTCAGGTCTAACCCATCATTTATGCCAAAGGTGGTATCTAGTGTGGCTTTAAACCAGTACATTCATTTGCCAACCATTTTTCCTAATCCTCAGAATAAAGGGGAAAGCATCCTGCACTCCCTGGAAATGCACATGCAGCTTAGGTTCTATCTGAACAGGACTAAACCTTTCAGAAAATCTGACCAGCTGCTAGTCAGCTTTGCTACAGGGGCAGAGGGCAAGGCCATTTCAAAGCAAACCATTTCTAAATGGATAGCACAGTTCATCCATTTCTGCTACAAACACCATGGGAAACCTACCCCACAGGGGTCAGAACACATTCCACTAGGGCTACATCAACCTCTACAGCATTTCTTAGGGGAGTCCCTACCAGGGACATCCTGGAAGCTGCAACCTGGAGTTCTGTATACACCTTCACCAAGCATTACCACTTACCTATCTTTTCTAAATCCAGAGCTGGATTTGCCACAGCAGTCTTACAGGACCTGCTTGCCAGCCCTAATGCTTCTCGACTGCCTCCACCCGTCCTCAGCTTTGGGAATCAACCCAAATGTGATGACTGCAACAATGAAATACAAATAACATAGTACAGTTGTATAAACTTACCATAAATGTAGATGTTCGTGTGTATTCACTGTTGCAGTCCTGGTTACCCTCCGTCCAGCCCCCTGACTTCTCTGTACTTCTACCTATTCTTTTTTGTTTGGCCATAACTTATAACATTGGTATTTACTTTCTACTGGGGGTGTTCCACAACATGTAATTGCTTCCTATTGTGGGGGCTCCTGACATCTAGGGCAGGAAACACTGATGTAATGGTGTCGGCTGCATGTTTTATACCCCTTACGACCTGACGTCATGGAAGAAGCGACGGCATCCGATGCAGAAATCCCAAGACTCTGGTACTCAGGCTGGCTGAGGACTGCAGGCAGATAACCCAGATGTGATGACTGCAACAGTGAATACACTCGAACATCTACATTTATGTTAAGTGTACACAACTGTACATTTTATTGAAAATTTCAAATAAATGTAAAGCTGAGAAAAGACAACAAAAGGATACTCATCCAAACGTAAATAAGATGAAAATTAAGCTTTTTCATTCAGTAAAGCTGGACTTCATTAGAATAAAAAACACAAACTCATAAGCATAATTTATAACAAAAAAGTCCCTCCTTTTTCATTAAAGACTAATTAATCACCGTTTTTCTTAAAGTCGTAGTCTAAATAGATAACATAAAACTGCTTCTAAATTTCGAAATAAAGCATCCATTAAAAATTTAAAAATACATTTAAAACAAGTGCACCTACTATAAATATTCCATAATTTTCAAATGTAAGAATATATAAATAATGTAATAAAAAATGTAAAATAAATTATTGCACTGTACAAACTGCTTTCATCCTAAGAAAACTATTAATAGATACCATTTTATTCAATCCATATTTACCTGTAGCATTAGTTTTTAATTGCGATTTAAGTTCTTTAGATTCAAGACAGTCTTTCCATGGTCCTCCCCTCATGTCATAATCAACACTGTCTACTATGCAAAACTTGATACTATGACCATTCATTTCCCTAATGCATTTAAAAAGGGAATTTCGATTGTCCTTTTTAATATCATAAATGTGTTGATATATTCTAATTCGAAAGTTTTTTTTCTGTTTTTCTTACATAAAAACATGGACATCTGTGCACTGTGCAATATATACTACCCTGCTACTATAACATTGGTAGGATTGTTTTAAGCGAACGTCACCATAAGTGTCAATAAAAATGTTGCACTTCGGGAATATGAGAGCATTGTTTAAAATAACCACAAACCTTCATACCTGGACATTCACTTGCATCCTTAATTTTTTCTAAAGTATTCTTAAAACAAACATCCTTCCTATACACAAATTTAAGGTAGGGACCTAGTTGTTGAAACTGCTCCCCGTTCACCAAAAAAAAAAAAATCAAATTTTTGTAATGATATTTTTGATGTTAACAAAATCAATATTATAGATCAGACTCATGGCCTTCCCACATTCATTACTACTAACTTGTTTATTGCAAAATGTCTGAACCCTTCTTACCAGTCAAGGGGTAATATATTTATTTTGTGTTTTATATCTTACTTCTCCAACAATGTTATCAGTAAAAGAGGAGTGGTAAACCCCTTTTTTGCAACATCCCACTCACCTTCTGACATTCATCATCAAATAAATTATTTTGGGAAACCTGGCCCAGGCCAGACTGACCATCTGCCCTTACACCAAAGCCTTCTTTTGGTGCCTGGGATGCTAGCTAGTAAAATGAAGTAAGAAATTAGAGAAGGTAGGTTTCCTATAGATATATTTGATTAAAATTTTTGTCATCCCATTTTTTAAAAATTAAAACATTTAAGTAACTCATCTCTTGTACAGTGTAATTCATTATAAATTCCAAAAATTCAGTTCAGTTATTAATGAAAGTGAAGAATTCATTAAGTTTGTCTACACTACCTTTAGATCATTGTGTGCATTGTACCTAGTCAGCTACTGTAGCTAGATAGCACGTGCATAGAAGTCACTGAGCAAGTGCAAGATCAGTGCCATTTTGTACAGTCAGTCAGAGAGAGTGCAGGCATGAATGGAGATGCACATGCGAGTGTGTTTGAAGTAACAAGTCAGTCAGTTAGCTTATCAAGTTTGAAGTATATTTCCCAGTTACAGCTCCTGTTGCGTTTATGTACAGTAAACGACTTGAACCCTTCCCATGCCTCAGTGTCCCATTTGAATACACAAGACATGTGACATGGTGTCAGAAGTGGGATCCAAAGTTGAAGCAGCTTACAAACGATGAGACATGCAATTAGAAGTGGAGAAATATATAGGAGCCAACTCACAAACAGGTCAGCGGTTATTCAAAAGTACTTAAACTCGTTTAAGTGATTTTTCAGTTGCTGAATAAGAGGCGAAGCATTCAAAATGTTTGAAATAGTTACTGAGATAATCCATATGTCCAAAATGTGTTCCTATCAGTTCGTCAAAACTTCAGCAGTTCGAACACCATATGTTCGAACTGTGAATTTCGAAAACTGACTATCGTGAAGCCGGGGAACACCAAATTCTTTCCTAGGGAAAGAATTTGGTGGGCCATTTCTGTGACTTCATGATTTTCAGCACTGTGGTAGAAAGTTACGGGTCGGGTTTAGGTAAGTGTGCGATTGTGTGGACGTTAGGGTTAGGGCACGGGTTAGGTGAGTTAGGGTTAGGGAGTGAGTGAGGTGGGTGTGCGATAGTTACAGACTTTAGGGTTAGGGTGGGACAGGTGAGTTAGGGTCAGGGTGTGGGTCAGGTGAGTGTGCGATAGTGACGGACCTTAGGGTTAGAGTTTGGGATAAGGTAAGTGGATAGATAGTAGTGTATGTACAGTTTAGTGTAGGGTTAGATGTAGGATTTTAAGCGTATGTGTGTGGATTGTTGTTTCTTGGTGTGCTTGTGTTGTGTGTGTGTTTCTTGGAACAGCAATCTTTTTCCTTGAGAAAAAAAAATCACTGTTCTAAGCCTTTGATGATTTTGCACTTCAAGGTTAGAAGTTCGAACATATGGTGTTCGAACTTCTGCCGTTTCGATGAAGTGATATAGACCTGTCCAAAATAGCAACATATGGAGAAAATTGTTTAAAATAATTACAGAAGTGTTTGAAATAATTTCCAAAGTATTTAAAATGTATGGAAAAGCTAAAATGACCACTTTTTTTGCAATGTACTACTTTCTTGCATTAACTAAAACTTTTCAAAGTATCTGAAGTTTCTGGCATGTTCGCAGTGTTTGCAGTGTTGAAATAAAGCCTTTTCAGAGAGATCGTTGTGCAGCTGCGCATAACTACAGGTACCTAGTCTATGGTTATATTTAAATGAATTTTGTTGTTATGGCAGAGAGATTTAGTAGACCTGGGCCTATGATGTTTGATAATAATATTGCTGAGAAATGGTGAACAAGAATATGATATTTTCATACAGTCTGCATTTTCTGATAAAGACACATGTACAAAAGCATTTATACTTAATTTAGCTGGCTTGGAAGTCAGTGAAAGGGAATGTTTATTTGTATATGCACCTGCCATGTATGCAGGGGAGAGGGAGAAGTTGGACCACCATATTGTAATACAGACTGAAATGCGGGAAGACCCTGAGTGCTTAAAGTATAAATTTAGAGAAATGTGTAACCCTCAAATTAATATTACAATGCAAAGGCACGTGTTTTACACAAGAAATCAAAAGTTTGGTGAAACTATAGCAGCATATATTACTGACTTAAGAAATAAAGCAAAAAATGTGCAGATTTGGTCATTTACAAGATGAGTTGATAAAAGACAGGCTTGTGTGTAGTGTTAATGATGTAGTGAGAAAGATTTTGCTTTGAGACAGTGATTTAACATTGTACAACCATTGGGATTTGTCAAATACATGAGTTTACAGAAAAGCATACAAATATTCTTACGAATGAGAAAAGCGTGCATGCAGTATCTGCCAGTGCGAATGTTGGTAGTGCACAACATAAAGCTAAGATGAAAAATAAATGTAAACCAAAGGGTGTGCCAAACAACCTCATTGTTATCTGCCATAATTGTGGAGGCAGTCATGAACCTAAATGAGAGAAGTGCTTAGCTTTTGGTCAACAGTGTCACAAATGTAAAAAGTGGAATCATTTCCAAACGTATTACAAGTCTAAAGTGGCACATACTTTTATTAAAAGAGATCATCTGAAGAAGCAAGTAGATCAGATACAGAGCTCTGAGCAAACTATGTTGATGGTGTCTCTGTGATCAAGGAAACTGTTAACACAGCAGATTATCAGTTGGCAACAAAGAGTGAACAATTTTGTACTGTATGAATTAAGGGGAAACCTGTAGAACTTAAAGTAAATAATGGATCCAAGTGCAATGTTATATCAGCACAAATGTTTGCTAAAGTAAAAGCTGGTGAGTAACTTGATTCAGCAAAGTGTGTAAAACTAGTTGCTTATGGTCGTGAAGAGATTCAAACTTGATGGTGCAGTAGTTCTCACATGCCATTCTGCTGGGAACAGCTCTGATTTGCAGTTTTACATAGTCAAAAGAGACCTGTAGTCACTGTTAAGCCTCAAAGACAGTTTCAGAATGGGACTGATTTAATTTAATAAAGAGGTCCACCATATAAGTCTCAACAACAAAGATAATTTTACACAGAATATTTTTACTGAATATGCTCATATTTTCAAAGACGAGCTTGGCAAACTTCCAGTCAATTTCATGAAGTTAAACCATGAAGTAAGCCCAGTTGTCAGACCAGCAAGGAAGGTTCTGGAAGCAATGCAGAGCAAAGTAAAAGAACTAGACAAAACGGTAAATTTGGGTGTCCTTATTCCAACAAAAGAACCAACTGAATGGGTATCCTTCATGGTCATAGCTCATAAGAAAAGCTCAGATGATATTCATATATGTATTGATCTGAAAGACTTACACAAAGCACTTAAATGTCCTCATCATCCGATGCATACAGTAGAAGAAGTAGCCCCTGTCATGCCAAATGCCACTGTTTTTTCAGTCTTAGATGCAAAAAGTTCCTTTTTGCAAATTTCACTGGATCACAAATCTTCATTGTTACCACTTTCAGTACATCATTTATAGATACACATTTTTGAGAATGCCATTTGGGATAAATTCTGCCAGTGAAGTATTTCAATGTGCAATGGAGCAAATTTTTTCTGGTTATCCATGTGCTGTCATAGTAGGTGACATTATTGTAGGGGGCAATGGTGAAGATGAACACGATATAAACCTCAAAAAAGTTATAGACTGTGCACATGAAGTAAATCTTAAACTAAATCCTCAGAAATATAAATTCAAACTGAAAGAAGTTACTTACGTGGGACATTTGTTTACCAGTTCTGGCTTACAACCAGATCCATCTAAGCAAGCAGCAATTCTTGAGATGCTAGTTCCAGAACATGTCATATCTTTACAACATTTTCTTGGTATGGTCAGCTATTTAGGAAAATTCATCCAAGACCTGAATGAGCTTTCAGCACTGTTACGTGAATTGACTTGCACAAATTTAAGCTGGTCTTGGTTGGAACAACACCAAAAAGCATTTGAGATTCTGCAACAGAAAATTGCCACTCCGCCCACTTTAAGATATTATGATGTTCACAAACCTGTAACGCTTTCACGTGATGCTTCAAAGTATGGTCTTGGTGAAGCATGTCTTCAAGAAGGCATACCAGTAGCCTTTGCATCCAGAACTTTAACCCAAACTGAAATGCAATATGCACAAATTGAAAAAAGCTTTTGGCAGTAGTGTTCGCATGTTTGAAGTTCAGTGATTATATTTATGGCAAACCTATCCAAATAGAGACTGATCACCAAAATCTAGTGACAATTCTGAAAAAGCCAATACATGTAGCTTCAGCATGCTTGTAATGCATGATGTTAAAATTGCCAAGGAACAATTTCAGTATTGTCTATACAAAAGGCACACTTCTATACCTTGGTGATGCTTTGTCAATAGCACCCAGACAAACAACAGAACAGCATGACAATGAGAAAGCAGACTTCGAAGTCATGGGAGTCATGGAAGTCAAAAATTTTTCCTCATAATGTCTTAATGAACTCAGAAATCATACAGCTTCAGACCCAATTCTTCAGAAGCTGAAACATGTTATCAGTCAAGGATAGCCAGCAAGACAAACCAGTTTACCCCTTGACATACAGAAGTATTTTCCTTATAGACACAAGCTTCTGATGGAAGATGGAATCATCATGAAATGTCCTAAAGTGGTAATTCCTTCAGCATTATATATATATCAAAATTTTGCATCTCGGTCACTCAGGTACTGGTTCTACCAAATGAAGAGCAAGAGGCATAGTATTTTGGCATTTTATGTCAACAGATACAGAGAAGGAACGTCTGGCATGTTCAGTTTGCAACAGCAGTAAATCACACCAACAAAAAGAACCACTTCAGCTAAACCAGATTCCAGAATCACCATGATCGATGGTAGCTACTGATATTTTCAAATGGAATGGTCAACATTACTTTATGTTAGTAGACTCTTATTCAAATTATTTTGAAATTGACCTTCTTCTTAACTTAACATCTAGCACTGCCATTACAAAATCGAAGAGACATTTTTCTGTCCATGGTAATGTGCACAAAGTCGTATCTGACAATGGTGCACAGTTTGCAAGTCAACAGTTCAAGAAATTTGCTGAGTCTTGGAACTTTGTCCATGTTACATGTAGTCCTGAGTATCCACTGTCCAAGGGATTATCTGACCATGCTGTTCAAAGTGCAAAGTACTTGTCAGAGAAATCCAAGAGAGACGGTACTGATATTTTTCTTAACCTACTTAATCTCAGAAATATTCCTCTTGATAATTTGCTTGGTTCACTTGCTCAGAAATTGATGTCCAGATAGACTAGAACAACTCTTCCAATCAGTAAACAATCACTGATACCAAATGCAAAGAACAACAGAATGGTCAAGGCTCAAATTTTGAGAAAACACCAGTCACAAAAGTACTACAATAAATCCAGCAAACCTCTCAGACCATTAAGACAAGGAGAGATTGTGAGAATGCAAACGTCTGAAGGATATGACCGAGTGGGAATCATCAAAAATATTTGTGAAGAACCAAGATCCTACATCATACAATCTGAAGGAATGGATTTCAGTAGGAATCGAAGACACATACTACCAGTCTCCAAATCAATGAACCAGCAGGTTGCCTGTTCCAGAGACTCTATTTCCCAGAATGACTCTGCACTTGTTCGAATTCCATAGGACAGTGTACTTTCTTCAAGTAATCTTGATGTGATCCCTGATGTGATCCCTGAAGTTCCAATTGTAACGGAATCCCCAAAGACTGCACCTTTTGCTAAACCCTGTTGAGATTTTTATGTGACCAGATTGGGCAGAATTTTCAGACCCAATCCAAAATACACGACTTAGACTTGAATTAATTTGTTGTGAAATGTTGATGTGATATCTAACTTGTAAAAATATCTTGTTCTCCTATTGCATATTGAACAAATAAATGTGGGAGGATGTAGATCATTGTGTATATTGTACCTAGTCAGCCACTGTAGCTAGATATCACATTTATAGAAGTTACTGAGCACATGCAAGATCAGTGCCATTTTGCATAGTCATTCAGAGTGAATGAATGAATGGCGATGCATATGCGAGTGTGTTTGAAGTAATGTCAGTCAGTTAGCTTATGAAGTTCAAAATATATGTTCCTGTTACAGCTCCTGATGCGATTATGTACAATAAATGACTTGAACACTTCCTGTGCTTCAGTGCCTCATTTGAATACACAAGACATGAGACACTACCTTCCCAAAATATAACAATATCATCCAAAAACCACCCATACAATGATCAAAATTTACTAAATTCAGATTTGAACACAAAGTTGCATTCCTAGTATGTCACTACTAAATTCGCAAAAATCATGGAGCAAGCCACACTCATTGCTACCCCCTTCTGCTGGTAAGATAACTGACTTTCAAAATAAATATTATTGTTACACAAAATTATTCCCATTGTGTTCCTCAATAATAAAATCATATCATGATCCAACTGGCTATGTTCATATAAGTATTCATATAACAATCCATCAGATTATTGTTATCTGTTTAGACTATGCTTTTAAGAAGAATAGTAATTAATTAGTATTTAATGGGAAGGGAAGGACTTTATTGTTCAAAATGATGCTTAACAGCATGTGTTTTTTATTCTGATGAAGTCCCACTCTACCTGGATGAAAGTGCTTAATTTTTAAATTATTTCCATTTGGATGAGTGTCTTTTTGTTGTGTTTTCACAGCTTTACATTTATTTGAAATTTTCAATAAAACTGTGGTTTGGTGTGCTCCTGGCTAATGGCTTGGTGTTCCTGGTTTTGCCTGGTACACCTTCTGTGAGATGTGAATGACCTGAGACGTACCTCCCTGGACTACATGAAAAGAGACATAGAGGAGCTCTCTGAGCATGTAGCCCAGGCCGGTATGACCCTGACCTTGAGTAGCATCTTACCCTCACCAAGAATGATGCCACAATATGAAGACAAGATGATCAATTTCAACAATTGGCGTAAGTATTGGTGTCATTCAAAGGGGATTCAGGCCTGTCAGCCTGGGATGACATGCTCGACAAGCCACGATGCTTCGCTAGGGACAGCTTGCACCTATCACCCCTGGGCTTTTGGATATTGGCAAAGGCTCTTGCTACCCCCATAGTGCCTTTTTTAGGCAAGGCTCAAAAGACAAACCCACCTTTATAGGTATCACAAGGGATAAGAAACTAAGAGTAGTGCTACTCAATGCCAGAAGTCTAAACCTCAAGATGCATGCACTCGAAACTCTCCTTAGCATGGAGAACATTTATATCTGTGCAGTAACAGAAACCTGGTTCAAGGCTCCCGAGAGCACCCCAGCACTAACAGGTTATACCTGATACCATGCTTTTCGACCCCAAAACTTGGACCGAACCACAAAAGGAGGGGGAGTATCAATATTCATCAAAGATACCCACACCTCCAGGTTGGTGTCACAGCACAAAGCATCAGAGACTATCCATGTGCAACTAACAGTGGGTAAAACTGCCTTCCAATTTATAGCCTGCTACAGACCACCCTCCCAAACCCAGGAACTCCACTCGGCCTTCCTGAGAACACTGGAAAATATGAAGGTCTCTCCAAACACCATTATATTGGGCAACTTCAACTACCCAAACATAGACTGGGAGCATTACTCTAGCTCCAACACCCTAACCCAAAGGTTCCTAGAATTTATAAACTCAAATGCTATGGAACAACTTGTTACCACTACCACAAGAGGGGAAAACATACTGGACCTGATCATCACCAGCATGGGGACTCTATGCTCCAGACCAGAAGTGTATCCCTCACTAGTAAGATCAGACCATAAACTAATCTCACTGGATATTCACATCCCGACCCCACCCCCTGCCCAGAAAACCACAGTGAAAAACTTCTCTAAAGCAAATTTCACACTCCTCAAAAACTGAGGTGGAATCCTTCAAAGCCCCCGGGCCAGTGGAAAATACGGCCCAGACTGCAGAATCTTTTATAAACGCATTCTATGAACACCTTCAGGAATGCATGGATCATGCAATCCCAAATAAAACCAAGACATAATCCTCCAAAGGCAGATGTCATGTCTGGTGGACCCCAGCCATAACCAAACTATACAATAGAAGGAGGAAGCTACTACATGATAGAGCAAAATCCCAAAAAGGGAAGGCATCTCTGATCAGTATTAGCAAAAAACTACGGGCACTCATAAAATCGTCTAAGGCCAGCTTTGAGAGAAAAATTGCACAGGACACTAAGGATAATCACAAGGCTTTCTTTAGTTATGTTAAGAACCTGGGTGGGAATTCCCAGATATGCTCAGAATTAGTCCAAAATGACAAAAAATACACCAAACCCACAGACATTGCCCACATCCTAGCTGACAGGTTCAGCGCAAACTTCTCCCCCCTCCCCACCAAAAGGGCAAATATCTATCCCAGCAGAGTGCTGCCCCCCCTGACATCTCAGATGCTCAGGTAAGAGCCGCCCTCTCCAAAGCAAGAAAACACAGCATCAATGGGACCAGACGGTGTCCCGGGCTGCGTCCTACATGAACTCCAAGAAGAGCTAAACCCAAACTTAAAACTACTGTTCAATCTCAGCCTTACTACAGGATATGTACCCAAAGAGTGGCGTACAGCAATGGTGGTCCCTCTCCACAAAGGTGGTGCCTCAACGGATCCTGGAAACTATCGCCCCATAAGCCTGACTAGCTTGGTCTGCAAAGCAATGGAAAGGATCATCATGGACCTTATAAATAAAGATATTGGGGACCTACAGACACTGGATCCTACCCAGTTCGGCTTTGTTAAGGGCAGATCCTGCCTCTTAAACCTGGTCAATTTCTTTGAAACAGTCACCAAAGCCATTGACGAGGGGAAGGTGGTCCATACAACCTACCTGGACCTCGCAAAAGCCTTTGATACAATACTCCACTCGGGCATTATAGATAAGCTCACCAGCTTAAATATAAACCCCTATGTCACTAGATGGGTTGCAAACTGGCTCAAGGACAGAACCCACATGGTTAGAATTGCTGGAGCTATGTCAGACTCCAAACCAGTTACAAGTGGCGTCCCACAAGGCTCAGTCCTGGGACCTCTCTTGTTCGGTATATATTTCTTAAAGGTACAGGCCAACACGGAAGGACTGTGGCTAACCAAGTTCGCAGATGACTGTAAACTGGGCACCATAATCGACACTCCAGCCGACACAAGCATCCTCCAAAAGGGCCTCATAGAAACAGACAACTGGTGCCAAGCCATGGCCTCAAGCTAAATGCCAAAAAGTGTATAGTCATCCCCTTTGGCAAAAACAAAGTGCCCACAAATTACCACATAAGTGGTAATCCATTAAGTACAGAAGAAGTAATTAGGGACCTAGGGACCCAAGTTGATAGCAATCTCTCATTTGACAACCACGTGGCCAAAGTGGTTAGAAAATCATGTTATATAGCCCACCTAATCATGAAGGGATTCACATCTAGATCAGGGGAGGTCATCGTGCCTCTTTACTCATCCCTCATCAGGCCCATAATTGAGTACAATGCCCCTTTTGGGATGTACCTTACCAGACACCTGCAGCAACTGGAAAGACCCCAAAAGTACCTCACCAAGAGGATCAAAGGTCTCAAACAGATGCCATATGCTGCCCGGTTAAAGAAACTCCAACTCTACTCAGTGGCATACCGCCTGCTCAGAGGCGATCTGTGCCTGATGTATAAAGCCATGTCCAACCCGGAATTAATGGACATGCTGCACCTCAGAAAATCCAAATCCCATCGAGCTACGCGATCTAGAGACTTGAACCTCAGCACTGAAATAAATAGGACGTGCTGGAGGGACAGATTCATAACCCAGAGGTTCCCTTCACTCTAGAATAAAATCCCAGTCCAGGTTAGGCAGAGTCCCTCATTGACTCTCTTCAAGAGGAATCTTGATGAGTGGATGGGGGATCGTAGGTTTACCCCGGGTATCACTTCTGTGTCACTGTTAGACAGAGGCACAGTATACTAACCTCGAAAAAGGGCATAGAAAAATTAATTTAAAATGGGTGGCGAAAGCCAAACACACAATGGCTAGGCTTATAAATGCCCTTGGGCAGATAGCCTAGTATGAACCTAACCTATAAACCTATGAAAGTATCTTTGTGAGGTACCCATATGTCATCAGTTGGTCTGTCAGTCCATAGAAATAGTTGAGCTATCCTGACAGATTATTGACCTGTTGACTCTGTCATAAAGAATGAGTCCATCAAACCTGTGAGGAAATTTCATTTCTGCCATTGCATTTCAGATTTCATCGTGTTGGTCACTACCCAAATGGTCATAGATGAGGATATGAACATAGACTTATGGGTAAAGCCTCACTTTTCACAGTCACGGTACATTATAATTCTTGCAGTAATATCATCACTGCACCTAACTGACAGTCTAATTTGTCCAGAAGAATATCAAGTCTAATGGAACATTTCTCTGTTATAATTGCAGCTACTGTACTTATATTCCTAAAAGTAATAAATTAAAACATCCTGTAACTTGGATAGAATATACTGTTGATTCATACACAATATGTTATGCGAGTAATCTAAAATATGTAGCTATTTGTATTTCAAAGATACAAAAACTGAATGAAACATTCACTGATAGTAACTATGCTCTTATTTCACAAGCGCTTTTAATCTTGAAATTAAAATATAGTTCGGAATACAACCCCACTTATTAGAGGTAAAAAACTTGCACCTGATAAAATCTGTTTTTTTTTCCATTGAATGTTGTTTTTGCCAGTTGGTTAGTGAATTAGTTATTAGCCAGAAGTTGTATAGCTAATGTTTTTAACCTGTGCATAATCTGTGCCCTTACTAAATTATCTACTGTAAATTTAATTAAAAGTGATCTTGTCTTAAACTGCTGTTATTGATAACTTTACAGAATGTCTAGTCCAGAGATGTTCTGTCTCCCTCAAACACCTCTGTTAAATGGGGTCTATATTATGATATTGCATGCTCAGAATGACACATAATCGACCCCATGCAAGTGAAAGCTTACAATGTCGAAACCTCAGAACAACAATTTTTTTACATAATGTGGGGGGCTTTGCCCCCCACATCCCCCTACTTAAATATACCAACTCCGAGATCGCACTACTGTGCCAAAAACGGCAAAGTAGCGAAAGCGGCCAAGCAAATTCTTTACCAGGGGAAAGAATTCGCTGAAAAGCCGCTTCGGTATTTTGCCATTTCACGCTTTTCAGTTCGACAAAGATGCATTCGACAACCTGCATCTGTGACAGCGTAACAGGGAACTGTTAAATGTACCTACTCAAATTTACCAGTTTTACTTGTGAGCCACATATCCCTATTATTGTAAATGTTTCTTTGAAAACATACTCATATGATTGTCGTTCCTTCCTTGCTTCCTTCCTTCCTTCCTTTAATTCAAGTATTATATTAATCTGCAAGTGGTTCCATCTAAATCTTGTTATTATACTTGACAACTGTTTTGCTTCTGTTGGCTTCTACTGGAAAATGTTTTTTTCCATAATGGATTCAGTTTCAGATGAGTAACATCTTCCATGCTCAGCCTAATGTTTTATATTCCTTACGTATCTACCTTATATTCATTTAATAACTGAGTGGTACAAGTCACTTATCTTATTTCTGTAGCTGTGAAGTTGTTAACAATAAAGGAATATTTCTCATGAAATATTTATTCACAACTTTTTTAAATTTATAACCTGTTTTTTTATTCTTTTTCCATACTATGTACTTCACATTATTTTTAAGCATCTGAATTATCTTCTGTTTATCCAAGTTTCACAGGCTGTCATAAATGGATAAAAGAAAAGCATTCAATATGGATCAGTCAACCCACTTTGTTAAACAAACAAACAAGCAAACAAACAAACAAACAAACAAACAGATAAATAAATAACAATAAAAAATATTGCTCATACTTATAGCTTGTTATTTGGGTTAGGGGGTTCCTTAGTGGCTCTTGCATTTGGTATTCATCATTTACTTTATAGGTTCATAGGTTCATAGGTGTTTACTAGGCTAATGACCACAAAGGCTTTTTTAAGCCTAGCCATGCATCCCAAATCTCTGACAAGTTTTGATACACTTGATAAGTGTAAGAGGAGATTGGGTGATGAAAAATTTACAAGGAGGTGTCTGGGAGATGAACCATTTACAGGTCGCCTTTGTCCATTAGAGACATAGGTGCCAAACCAGGGATGAATTTTTAGTTTCCCATCCAATTGTCCAAGTTGCACTTGAATTGGGTTAGGGAGGAGCTCACATGCTTCACATGGTTGGGGAGCCTGTTCCATAGAAGGGGTAGTCTCTGGGATGCATGCCTATCTCTCCAGCAGGTCCTAGTTATATCACAGACAAGGTTTAAGTCTTTAGAATGGGTAATTCTGGTGCTGTTTGTTTTGTAGATATGCAGGAGATCCATTGGAGCAGAGTCTGACAATGCCCTGTATGGCAGGCATAGATCTTCCCTCAAAAGCTTGTAGGAGACAGAATACAGGGATAGGGCCTTGAGGCAGTCTGCATAGGGCATTTTATTTACACCCTGTATTCTTTTAGTCAAAAACCTCTAAGGATGTTCCAGTTGTTGGAGATGCCTGGTTAGGTACATACCAAAGGGGACACTGTACTCAATGATAGGTTTGATGAATGCTGAATACAGTGGAACAATGACTTCATTGGACTTAGATGCCATATCTTTGTTTCTAAGTTGGGCAACATAGAATGATTTCCTCACCACTGTAGACATGTGATGGTCAAAGACTAGATTACTATCTATGTGTGTCCCTAAGTCCCTGACTACTGGGTCATCTCTAAGGGTTATGTTGTCAATATGATAGTTACCAGGGATAAGTGACTTCCCAAAGGTTATGCATTTCTTGACATTTAGATTTTGTCCATGGCACTGACACCAGTTGTTTGTCTGTGTCAGTCACTCCTGGAGAACATTTGTGCCAATGTGAGATTCAATGACAGCTCCTAATTTGTAGTCATCTGCAAATTTAGTCAGCCAGAGACCACTGACCCTGGCCTTGACTTCTGAGAAGTAAATGCCAAAAAGGAGATGTCCAAGGACTGATCCCTGAGGGACTACACTTGTGACTGGCTTCTTTGTTGAGGTGGACTCCCCATTTTTAACTTCCTGGGTCCTGCCTGTGAACCAGTTGGTTATCCACTGGTTGATATATGGGTTTGTACCTAACCTCCTGAATTTGTCAACAAGCCTGAGTGGGTATTGTGTCAAATGCCTTGGCCAGGTCAAGGTAGGTAATGTGAATGATTTTGCCCTCATCCATTGCTTTGGTGACCTTTTCAAAGAAGTCCACCAGGTTGAGTAGGCATGATTTGCCTTGACGAAACCAAACTAGGTTGGGTCCAGTGCCTGGAGGTTTACTATAATTTATTCCATGGCTTTATACATAAGACTAGTGAGACTTATGGGTCTGTAGTTTCCAGGGTCTGTAGATGGCCTACCTTGTGCAAAGGGATGACTGTTGCCTTTTTCCATAATCCTTTAATTCTGTATTTTTCTTTATTTTTCTGTATTCTTGAAACACTGGGTATCCCATCCATTTCACTATGACTTTGACACTTCTTTCTATCATTAGTAGCTGTGTGTCTCTTTCTAAAGTCTTCTATACTTTTCTGCACACTTCTTTTGATATTGTTTTACAATTTTTTTCTTATTTTTTGGAATTTTTTTAACAAGAAACATCTTTATTAATTTACCATGTAATAACATAGGCAATCATACATTTATATAAATGAAAACAAATCATATTGACACAATCTTAGCTGCAAACATTTTACATCACAAACCATATTGACATAATCTAGTTGCAGACATTATACATCATTTATAATCTACCCAGTCATTGGCAGTCAGACATTATATAGCTCATTCAAGTCGTGCCTTCTTTTAAACCTCATTATTCCCCTGTATGTATTGTTCCCATTTTTTTCATATATAATTTGCTCCTGCCCTTTTGCAAAGATCCCAATTCCAGTTGTTTTATCTCTGTTACTATATTCACTACTTTTAGTACAGCTGGTTTAGACTTAAATTTCCATTTTCCAGTAATTGCTTTTTTTGGCAGCCACCATAATTAGACTCAGCAAGGCCTTACTATGTCTACACAATTCTGACTCTGTATCATACCTCAGAAAAATCAATTCCCTATTTACACCAATTTGCTCACCCAGCATCTCTGACAGAGTGGTTTGCATGGAATCTTTAAATTCTGACACCAAACCTCTGCAAGGACAGCAAGTGCAGAGGTCCAACCAGCCAAACAGCAAACTGTAAACTTGAGTTTAATCTTTAAAGTCTGCCAACTCATTATACTCCCAGAAAATATGTTTCCAGTTACCTCTTTCTTCCCCATCACACCTCCAACATGTGGTGTCTACCTGAGGAAAAATTCTCTAGAGTCTACTTGGGATATAAAAAATGTATTTAAACATTTCCAAGCAAAAATCCTAAATCTTCCAAATGTTGTTGCATATTTGGGAGACATACATATGTCCTCCCATTGTTTCTTTGTGAATTGCTTCTCCAATCTCTCTTCCCAATTCTTTCTAACCTCCTCTGATTGATTCCTTATAGTTATCATGCAATACCTTATATGCTTTACTAACTATTCCTGTTTTACTGGCAGCTTCTCTTCTAGATTCTACTAAAAACTCTGCAAGTGCTAGCCTATCATTTAGGACACCCCTATTTCTTTCTCTTTGCCTATACTCTGTTAACAATCCTTGACAGGGAAGGCAATCTCTAACCTTCAGTCCAAATAAATTCTTGGCATCTTCCCACAGTATTACCCTTCCCCTGTCTAGTTATTTGCCAGTATTCTCCAATAAATTCCAGCCCCCTCTTGCCTATTGCCTTTATCCCTAATTGCAGTCATCCCTATCGGCGGAATCTCATTTTCGGAATTCATTCTATTATGTTTTGATCAATCTAATCTGTTCTTTTTCAGATACTTAATCTACAGGTTCACATGATTCAACAGCATGACCTTGTCGTTTACACAAGCCAATTGCCATTCTGAGAACCAGACTTATTCATGAAACTGTAGAGATTAATACTCATATGGTAGATCACTAGTGAGCACTTGGGCTTTGCCCTGGCAGGTTGACTTGTCAGTGTGCTAGGTATTTCCTATTTCCCAGTAATGGTACACTCTTGGAGTTGTTGCATATATGCAGCAGGGGTGTGTGGGTGCAGTACCTGGCAGGTTGACTTGTCAGTGTGCTAGGTATTTCCTATTTCCCAGTAATGGTACACTCTTGGAGTTGTTGCATATATGCAGCAGGGGTGTGTGGGTGCAGTACCCTCATTAGAGTGCAGGGGGAGGCTTTCTCTCTTGCAAAAAATGTTTTTTTGCAGTATTTTTGTGTAACAGAATGCTGTTCACGTACCTAGGGTTTTGCTCATTTGTGATTAGTATTTTTTGAGTTGATCACAAATGAGTCTGTGTATTTTCAAGGAATCATTAGTTTTACTTTTCTACCTTTAAAACCATTGCCCCAGCTCCCTACATTTAGTACCTGAACATTATTACATTGCTCTGTCATATGTTTACCTTCACTACATATAAAATACTCAGTTGGACATCTGTTATACAAAGTGAACTTTTTCTCATCCTTCACCAAAAAAATGAAATAAAACGGTTTGATATGTATTAAGAGAACAAATCTCTTTTATTTAAGCAGATCTTAAGTTTAGCATCATCTTGTAGAAAGCAACTGCTAACAAAATCTAGTTTTCACATATGCTGTATCATCATTTTTGACAACTGTGATGTATACAAAATGGATAATATTTGAAGATGATGGTAATAAACGTAATGTTCACAGATGGTCGAGGAATGTCTAATTGTCCCTGATTCACATTAAACATTTCCATGCCTATTTTGTCCTTAAAACTGAAAAAAAAGTGTTTGTTCTAGTTTTCTTATTGTGCAGGCATCATTCATGAGTAGCATGCACCATGAGATGAGAAATCAGAAAATAAAGTGCATTTTTATTCACACTACTACAGAGTACCCTACCCTTTATACAAACACTAAATTATACAGAGAAAAACGTGATTTTAGCTGGGCAGTGATTTAGTACTTTCACAGTTTGGATAAAGGAACATTGTCATTAATCAATATTAGCTTGTACTATAGCATTAGTGGATAAATATGTGTGGTAAAGAAAATGAGAAAGTATGAGATGGCTGACAGGTAGAAATCTGGACACTATTCTACCTTGATTTGTTTAAGAGCAACTGCAAATCACTTGATTCAGTGTCATACTGCCATGGAATGCTTTACTTTGCAGAGCTGAATTTGTCATGCATTGGATTCAGTTTAGTACTGCCATGGTATGTTGTACATTGGACAATTAAATACCACCACAAAATACCCCAGTTTATGCAGCTGAATCTGTAGAACATAACGTTCAGTACTATCACAAGATGATTTATGTTGCATTGAAATACATAGGCTGAGGAGCTGATTTGCTGAGCATTGAATTCAGCTGAGTACCACCTTGAGATATTGTTGTGTTGTTAAATACATAGTGCAAATTAGGACTGTTATGATATATTCTATACTGCACACCATAGCTCATTGTTTAGAGTTTAATATTGACATGTAATGCAAGAAATTGTGCAACTAACAGCACTGTAATCACTTTAGCATGAAGACGGAATGCCCTATGGTACTGAGTTGATTTTTATATTCTCTTTATATTCTAGATCATTATATTCAAATGCACCTGATTTGCCCGGGTCTAATTTTAATGACTGAACAGAACATTCATCAAATGGCAGTTCACAGTACACAGCCCATCGAAACTTCCTTTCCTCAAAAGGCCAACTGATCATAAATAATTTCAATGAATGAACATAGTTGGCCAACATAAAGGAAATGGAACATAGTACCTACTTATTGGTAATGCAGTGATAAGGAAACCTGCCCTTTCCCCACTGTATTTGGTATATATAATTAGCATGGTGTAGGGGCACAATCCCTCACAAAAGAAGGATTCAGTGAACATTGGACCCTCCTTTTGTAGGGGAGGGGGGCTACACCCCCCTTATGTTTGCTTTGTTGACCTTTGTGTTTTTTGTTTTGTAGGTTGATGTATGGATTACTCAACAAACATGAGTGTAAGAATTGCAAGGATTGTATGATACTGGAATAAACTCGAAGAAACTGGAATGAGACTGGAATGAATGTCTTTATCTTTTTATTACACAGCACTATGCTGAACAGATGCCAGTCTCTCCTGTATGCGGCAAATCTTGTTCCTTTCAGAATAAAAGACTGCATACACTAAACTACAATTAAGAATGTTTTATTAATTACAGTGGAGGTAGATGTGAACAATATCCAAATCAAATCTTTCTGCCTCGAATAACAGTGCTGATAAACTGAAATAGACTGAATTGCAATGTCTGTAGTTTCTGTACTCAGAATTGTTCCTTCTGCACTCACTCTCAAGTGTCTCTACCAGACTTCTGTGGACTGTACAGCTACGACTTTCTGTATATCAGTCCAAACAAACTTACTTCTGTGTCTGAAGTATCTCTCCTAATAATACCAAAACCCTGTAAATTACCTACATGTTATACATGCCTCTTTAACCTTGGTTCTCAAGTCTCGTACCATCTAAACAAGATCACTTTGTACTCAATGTACTGCTCTTTCTGTTAGCAGATTTTATTCTTATTAGTATTCTTGACTGATGGTTATTAATTTGTACTGAAACATTCCTTTTTATTGAAACTGTATGTAAAATGTAAAGTATAAAATGAAGATACAGGCCTGCTTTAATATGGTTACATTTCTAGACCTATGCAAACAGAATACTGTATTTATATCTAACAAACTACATTTAAGTTAAACCTAATCTTACTAAAATCAGCAAACCTGTATATATATATATATATATATATATATATATATATATATATATATGTGTGTGTGTGTGTGTATATACACATACACACACACACACACACACACACACACACACACACACACACACACACACACACACACATATATATATATATATATATATATATATATATATATATATATATATAGTGTCTGTGTGTTACAGATATGGCTCCTTGACCAAAGACTGAGCCTCACAATTTTAAATCATAGAAATGTCAACAGTGAACTTTATCAATAAAAACAGTGAACATCAAAAACTCTCAGTAATGCTGGTTAAAACCTACCTTATAAGTCTCAACAAAAAGCTGTGATCCCTTATCAAATCCTCTAAAGCCAGCTATGAAGGCAAAATTGCGGCTGACACCAAAAACAACCACAAAGCCTTCTATAGCTATATCAAAAACCTCCAAGGCAATACCCAGATTTGCTCTGAGTTATTGCACAATGGCCCTTCCTATACTGAGCCAACAGATATAGCCAACATACTGGCCAACAGATTCAGTGCCAACTTTACCCCTCCCCCCCAGGGCCCTATCACAATACCAGAAAAAAGCCTGGTACCCACCATTTCTGCAGCACAGGTAAAAGCTGCATTGTCCAAAACCAAGAATACAGCATCCATGGGACCTGATCATATCTCTGGCTGCATCCTACATGAGCTACAAAATGAACTGGCACCACATCTGTGTGCCCTGTTCAATAGCAGCCTTACCTCAGGCTTTGTCCCTAATGAATGGCACACTGCTATAGTCATCCCGCTTCATAAAGGGGGAGCAACTACAGACCCTGATAACTATCGCCCCATTAGCCTGATGAGTCTGGTATGCAAGGCTATGGAGCACATCATCATGGACCTGCTTAACAAAGATATAGGCAATCTCCAAACTCTTGAGCCCACACAGTTTGGCTTTGTCAAAGGGAGATCCTGCCTGCTGAACCTGGTTGACTTCTTTGAGGCAGTCACCAAGACTGTGAATGAAGGTAAGGCAGTGCATACAGCCTACCTCGATTTGGCCAACGCCTATGATACCATTCCTCACTCAGGTATCACTGATAAACTCAGCAAACTGGGCATCAACCCTTACATCACTAGGTGGGTTGCAAATTGGCTCACAGACAGAACCCACAGAGTGAAAGTTGTGGATTCTAAGTCAAACTGTTGACCAGTCGCAAGTGGAGTCTCACAGGGCTTGGTCCTGGGACCTCTCCTTAGGTTCATAGGTTCATAGGTTCATAGGTAGGTACTGGGCTATCTGCCTGAAGGCATATATTAGCCCAGCCACGTTGTGCGGTATTCACTGTCCCTTTGGTTAGTTCCCTAGGCCCTAGATCTAGCAGCTAGTACCCTTGGCCCCTATCTAGTAGAGATGTTGGTATGATCCCTGGTGTGAACTTTCTGTTACCCATCCACTCGTCAAAGTTCCTCTTGAAGAGTGATAGTGAGGGGCTCTGTCTTATGTGAGCTACAAAATGAACTGGCACCACATCTGTGTGCCCTGTTCAATAGCAGCCTTACCTCTGGATTTGTCCCTAATGAATGGCGCACTGCTATAGTCATCCCGCTTCATAAAGGGGGAGCAACTACAGCCCCTGGTAACTATTGCCCCATTAGCCTGATGAGTCTGGTATGCAAGGCTATGGAGCACATCATCATGGACCTGCTTAACAAAGATATAGGCAATCTCCAAACTCTTGAGCCCACACAGTTTGTCTTTGTCAAAGGGAGATCCTGCCTGCTGAACCTGGTTGACTTCTTTGAGGCAGTCACCAAGCCTGTGAATGAAGGTAAGGCAGTGCATACAGCCTACCTCGATTTGGCCAACACCTTTGATACCATTCCTCACTCAGGTATCATTGATAAACTCAGCAAACTGGGCATCAACCCTTACATCACTAGGTGGGTTGCAAATTGGCTCACAGACAGAACCCGCAGAGTGAAAGTTGTGGATTCTAAGTCAAACTGTCTACCAGTCGCAAGTGGAGTCTCACAGGGCTTGGTCCTGGGACCTCTCCTTAGGTTCATAGGTTCATAGGTAGGTACTGGGCTATCTGCCTGAAGGCATATATTAGCCCAGCCACGTTGTGCGGTATTCACCGCCCCTTTGGTTAGTTCCCTAGGCCCTAGATCTAGCAGCTAGTACCCTTGGCTCCTATCTAGTAGAGCTTGTTAGTATGATCACTGGTATGAACTTTCTGTTACCCATCCACTCGTCAAGGTTCCTCTTGAAGTGTGATAGTGAGGGGCTCTGTCTTATGTAGATCGGGACCTTTTTCCATAGCAAGGGAAGTCTTTGCGAATGGAATTTATCCCTCCAGCATGTTCTGTTCATTGTTGTGCTGAGGTTTGTATCCCTAGAGTGTGTAGCTCGAGTAGATTTTGTTTTGCTAAGATGGAGCATGTTCAACAGTTCTGGGTTGGACATGGCTCTGTATGTTAGACAGAGATCGTCTCTGAGAAGGCGGTATGCAACAGAGAAAAGCCTTAGTTTTTTCAGTCGTGCTGCATAGGGCAACTGTTTGAGGCCAGTAATCCTCTTAGTGAGGTACCTCTGTGGTCTCTCCAGCTGCTGGAGATGCCTAGCCAGGTACATTCCAATTGGTGCATTGTACTCAATAATGGGTCTGATGAGGGAAGAGTAGAGGGGCAACACTACATCCTTAGATCTTAATGCGAACCCTTTCGTGATCAGATGTGTCACGTAGAAGGATTTTCTAACCACCTTGGCAACATGGTTGTCAAAGGAAAGCTGACTATCTACTTGGGTCCCTAGATCCCTTATTACTTCTTCAGATTTTAGGGGGTTACCTGCTATGTGGTAGTTCGCAGGTACTCTGTTTTTTCCAAAGGGGATTACTACGCATTTTTTTAGCAGTTAGCTTGAGACCATGGCTTTGACACCATGCATCAGTCTCATTAAGGCCCTTCTGGAGGATATCCATGTTGGCCGGAGACTCTATTATAGCACCCAGTTTGCAGTCATCCGCACACTTGGTCAGCCACAGCCCTTCAGTGCTTGCCTGTACTTCTGAGAAGTATATGCCAAACAGGAGGGGCCCCAGGACAGAGCCCTGAGGCACAACGCTCGTTACTGGTCTGGATTCGGACATAGATCCCTCTACTCTTACTTTGTGGGATCTGTCTGAGAGCCAGTTTGCAATCCATCTTGTGACGTAAGGGTTTATGCCCAGGTTGGTGAGTTTATCAATAATACCCGAATGGGGAATGGTGTCAAATGCTTTAGCAAGGTCAAGGTAAGCCGTGTGTACCTCCTTTCCCTTATCTATAGCCTGAGTAACTGTCTCAAAGAAGTCCACCAGGTTCAGGAGGCATGATCTGCCCTTGACGAAGCCGAACTGTGTGGGGTCAAGTGTTTGGGGGTTCCCAATCTCTCCATTTATGAGTTCCATAATGATTCGGTCCATTGCCTTACAGATCAGACTGGTCAGGCTTATTGGTCGGTAGTTCCCAGGGTCGGTTGTGGGCCCACCCTTGTGCAGCGGAACCACTGTTGCTGTGCGCCATTCTATGGGCACATATCCTGTCGAGAGGCTGAGACTGAACAGGGTATTCAGATGCAGGGTTAATTCATTTTGGAGCTCGCATATGACACAGCCCGGGACCCCATCTGGTCCCATGTAGGCAGTGTTTTTAGCTTTAGATAGAGCCTTATTAACCAACATATCGGTAATAATTGGAGTTACACAATCTCCTGGAATAGTAATAGGCCCTGTAGGTGTGGGGGGGGGGGATTTGCACTGAACCCTATCAGCCAAGATGTTGGCAATGTCAGTGGGGTCAGTGCATTTTGTTTCATTTTGTACTAGCTCAGAAAAGACCTTGAGTGTTGCCATTTAGGTTTTTGATGTAACCATAGAAGGCGTTATGGTTATCCTTGGCATCCTTGGCAACCTTCTTTTCGAAATTGGCTTTAGTTGCCTTGATGACGGCCCTCACTTTCTTACTAATGCTGATCAGGGATGATTTTTCTACTTGAGATGTGGCCTTTTTTTTCATAAGTCTCCTCCTTTTATTGTATAGTTTGCTTATGGCTGGGGTCCACCAGACTGGTTTCTTCTTGCTTGAGGAAGGAGTCTTGGTTTTATTTGGGATAGCACGGTCCATGCAATCCTGAAGATGTATATAAAGTGCCTCGGTGTAGGATTCCGCATCCTGGATATCATTATCCTTCTGCAAGGGAATAGTGAAGCTTTCCACTTCAGCCGCAAGTAGTTTGAAGTTTGCTTTGGAAAGGTTTTTTACAATGGTTTCTTTGTCTGGTGGAGGTGGAGGGGTGAGGACGTCCAGGGTTATCAGTTTGTGGTCTGATCTGACCAGAGAGGGAGTGATAACGGGTGTGGTACAATGGACGCCCATATTTGTGATGACTAAATCCAATATGTTGTCCCTTCTAGTGGGAGAACATACCAGTTGTTCAAGGGCATTTGAATTTATAAATTCTATGAACCGCTGGGCATAGGAGTTAGAACTAAGGTAGTTCACCCAGTCTATACCAGGGTAGTTGAAATCACCAAAGATTATGGTGTTGGATAGGACCTTTATATTTTCCAATGCCTCAAGGAATGCTGAGTGAGAATCTTGGGACATGGTGGGCGATCTATAACAGCTTACGACTTGAAATGTGGTTTTGCCTGCTGATAGTTGTGCATGGATGATCTCTGGGGCATCATGCTGCGCCACTAACCTGGAGATGTGGGTATCCTTGATGAATATGGATACCCTCCCCCCTTTGTACTGCAATCCGGTAACTGAGGCCGGAAGGTATGATATGAATTGTAACCTGGTAGTGCTGGGGTGCTCTCTGGAGCCTTGAACTAGGTTTCCGTCACTGCACAAACATCGATTTCCTCCATACTGAGGAGTGCCTTGAGTGCGTGCATTTTGAAGTTGTGACTTCTGGCGTTGAGTAGCATTACCCTTAGTTTTTGGTTACCTGTGCAAGTTAGGGTGGTTGGTTTGTCCTTTGAGCCTTGCCTAAAAAAGGCACTATGGGGACGGCAAGAGCCTTGGCCAGTATTCGAAAGCCTAGGGGTAACAGGTGCAAACCATCTCTGGTGAAACAGCGAGGCTTGTCTATCATGTCATCCCAGGCAGACAGACACTGGATCCCCTTAGAATGATGCCAGAAGCTTAGCCAGTTGTTGAAGTTGATTATTTTGTCTTTGTATTGTGGTATCATTCTAGGTGAAGTTAGTATGCTACTCAAGGTCAGGGTCATACCAGCTTGGACTACATGATCAGAGAGCTCCTCAATGTCTCTTTTCATGTAGTCCAGGGAGGTACGTCTTAGATCAATCACACCAACATGTACAATGACAGCGTCATACTTGTACTTGTTCTGGAGTGACCTACGTGCCTGTGTTATGTGGCGGATCCTAGCACCCAACAGGCAGCTGACAGTAACCTTCTCCTTGTTCAGCCTGGTGAGTGGAATATCTGTGTGCCTTACTATAGAGTCTCCTATTACTAGCATGTTGGGTATGGTGTTTTGCCTTAGGGGCTGTCGTGAGGCACACTGCTGAGGTGAATTATGTGTTTTCTGGCTTGTGTTTGGAGGTGCAGGTTGCTTGCTAGTCTGCTTTGGAGGGCACTGTTTCTTTTTCAGATTGGTACCTAGTGCCTCCGAATATGTTTTTGTGTATTTATGTGTATGTTTTGTCGGTGCTTGTTTTGTAGATCCATGTGTGACTGGTGGTGTGATGCTAGTGTGTCTCTTCTCCTCTTGACTGTCTGTTACAGTCATGGGTTGACAGCGCTTAGCCTCCAGTCTGGCTGTGTATTTGCATCTCTCACAAGTGTTTGTGTCTAGAGGTAAGAGGAGAGGGTTGTCTGTATACATGAGGTAGTTGTGACATTGCCTCAGGATGCCCAATTCCACCAGATGAACTGGAGAGTACACTTGAAGCTGACCTCTGGACATGCTTGGAAGTGAGTTTCACTTGTCTTGCAGACAGTTGAGGGTCTTATGCTATATTATAATAGTGCTGTCTAGGAGATTTGGAAAATAATAGTGTTGTCTAGGAGATTTGGACAAGTGCTGATTTGGGTTATGCAAGTGCTGCAAAAGAGCAGTTGATCTGAAGCACTTGAGTTGAGGCTTGCCTAGTTCTAAGGGAAAATTTGCAGCGCAGACTTTGTGGAGCCAGGAATAGTATACCCCAGATAACCGGCGCTGCCTGACACTGCTCTGTGTGCAAGACTGCGCAAAAAGAGAGTTGCAGGGTTTTAAGACAGAGAGATCAAAGAGTTTGGAATTGACCCAAAATGGCCAATAAAACTACAGTTTCTAGGCAGTAACCACTCCTACTGGGACAGGCAGGCTGCTCAGTGTTAACCACTGCCACTGGTGAACACAGAGACTTCCCTTTACCCAAGTAAGTACTGGCCTCCAAGAAACTTACAAACAGTTCAGAACAGCAACTCTGTAACTGAACTTTTTTTAAATTATAGAAAGTGGGAAAATAGCAAGATATTTTTGTTTTTTTGTTTTTGTTTAAGGATAGCAGAGACACACAAGTAGCAAACTAATCAGAACTGTTTGAAATGTACTTCTCAGAAGTCCAGGCCAACACAGAAGGACTCTGGCTGACCAAGTTCACTGATGACTGCAAGCTAGGAGTCATTATCAACTCCCCAAGTGATGCAGACATCCTACAAAAGGGCTTCTCTGAGACCAATGACTGGTGTTGGAACCATGGTCTGAAGCTTAATGCCAAAAATGCATTATCATCCCCTTTGGAAAAAACTTGGTTCTCACAAATGAGCATGTTGATGGGAGATCACTGAACACTGAAGGGGCCATAAAGAGATCTGGGTACCCAGGTCAACAGCCACCTCACCTTCGACCATCACATTGCCACTGTGGTCAGAAAGTCCTTCTATGTGACACAAGTTATAACCAAATGTTTCGCATCCCTCTCTACTCATTCCTCATTAGACCAATCATTGAATATAATGCCTCATTTGGCATGTACCTGACCAGACACCTACAACAGCTGGAGAGGCCACAAAAGTACTCACAAAAAATATCCTAGGCCTTAAACACATGTCCTACATGGACAGACTCAAGAAACGTCAGCTGTTCTCAGTCTCTTATCATCTACTTAGAGGTGATCTCTGCTTGACTTACAAAGCCATGTCCGACCCAGCCCTACTTGAAATGCTACACCTAAAGTAATCCCAAATCCCCCCATGCCACATGCTCCAGAGATCACAACCTCATTACCATAATTAACAGAAAATGCTGGAGGGGACAGGTTCATTTCCCAAAGACTGCCCATACCCTGGAATAAGCTTCCCATTCATGTCAAGCAGAGCACTTCACTGGCCCTCTTCAAGAGAAATCTTGACGAGTGGATGGATAACAGAAAGTTCACCCCAGGGATCACTCCAGTTGCCCAACTGGATAGGGGCACTGTGAACTAACATCAGGTGGCACGGTGCCTGAGCAATTTTTTTTGGGCTAGGCTTGTAAAGGCTCCAGGGCCATTAGCCTAGTACACACTTATGAACCGAACCTATGAAGTACCCACCCACACATACATGCTACATATTTTCCCTAATGTCATAATTCCTTTACTGTAAAGTGAGTGGAATAATACAAGGTGTGGTGGTCTCAGCCTTAATGAACTCACATTTTAGTGATCAACATTCTTGAACTTGCAGTTGTGAGCTTTGCATTCAAGTAACACCCAAAACAGTTTGTTTTGCAGATGAGCAATCCACCCATATGTGGGGCCTTTGTCTCATACCCCTTACTTAAATATGATATGAACTGTATTATAGGATGTTGTGTTAGGTAGTTTGGGGAAGTTTTCTATGTGTGTGTTATGTATGTGTTTTAACGTGGTTGTGTGTTTTCGGTGTTATGGGGTTTCATGCATGTGGTCTTGGTGTTGTGGATTTCGGTGTTATGGGGTTTCGTTTTTGTGAAGTAGATCCATATATATATATATATATATATATATATATATATATATATATATATATATATATATATATATATATACATACATACACACACATACACACACACAAAATAACTGAAATTCACAAATGTCATGTCATTGTAGCTGGTGTTGATAGCAAAAAATCTAAATATAGAACATTGACACGGCATTGCACATGCTTTAATTACAACCATGAAGCATGCAGAATTTAAACATTTTTTTGCTGAAGTCAAGCCCTCCTGCAGCTTCCATATGGGGGTTGTGCCCCCACACCCCCTGCTAATTATAGATACTGACTCCAACATCACACAAGTCTTGGGAAAGCCACATATTCCCCATCCCCTGTGATTGTTGTTGACCACCCATCTTATCAACCAAAGTGTGTACAGCACCCTGCTTGGGGTCTGTGCCCCCACACCCCCTGCTAATTATATATACTGACTCCAACATCACACAAGTCTTGGGAAAGCCACATATTCCCCAACCCCTGTGATTGTTGTTGACCACCCATCTTGTCAACCAAAGTATGTACAGCACCCTGCTTATTTTGAATGAACACAACTTGTACATTCATGCTTTGCAATATATATTACTTTTTCTTAGGTAAATGGAGGATTAGTATTTTTCCCTTCTACCTCTTTTTATTTTTTCACACTACTCTGAAACTAATATGGAATCTCTGTTCCCCATTTAGTTGTGTTACAAAGTATATTTCATATGCAGTGAAACTGTTTGCATTCTTAAGACTTTATCTTTAGACAGAAACTCTGAAGACGGTAAAATTAAGCTCTGAGCCACATGAAAAGATTTGCACATTTACGAAAAGCATTTGTGAAGAACAGAATTCTTAACATCAGAAGAAATATGTTTTAGGTTGTTTGATGGCTATGTAAGCTCATGGATTCTACTTCTTCATTTTTTCTCAACCAAACTGCTGCAGCAGTACCTCATCTTGGCTGCAAGCTTTTAGATCTGCAACAGTTTGGTGGCTTGTTTCATTAATAATGGCACTTACAGAAGTTGCTGTTCCCTTATGGCTGTAATTAGTACAACCTTCTTTCAGCCTTCAGAATAACTCCACAGCATGCTGTCAGTAGCTGCTTTATTTGGTCACAGCACGTCTCCATCTTGTCAATGGCTCATCAGTACGTCTTGCACCATCTCATCCTGGCTAAGTATGAGACATCACAGATGGCTCTTCACCTTAATTCCCAGTGCAAACTCTGATCTTTCCTCACAATATTCCGCTTGCAGACTGGGAAGGCCTCTTGTCTCCTACTGTCCTCTTCCTTTTCCAAATTATAAAATGGTAAAGTCTCTATAAAGTAGTCTGCGCTAAAATTGTTATACTACATTTAACATTTTTTCCTTGCGTTAAGCAATAATTACTTGCAGACTTTAACATTGCAGAAGACATTTCCATGATTCTTCTTCACCTGAAGTACTGCAGGAATTGAAGACACTCCACTGTCTTCCAGTACCTGAAATTCAAGCAACGTCTGGGTATATTCTAGTGACTAAAAGAGAATATTAAAAGACCACTATGGTTGGAAACTGAGAAATAATAAATTCATCTTCGTACTGCTTTGTACAGTACTAATCTTTGTACACCACAATTAGCAGTTAATTAACATTCATGTTCATGAGTTCTACCCCAAAACGGCCCAATTATGACAGACATGCTAATGCGATTTTGTTTTTTTTTTTAACTAAGCTGCCTTTTTCAACAATTTATTTTGTGTCCAAGATGAAAGAGGTAGATACACCAAGACAATCGAAGTCAACCACAATTGATGTCTTTAAGTCTGATGAAGTGTCCTGGCAGACGTGAAAGCGCTTACTTTATTCAATAAATTCGTGTTGCTGTGATATACAATTGTGGTTGACTTCGATTGTCTTGGTGTATCTACCTCTTTCATCTTGGACATACATATTACTTTTTAGGAGGTGATACTTTACCCTGGATTGTGTTTTTTGTTTTTTGCTGGTTTGAATTTATTTTGTGTGCCTAGAAGATAATATACTGCCCTTTCTCTTTACGCTCTTTTTTCTACTCACTTATGATAGCAGTTCTCAGAATTATTACTTACTTTCATAATGTCTGATCAAAGTATCAGTAACTCTTTTCCAGTGACCTTTTTTTTGTTGCACATGAATTATAATGATCCCTTTCTTTATACTGCAGACAGTATCCAACAATTTGCAACCTTCAGAGACCCCTTTCCTTTGTCTGTGTCACTCATTTGTGTCAGATTTTTGAAATTCCAGCTTCAGTTGTTCTTTGTACTTGCAGAAAAAGACCAATAAATCCCAAGAGCCTTTATGCATTTATAACCTCAGGTGGAGTGGAAAGAAGGACGGACTATAAATATGTTGCTGTGTGGACTTTGTTAGGTCAAAGGTCTTAGTGTTATAAGAGTCATAAAGAGACATTTCTAAAGTGAGTATTATACAATTTAATGCAAATCCAGCATGGTGTGGACTGATTAAGTTAAACAGCATATGGATGCTACAGAAAGGGAAAAGCTTCTAAGTTATGCTTTGTTTATATGAGACAGTGAATGAGTCATTTGATAGGGACAAATACTCCTGGATAAGAAAACATTGGGCTTAAGATGTATCCCTTAAGTATTTATGTTCCACTAAAACTGATAACCTTTATTTAGTTTTACTTGTAGTGGTCTATGTGCAGGTTGAAACTATCTAATCTGTCTGCTGTATTTGTTTTTCAGTGTGGTGCTGTGATGAGAGAGAAGTGTTTCCTCAAATCTGATTTTTTTGCCACTCATTTCAACATGTGTTTTTTGTTGATTTATATACCTATGATAAACGACACTGGAGTCCACCCCCCAAAGTTTTCTAGTTTTTCTGACATTGTCACAAATTACTGTGATATTATTGCAAGAGGTTTAGAAATATATGACATGATGTCAAACAGTATTTGATACCATGACCATTAAAGTCTTCCCAGGCATATTATCTTATTATCTGCTTGAAAGTGTATTCTTTTTTATAACAATCCCTCTCCTTTTTCATGTTAGAAGGTAGAAATGGAAATTAACTCATTACTTGAGATAAACAGACGAGAATGCACTCCCTATGAGACAAATGTGATTGATTCTTGGAAGAAAAGGATGCCTGGCATGGGTCTCTTAACAAGTTAGCTAAAACATGTTTTATCAGCAGGCTATTTATTCCATTTCCATTCGCACTCCTATTAAATGCTCAGTGTTGCATCCCTTTTCTACATTCTTTGTTTTAATCATCAAAATGATGCAATTCTGAATGTATTAAATCTTCTTAGTACTTTATCTTAATGCCTTTTTAACACCAAGCTCACACTCATTGAATATTGTGATCAGCAGTCCTCTAGTAGGGCTGTCCCACCATATAGTGCAACTCTAAAGTATTTACACTGCTGCGAGGGATTGTACTTCGTTCCTCTATTTTCCTAGTAGATATGCCCTCATCTGCATCTCTAGAAGCAATCAGTAAGCAAATTAACAATTTTTCTAAGTGATCAACATAAAGAATAAGTAATCATTTTATACTGAGGAACCCTCTAATCTCAGATGACTCATCACAAGACCATGTGAATGTTCAAAGTTGCCATTTAGAGGGGTTCCGTCTGTAGTCTGTCTGCATTGACAACAGTTTCCTTGGGTGTAAGGCAGCTGAACAATATTCCTGACTTAATCTGACAACTGCACTTTAACGCATGATCTCCTTATTTTCACAGTTCAAGAAAAATAAGTAAATCAAGCAGTTAGGCATTGCTGCTTGCAAGTGGTCACTATGTGTCATGGTTGTCTTTAAAAGGGCATGTTCTGAAAATCCCAAATTAATTAGCTAGAGTAAGAAGCAAGGCTGATAGCCATTTGAAATGTTGGGACCTGCTAGACTGAGTCCCGAATTACGAAGAAAAGAATGGACTTACATATAGTAAGTCCGAGATGTCATTTCTGGGAATATTTCCTTTTTTCCAAAGTATGGTGATCTCGGAGTTGGCATATATAAGTTTGGGGGTTTGGGGGGGTGCTTGTGCTATACATATAATGGAGTACAGGGGGCTCCCCCCACCAAAAGAAGTTTAAAGGAGAATAGCGATATTCGAAATTTGCTCTTCTCCTGTGTTTTCTGTCTTTTTTCGGCTTATCAGCACTTGGCATTTCGAGTGCTGACATTTCAACAGAGAGTCAGCAAGCCCTATGCTATGCCATACCGTACTTCATTTCGCAGTCTGCATTGGCATATGCTGTTTTAACCAGAGCGTTTTTCTTCTTTTCTATCTTGTTAACTTGCAGTGAGCACTACTGATGCGTTAGAATAGTCTGCAGAGTTTTTTTTTCATTGTATGCTTTCTGTTATCCAAACAAGAACGTTTGTTTCTACTGACTCTATAGCTCTTAAATAGAGTTTGATTTTTTTTTTCTACAGAGGTGCAACAATTACTACATTTTCTAGTAAATGCTGATCTCTTAAAAATGGAATAAAGCTACCAAGATGGTGTACAGTAAGTGGACCCAATACCTTCTAAAGGAACTTTTCTTTTCTCAACTTTGATTCAACCATGAATGAAAAGAGTCTGTAGAGAATTGCTTCTTCTTCTGGTGTGAAGGCAGGCAGTGCTTCAGATAATTTTGGAGTTTGCCCTAATTAGCAAAGACTGACAATCTCATTAACATGTTGTTGATATACTCCACCCATTCAAACTTTGAACAGTTTCCTCAGCTGTTTAATGAATGCTAGCATTCCTGTATTTCTGCAATCTGATATGTTTGTTAAAAGTTCAGTCCATCTCAGCTTATATATAAAGCATGCATATTGCTCACTTACTTTTATCCTTTCCAAAAAAATCACTTTCTGTTAGTTAGATTTTATATTAGAACAGTTTCCATTTTCTTCTGCATCCTCTTCTCCCATGGGCATTTTAATAGGGGTAGCACCCTACATTACCATCTAGAGTAAGCCTTTCATAGCTGAGTATCATTAGTTGTGATATTTCCTTTGAATTGTTTTCCACACCCATTTTCCTTCGCCACTTACTGTCCATTTCTCATCTTCAAGAAAACTGCTACATAATGAATGAAACTAATCGATCTTTTAGGTTTAAAAACAATTATCTGGCTCTTTGGGAGACAGAAAATCTCTGAAACATTTCTTTGACTGTACCTGTGTATGTGATTTCTGAAATTTGTGCCCAGTAAATAGACAGACATGCAAACATGGACAGTTTCACCTTCACCAAAAGGCTAAGGCCCTGTGGCTAAAGTCGCCACATTTTTTTCTGTTCCGTTAGATCTGTGTGTCTTTGATTAACTGATCACTTGCAGCCATGTATATTCATATCACACTTACACTGTCCTACTTCTATCAAAATGTATATAGCACTGAACCTGACTGTACAGTGATAGACTGGACATTTTATCTAGTTATTATATAGAGTAATATATCTAGCTACATGCTGCTCAAGAACTCTAACTTCTCCGTGGATATCTGATCCCTTGAAACGTGATTCTGCCCATCATGTACAAATGCAAACAGCATAATTAATACAGTGAAAAGAAATATCCCTGAACTTATATAAATATGCTTAGCTGACGTCCTAAGTACAGCCACCCCATAATGTAGTTTCCAGAGGGCTTACCTTGCTAATGGTTTCCTTGAGTTAGCTCAGAGAACAAATCACTGCAGGGTGATCCATTGACCTGCCTCAGGTGCTCATATTCTATCATCTGACACATACTGCCCTCGTTGGCCTCTTATATAGCTGGACATGTGAATGGTTAGTAGCCTTTTAGTTACAGAATACTCATGAATATTCCTATCTAGTATCTCCAGGTGTTGATTCCTGATTAGCTCCCTAAATGGCTGGAGGGTTAATATTACAGTTGTCTCACTTCATCTGAAGCCTTGCAGAATGTTGCAGTACTATGTACATTCCACCAGGCAGGAGCTTCCTAATAATATATCTCCTGCCCTTTCTTTATTCATTCTGTAACTTCAATGCTGACTCTACAGCCTAGGGAACTCATCTGGTGTGCTAAACCATCTAGTGTTGTCACAAATGATCCTGCTTCAGAAGATGTAGCCTTTACAGCTCTTGTGAGTCTCACTTGTAAAGGGGGGGGGTCTGCTGATGTCATGCATTGATCCTCTCTTCTGATTTCAGGCAAAATATGTTTGTAATATCCCTTCAGGAAAGCAGAAGGATTTTCAGTATGCTGCTGTTTGTATTCTTTCACCAGACATTCAGTACAGTTCGATCCTAAAATGCGATAACACCACATAGCTTTCTTTGGATATCAAGCAAGACAAAAGTTTTGAGCTCCACATAATGGAACAACACAGTTGATGGTTTCAGTTGTCTTCTGTTATAACAACCAATTATTAATTTCTTCTACTGTGCCAAAGGAACAGTAAGATACATTTGTCTGCATGTCCTTTCCTGCATCAGTGAAGATGTGAATGTTACTGAAAAGTTTTAACTAAAATACGACTTCACTTTTAGCATTAACACTATTTTGTGCTAGGTATAACATTTTATTATGATACAGGACATAATTTCTAAAAAAGTAATTTTTCATAATATATATTTTGTGCTGCTTCCAGTTCTTTAGTAGTGGGAAATCATGCTAACAGATGGATGACATGGGTTCGGAAATAATTTCTGTTTCCTTTATAGTTCTAGTTTCTTACTGAGGTTGCTAGTGTTGGTGCATTTCACAGGTAGTTGAAAATATTATCTAGAAGGTTCAGAAAAACAGAGAATAACAGGAATAGGGAGAAACTAATAAAAGATCTTAGTACGAGTTAAATTATGTTATTAATAATACAGGACTGATAAGATCGTTATCTGTACCATACTGTTAAATATGATCTTATCCTCTCTTTCTGTTGCTGAGGTTTATTTTAGATTGATATCACCTGTAAACAGGAATGAAAGTCTATACTATAAACATTTATTTTGCTGACTTTTTGTTTTGCAGTGATGAGCATGTTTCAGTGCTGCTGGATATCCGGGGAGATGTCTCCAAAGAAACTCGCATGACTGTGCTTGAACTGCTTCAGGAAAACTCAAGGACACTTCCAGAAGGTTATCAGTCTGTATTCAGCAATATCCTTGTTCCAACACCAGCCATGGCTTTCTGCATTCCAGCTGTTAAATGTACCTAAAAGGTTACCATTGCCCTGCCCTCTCTGTCCCTGATACAGAATGATCTTTCTGGGAGCAGGATGTAGGCAATCTCATTTTGGGTGGTGATTGTTTTTGTATAGAGGCAGTGACAGCAGCAACTACCAATGGGATACAGAGCAGCAGAAGTCATGTTCTACCAATGAAGCAGTAGCAGGATGACAGGAATGTATTTCAGCACCTCTGGGAACTTTCTTACCCCCGAGGTTGGAACATATCTATGATCAGTACATTATTTCGGTTTAAACCTTTATTCATTCCTTACATATATGGGAAAGATGAATTTAAAGTGAGAAAGATATGAATTTATACTTTTTAGCTAACATAATGTTAAATACTGAAATAATTTTTCTACCACCTACAATGAGAAGGAACATAGTGCAGAAAGTAAATATGAAATAACTGAGTATAGTATGATGTGTGCATTATCTGTTAATGTTTTGTATGAAAAGTGGATCTTGATCTTGAGGAAGCTGGTATTCCTCTCCAGGGATAGTGGGAGGGATATTGTTGGTATGTGTAAGGTAGCTATATATATATATATATATATATATATATATATATATATATATATATATATATATATATATATATATATATACATATATATATATATATATATATATATATATATATATATATATATATATATATATATATATATACATATATATATATATATATATATATATATATATATATATATATATATATATATATATATATATATATATATATATATATATATATATATATATATATATACATATATATATATATATATATATATATATATATATATATATATATATATATATATATATATGCACAGACACTATATACACTGTGCTCAGTAATCCCACACTGTTTAAAGCATTGCTAATTAGTGCAAAACTGCTGCTGACTCAATAACAATGTTCAAACAAAAGAAACTCTAAGTTAGCAAGTTTTTTGAACATTGTTTATTTTTATGCAACACCCCATCCATTTGTCACTTTTGTCACCAATTTGACTTGTCTGTAGCAATCTGAACATTGGGAAGAATCCACTAATCCTAAACCTCAGGAAGATAAAAGGCTAGATACTCCTGGCCTCTGAGCTCATGTGTTTTATTTTATTTCTGTACAGAATGATTTTTTTGAAGGCACTATGTCTGAGAAGAGACCATAAATTATTTGTTCTTTAAGCACATTATAAAATAAATGTCTGAAACATTAAGAAAATAACTCGTGGAATTTTTGCCTTATTGATGTTTATTAGTGTTGCGTGTTGTGAGGGAATACATTGACAATCTGTTGCACAAGTAGCACGTACAATATCTAAATATTTGAACCAAATGTGTTAACATCTCATCTGACTTGTGCATTATGAATTTGTTTAGAATCTGTCCCTCTTGTGCTTTACATCATCATTAATACTATATGAAGCAAGTGCTAAATGCAATAACCAAGAATTGTCCCTTTCTGCAATACTGGTCAGTCATATATCATCAACACGTAACTGCCATATGTCTGTAAATTAAAACAAATAGGTTTTTAATCACTATACAAAACAATAAATAATCTGTTACTACCTTTATGGATCAAAGTTGAACTTCTGTATTGTTATGACTGTGAATTCAAAAAGTTTATGGATCTGTATTTCCCATGGATCATAAACCCCACTTTTCTTTTCGTAGGCTGTCTGTAAATAGTGTTAAATGAAGGAATGCATTTCAGTAGATGCATTGCTTTCTGTATATTTGAAAATCTGGTTTATCTCAGGACCAGACCTTAATCATCTTTTAATATTCTCACCAAAAATGTTCTATATACCTTCTACAGGACTCCATCAAGCAAACTTACACTGACAAAGTGGGACTAGAATTGTTAGTTGAGACTGTACTTTCCGTTATTCTCTTCAAAGAAATATGTTGTTTGCTCTTTTAAGGAAAGCTATGAAAACATTGATATTTTAAAATGGTTTAGAATTCAGCATGGAGAAAAATGACTCTTTTATTAAGTTAGTTGTTCCTCCAGAATTAATAACTTTTAGTGGTGTGTTCTTTATGTATACTTTTTTTTAGGCGTGCCCTTTTGTGATGCATGTATGATGAGTCATTTTATTTATTCTGATTCTGATTACTAGAAACCTGATTTTTTTTTCTTAATGGGATGATTCACATTTAGTGGTTTTCTGTTAATTTTCATTTATTTTTGCCATTTTGATCTGCATCCCTTTGCAAAATGATTTGTTTTTTCTAAAAGAAGGACTCTGTTTTCCTTTTGACAGACTTTTGTTTTTACAAGGAACATTACTCATAAGTTTTATGGACAGATATAGTGACTTTTGCAATCTCCTTTTTGACTACTTTATATAATTTCTAAAATATCTTTTTGTCTGAATATGTATCTATGCATTTAAATGTTGTTTATTTTTTTTTACCTAATTTTACTGCCATATTGCCATATTGTTCACACATCTTTAGTGTCCATCCATATTCTGACAAGTCTTTTAACATAAGATCTGGTTATACAAGACTTTTTTTCTCAGTTGTGTAGATATGCAACTTTGTAATATGTAATCTTTAGTTTTATTATCAGTATCAGTTAATCTATCACTTTTCAGCCATAATTCATTGCCTGTGTTGGCAAATATATAAAGTTTCTTTGATATCCTGCTCTGTTTTACTGAACTTGAAATATAAAATTGTGTATCTTCTTTGGCAAAAAAATATTGGTCATCTTTGCTTTGAGATCAATATATGTGCAACACTATGGTTGTTATGCTGGATCCACTGTGAATGCATGCTTTTGCGCACAAATGACTTCCAGTGAGAGTGCTTTTCTGCACACTCCCAGATAAAATTTAAAGTACTTTTTTACCCTTCATGCAGCCCACTATACAAACATTTCAGACAATGTTTCAAGAGGCATTACGTAATGAAGCCAATATTCATTTTAGAAAAGTGGATTTATAGATAGAAGATTATCTAACATAATGAGCTATTGATGTAGATACATACAATTGTTTATATAATCCACCTCCATCAATCTTTGGAATACTGAAGAGACATAAAAGTTGTGAGAATCCACCCTTCAGATTTATTGTGGTAGCCCAAAGTTCTAAAACTTATCCTTTGGTTGTATATATATAGACAGATTACTAAAATTTGTTTTTTTTTCTGAGATCAAATGTTCACTTAAGGGTTCTTGAGATTTTTTTTAAAGAGATTAAAAGAGGAGTATGATGGGGATCACACCCAGTTTTTAGCAGTAGATGTAGCTGATCCCTTTATGACTATTCCTCGTTTAGAAGGAATTAATTTTTTTAAGAAGCTTTCTTACATTTGATTTTTTGACAAGCAACAATATTACTAAAATTTGTGACTGCATGGATTTTAGTTTTATACACTTGAGAGAATAAATATTGATTTTTCTTCTAACTGATTCCTGTATTTAAGATTTCTGGATGATATTTTTATTCTTTGGATTGAATCAATGGATAACATTGAGGAATTTGCAGAGTATTTGAACAAGACAATAAATTTTTCGAAGTTCACTTTTGGCCACATTTCTGGAAAAAAATGAATTACTTTGGTACATTAATTGTTAAAACTGATGGTTTTCTTCCTAATACTTATAGGAACTCTGTCTTTAGTAATAATGATGTACTTTTTGAAAATTTTCATCATTATATAGTTAAGTGAGGACTTGTGAAAGGGTCATTTATACAGTTATCCACAATGATATCAGATGATAAAATGTTTAAAAAGGAGAGTAAAAAGTTGACCAAAATTTGTATTGGCAGTGGGTACCCTAGGAAATTTGCTATTGACATGTATAAAGACATCCAGCTTTGGAGACATATTTATGTTGGTCCTTTATTGGGAAAAGGACTTAAAAGAATATTCAGTTCACTAGAAACTTCACATGAGAACCATATTCAAAAGCCGTTTTGAAGCCGCTATGATTATAGAATATAATGCAAGGAGTAATTACACCAGGGATATAATAAAAAGGAATTGGATCTTATTCAAATTATATGACACAGTTGATAAAGTGACAGGTGAAGATCCTATGTTTATAAAACACCTAAAAATATTTAAAAATGTTTAGAGAATAGTATGAGGGAAAACAGACCAATAAATATAGCGAATAAAGGAACATATCCCTGTGGATTTTGTAAACAATGCAAACATATTTTAACAGGTACTCCAAATTTCATAGGGGAGTCATATAGGAGTTTACATTAAACCAAAGCAAGGCAATTGGCACAGTAAAGGTATGGTTTATCTATCTATATGTTCCAACTGATCTTATTATTATGTGTGAAAAACTGAGAAATTTTTGCAAGCCTTATTATGATATTAAACCTCAGAAGGAAAACAATGTGCGACAATTTTAAAAGCATTTTGTTTTGTATTCTGGAGATTATTCCTTTAGATAGGAGGGGAGGAGCATGAGAAAATAAGTTAGAATATTAGGAGTTGCTTTGGTAACTTAAATTGAACACCTCTATCCCCACTAGCTTGAATGAAAATATATCAGTTAGCCTTGTAGTGAGACCGAGAGCAGCCACACTTTAAAGTCTATTTTACCAATGGTTGTATTTTTAAATTTATTGTTACTTATAGAACTGATTCATGAGTTTTTTTTTGCCCAAGTTTTTAAATAATGAAATGTCTTGAAAGTTTTTTTGTAGTATTCAGGGTCTGAATTATCTATTAAGAGTTGTGTATTCAGATTTTACTCTAGAATGGAATGAATATTTAATTGTTTAAAAGGTTTTATGCATCTGTTCCTTTAAGATGAGTTTCTTAATTGGTTTAATTAAGGATAATAATTGTATTATTTAATGCTTATTGTGGGAAGCAATTGCTTAAGAAAATGTATGTTTATATTATATATATATATATATATATATATATATATATATATATATATATATACATACATATATATATATATATATATATATATATATATATATATATATATATATAGGGGCTTGCATAATTATGGATTTGTTATGAGAAAGTTTTTGGTCTTTATAGGACAAAAGTGGTAAACCAGTGACAATAAATGGAGTTGATTTTACCTGGACCATAGTGTTCATTGGATCTGAAAACCTATTCACGCTCTGACTTTTCATGCGTGCCTACCGTAACCATTGCACAATGTTTTTGTGGTTATTAGTATTAGTTATGCACCCAGTTGTTTTGCTTTGAGCAGTCATAGAATCCCCCACTGACTCTACTATTCTCCAGGAAGGGCTGACTCAGGCAAGTAACTTATGTCAGAGCCATGGACTAAAACTAAATGCCAAGAAATGCATGAAAGTATCCTTTGGGAAATCATCCACCCCTTGAAACTATCATATTGATAGTACACCCCTAAGAGTCGACCCAGTAGTCAGGGACTTGAGGATATACATAGACAGTAATTTAACCTTTGACCATCATGTGTCAGCATTAGTGGGAAATCATTCTAAGTTTTAGAAACTTATAAACAAAGGTATGGCATGTAGATCCACGGAATTCAATGTTCCACTGTACGCAGCATTCATCAGACCTATTACTGAGTGCAATTCTGCCTTTTGTATGTACCTTATCAGTCACATCCAACAATTGGTACAATGAATTTCCTGTTCCCCATCCAATTTTCCATGTTACACTTGAATTGGTTTAGGCAGCAACTCTGCTTCACATGGATAAGAAGCCTGTCCCAGAGAAGAGGTAGTCTCTGGGATGCATACCTGTCTTTCCAGCATGTCCTATTTATATCACAGGCAAGGTTTAAATCTTTAGGATAGGTAATTATGGTGCTGTTTGTTTTGCGGATATGCAGTAGGTCCATCAGAGTGGGATCTCACAATGCCTTGTCTGCCAGGCATAGATCTCCCCTCAACAGCCTGTAAGAGACAAAATACAGGGATAGGGCCTTGAAGCAGATTGCTTAGTTCCTAAAACAACACTGTTTGTTTGGAGTTGTGTTAAAACATTTGAAATAATGTCTATTAAATAACTGTTATAAAAAAGCTGATAATACTTCATGGTAAAGAAAAAAGATGGGTTTGTGAAAACAAGCAGGCAAGGACAACAAAAGGAACGGTCATACAAATCGGTAATCAATTTACTTTATTAGATAAACTACTCAAAATGTCCATTAGCAGTACATATTTCCAGTTGATTACCAGTGGCTGAGCTCCCAAATGAGAATTCTTTCTGAGGGGTTAGCAACATAGTTTCATTTCATAAGCTTCTGACCAACTGGCTTTAATAAGCTTGACTGCTGTAACCCCATGTTAATGTTTTCTGCTTCCCATGCACGATTCATAAATATTAGAATCAGAACAAGCCATTTTTTATCTTTCTTCAAAGAGCAGATCATTTCAGAGTCTTGGAAGATGCTGCATAATGTATCTGTCATGTTTTTCCTGTTGTTTACCTTCCATAGTATGGTACCCAATCTAGAGCTAACTTTACCAACAATGCATTCCTGACTTTTCCTTATTGCCTCCTGGTAGTTTGTGTCTTTAAAGAATAGAACTGCAGTGAGTCACTGCAGTAATGGAGCTGGTTGTTGCTGGAGGTGAGAAAACATGCCACAAAATTCATTTTTATTTACTTGTGCAACTGTTTCAGTATACAACTTATCACTGATATATTATTGTAAAGTGCTCTGAAATGTGAATTTAAAAGACAGTTAAGAAAAAGGGTCTGCTTTTTTCATTTAATTTGAGTAATGGTATGATTCTGTGTCAAACCATGTAAAATAAACATTGCACTTTTAATCTAAATATAATTTCAGCAGTATTATTTTTTGTACAGAATAAAGCCTGTCTGTTAAATTTGTGTCCCTGTCACATATGAATACATTTTAGTACTTCACCTAGCATACAAGCTATGAACGGCCAGCTTGTAGAAGTAAATAAACTATTCTTTTACATATGACAGGAGAGATACCTTCCAACAAGGAATCAGCCTGTCATTTTCATAAACAGTCATTAATATGTTTGGACTTCTACAGAATGTAGAAGAATAGAATAGAATTCATCAGAATAAGAAGAGCAACAGGTTTCTCAGGGCAAGGTGAATTAAGTTTTACATGAGAAATGAAATTATCAGATAGGTGGTGCTCACGGGGGTATAAATTATATACTTGTAGGTGATCTGTGAACGTCAGCACATGTTGTGACTAAATCTCTTTTTTATTTGCATGGGCTGTAAGGTGGCCTAGGTAGTGGGACATTTATTTGACCATAAGGTCAGCTGTAGGGCTCAGATCAGACACTGAGGAAGAACATTTCTGACCAAGCCATGACTTAGCATTTGGAGAGTGAGGTGTGGTTAGGTTATGTGTCATTTCATAAATTTCAGTAACTATTATGGTGTGCTGCATATCATAATTAAATATTTACAGAGTAATGATTTATGGAATGTTGCTTTTATCTGGTTACACACACACACACACACACACACACACACACACACACACACACACACACACACACACACATATATATATTTATACACACACACACACACCCATATATATATATATATATATATATATATATATATATATATATATATATATATATATATATATATATATATATATATATATATATATATATATATATATATATATATATATATATATATATATCCATATATATATATATATATATATATATATATATATATATGTGTGTGTGTGTGTGTGTGTGTGCGTGTGCATGTGTGTGTGTGTATATATATATATATATATATATATTTACGTATGTACATATAAATATGTATATATGGATTCCTATTACAAGAATGAAACTTCACTACTTTGAACTTGTAATAGTAAGCCTCACTTCTGCGAAAGTTCACTTTAACGAAAGTGAACTTTTGCATAAGTGCACTTCACCGAAAACACCGCAGCACAGTGGAGGACATAAAAAACAAGCTATGTCCTCCACTATGGTACGATAGTTACAGACCTTATGGTTAAGGCACGGGTTAGGGTAAGGGGATAGTTAGTAAAGCTATCCCCTTACCCTAACCCATGCCCTAACCCTAAGGTTCGTGACTATCGCACAATAGTGGAGGACATTGCTATGTCCTTCACTGCGCTGCAGTCATCATGGACCTTAGGGTTAGGGCACGGGTCATGGTAAGGGGATAGTCTGTATGACCCATGCCCTAACCCTAAGGTCCATGAGTACCGCACGAAAGTTCAGTACAACACCAGTTCGTTGTACTGAACTTCGCGTAAGTGCACTTTCGATTAAGTGGACTTTCTCTGCAGTGAGCATTCCATGCACTAATTTGAATTAGTGTAAATTTGATCTAGTGTACGAAACCCGTATATATATATATATATATATATATATATATATATATATATATCTACATAATAGCATCCATGACACAGACAATACAGGATTATAGCAAGATTACTGGTATTGGACCTAATCTTATCCCATGTTGTTTCACTTCCAATTTTTTAGACCATCTGATGCATCCATTAACTTTGTTATTTAACACATAACAAGACAGTTGCATGCTTTAGGAACCATGCAAGACAATTGCATGGTTCCTAAAGTTTGGAATTTAGCAAATATTGTCTTAAAACATAATTGTGGATTCCTTGATGATAATAATAACTATCACGTAATAAGTTTAACAACTCTACTGGGCAAGTGTTTTGAAACATATTTATTGTCATACTAAGTAAAGATTGAGATATTTCTTCTCCTGCTCCTCCCTATCAACATGATTTCACAAGAAATAGGTAAACCTTTACCAACTTAAAATTTTATGAAACTGTCAGTAAAGTCTTTGCCCTTTAGAAAGCATTTGACAATATGCCACATCGTATTAATAAATTATTTGATAAAGTTATATATTAACCCATACATTTTTGAATGAGCAAAGTGTTGGCTTAATCATAGATGCCAAAATGTTAAGATCCGTGGTCATTTTTCTACATGGTCAGAGATTACATCTGGTGTCCATCAGAGATCCATACTGGGCCCTATATTATTTAATTTTGTATTTTCATAATTACCCATTCATCACAGTTTGTTGGATGGGAAACCATTCATTTGATCTTAAAACTGAACCATATTTATCATCTACACTTAACCTATTGTTGTTTAATTCATATATGTCTGATGTGCTTAGATGGTTCAACACATGGTCTCAATATTAATTTTCTAGAAAGTGGATAATATATTTGGTACACTTAGAAGAAAACAAACATTTAGATTGGGGAATTTTGTAATATAATATAAGAGGTGACTTAGTATAAGGGTTTAGTTATCTACATAAGCCATAATTTATCATTAAAGTGAAATAAATGCATAGTTAAGACAAATACATTATGACAGTATCTGAAGTTGTGCTTGTGAAATTATATTTAGCTTATGTTCGGCCTATTATTGAATATTATTCCATACTTTGTTCATATTCAAAGGGAGAGTTATCAAGGGAAGTATACAAAAAAAATTAAGAATTGCAAACTGTATCTTCTATTAGTTGTCATTGACCAAGAGGTAGGCTTTGCTTGGCTTACTGGGCATTTCATGAAGAAGAATTCAGGCTTTAATTAAAAGCTGAATTGCTACAATCATATTGAATATCACAAGGTGGACATTATATATTCCAAACTGCTTAATCTGTATGAGTAATTTATTCCAGGATCTTACAACACTAAGTTATATATTTAGCTCTTAAGAAAGTTCCATATTTTGCAGAGTAATTTTTTGGACATATTTAAGAAATTATTAGATACTTGGTCAGGCCTAAATATTTATTCCTTAACTCAGAAGCCTGTGTTGGGGTTGTGTTTGCTGTTTATATAACATGTTTAGAACTATGAAACTTGTTGCATATATCAGTACAATCAGTATGGACATGCACATTTTTTGCAGTAACATAGTAATATGGAAAGCTATGCAAAGTCTCTCATGAGGTCAGGCATATTTTTGGCCTCATTTAGTTATCTAGTTTACTTGAAAATGCTCCAAAGAGTTTCAATTTCTTAAGACACATGCTAATGCATTTCAGTCCTTTACTATTCCAGCCAGGTATTGGCCTAGCCATTCTTTACTTTGAATTTAGTGTTGTTGTAACATTAATTTATTACATCGAAAACCCCATTCATTCTGGAACTTATTTGTAAACCCATAAGGTAAAATAATATTTTAGTATAAAATGACTTTTGCATCTCAGAATTAAATTTTCTCATGTCTTCTATACTGAAGGGAGTACAGACCTAAACTCTGCAGATATTCATATGTTTTCATTGTATGTTGTTTACTTTTTGAGTAAACCTTCTTTGAAAATATTATATCCTTTTTTGATGGTTCTTGTACAGTATCCAGATGGTGCTGCACATTACACTTTAGGCCTTATCAGACTATTAAACTGAGGATGTTTTGGTCTCTAATTTTGATACATTTGAATACATTCTTGTAGCTTGCATGCATATATTGCCTATGCATTATGAGTTATTAAATACAGCTCTGTAGTTATACCAAATTCTTTGTAATTTTTCCTGGAAGAGATTAGTTTAGTGCTTACTGTGTACCCATACTGGTATGCATCTTTACTGAGAACTGATGCATTCACTTTGCTCACATTTACTGACGTGGATTTCTCTACACTGGAGGACTGTTCTGTCATTGTTAACTTGTAGCACTTCTGTATCCTTGCTTCTCAAAACCATCTTATGTATTATTTGATCATCATATTTAGTTATGGTTCCTCTATGAATTATAGAAATGCCACTTGTATGAAGAGTGAATAAGTATGCAGCCCAACACTGACCCCATTATGATTCTTCTAACCAGAGGACTTTCCTTCCATAGCTCTGAGCTAAACTTAGTTTGCTGCCATTTTGATCTTAAACATTCCTTGATCCAAGCTATGGGATTTCTTTTTAAATTCCAGTGTTAACATTTTCTGAATCAGTAGTCTATAGACACAATTCAAAGCCTTAGAAAAACTGAATAATGCCATGTACAGATTTGCCTGCTTTGAAATTAAAATAATTAATAGCCTATTGCATCATATATCCTTTCTTACATGTTGATAATTCACATCATCAGATCCCAGCATGTCTAGATATGAGCAGCTTTTACTTCTGAAAATAAATTTATTGTCCTGTAGAATGAATTATCTTGCCTAGATCCTTTTCAATTTCTCAGTTATCCATTATTGCAGTTGTCTCTACATTTTCATTAATTGTGTAAGGCAACTTTCAAGTGATTAATCTGTTTTTGTAATGTCCAGATTGATTGTATTTTCAGCACCTGGGGAATGAGAATTCTATATATTTTGAGGCATTTAGCTGTCAGGTGTATTCTTATCATTGGCTCATTGTTCTGTGCTTTACCTATATTGTCTTTGTCATACCTCGTCTTATTACCATATAATTGACTATACTGGACTTTTTTGTACTATGATCCATTAATTGATATGCTTGCTTATAGTATTGCTATTATTTCCTATAGCCTAAATACATAAAAAAGCCTCCTGAACACATCAAAGGAACATCTAATGGCTTGCAATAGTACATATCTCATTATGAAGTCCCTTTTGTCTAATATCTTTCATACCTTCATTAGTGGTTTCTGATGTCAACAGTAATTGTGACAAATGAATTCTCTGGTGTTGAGCACAACAGTACTGTGTGACTATAAAGTTGGTTACATCATGATGACTTGTTTGGGTATTTATAATGTACTGTAACTCAGTGGAACCAGAGGCCTGTACAACAAATGAAATAAAAAGCTTCTTGTTTATATTTAACTTTACTGTGAATAAACTGTTTCACACATGACAGAGTCAAATCATCTTTTAGGAATACCCTTTCTTTATTGTCCCTGTTAAGAATGTCTTCCAGTCATGCTCTGCTTCTGTACTGTTTCACATTTTATCATGTCCAAAACAGAAGAGGTGGTGTAAGGAAGACTTCATCTTGCCTCTACACAATAACTTCAGTTTCAACAGTATATTTGCATGGATGAAATTAGCTTACAAAATGGCCTTTTGTAAAGGATTCAAAATAACTGTGAAGCAGAGAGGGCTTATGAAGGAAATAAATGCATTTTTAATTCAGGAATCCCAAGGCATGAGAGAGCTATCACATGCTTAAGACTCCATGGAGAAGATGACATCAAACATATTCTTGTGATATAGAAGTTCTTTATTAGAAATGTAATATGTTCTACAGCATGAGATTGTAGCATCACAGGAACACAAAGCGATCTTCATTCAGTCTGTCCCTTTGCTATCTCATTTGGGCACATGCTGAATTAAGCTATTATTTACCAATGTGTCAAGCGCTGTAACAGTCTGCAATGCATATTACTTAGCGTGGAAGATTCTGACTTCAAGGTTACAAGTTATTTTAGTGAGCTATAGATTTTATTTGTGGAAGGCACTGAGCATCTTTGCAAAAACAACTGAATCTATGTTCACAGCTGTAGTAAACATGCTTTTACAAAAGGACTATTATTACAAAATAAAGAAGTCATCTTTTATTGGAAGATATTCCCTGGTTATGCTATTATGAATGTAATTTGTGAGATAAAAAATGCAGCAGCAGCATTAAAAAGGGCATAAAAACACACTTGCATATAAAAGCATATCAGTAAAGTTTTGTTGATTATATTGTTTACTCCACATGACACAATTAAAACAATTCCAGTCTTTCAAAAATTAAAAATCATAATATGTTATATGAAAATGCATTTGCAAAATAAAGTTAAAAGACACAAGTCTTACTGGAAAACTAACACAAAAATGCAGACCAGAATCTGTTATCATCTGGTCTTCTAATGAGCTTTAAGATCAATTTCTGCATGTTTATCCATAACATTTTTAAATTATTTATTCCTTTGAAAGGGTTAATGCATAGCAAGACAGAGATGCAGTGCAGGGAAAGAAAAGAAGTGACATTTATCTTATGTTAATATTTTTCATGAATATTTATGTCAAATTATTTATTTCGATTTTTCTGTTTTTAAGAAATATACATACGTTACCTTATTCAATGTACCCTATAGCATACCTGAGCTAATTCCTAATATAGTGACTGATTACTTTAAGAATGAATTATCTAGTTAACTTATTTAGTACAGCAACAAAAAAAAATGTTGACTCTCTTTAATATATCAGTTTAGGATTAAATATGTTAAAAGTTTCACAGTGTGTGTAAGGCAGAAAAATGGTTCAATATTGAAGTGCAAAAGGCCAGAAATGCTGTTAAATAAAAATTATAAAATGACACATAACAAAGCATTTTGTCTATTTAATGTCCAGCTTTTGTCCCCTTGTTGCTTCCTCAGGTCAAAGTGGAGGTCAAAAGAAACTCTGATTCTGAGCAGCTTAGCCATGTGGCTTCTCTCTTTAAGTATTATAAAGTGCTTTTATTTCTTAAGATATGATTGTATATAGGTAGCTGTCATTTGTAATACAACAGTCTTTCTTTGTTTGCAACATAATATAAACAGAATCCTGGCCTGAAAGAGAGTGAAAGAGAGGAAATAGTATTCCTGCCCCTGGCAGAAGCATGGGATTCACCAGTATATTGCTAAACTAAACTGCTCATGCCTACGTCACACACAAATATCAACCTGAGACTGAACTCATAACTTAAATGAGTGAAATAAAATAGAACCAAGATACTTAAAGCAACATTTCTGCAATGGGCAAGGCCTTTCTTTCACTCTCTCTACTCTCTTACTTACATGTACTAACTGTAAGATTGTTCATAATGGAAAAAAGTAACTACAAAGTTAATTTTTCATTCTGCTTTATCTCTGACACAATGCAATCCAAATGATTACAAGTACTGAAGACAGTATAACTAAATAACACAAACCAGCAAAATCCACAAAGAAATTACAGAAACAAAACAAAAATCGCTGAACCAAGTATCACTTTCCCCAATAAGACTCATATATCCTCTTATGTAGGATGTTTAAAGAAGTCAAAAAATTTAATGAATTGATATTGAATGACTTGTTATTCAGTCAATGGGAGAAACTGTATAATAAACAATTTGATGTGGTGGAGAAAAAACAGTAACAAACTATTTGATAGAAAATGTCATAAATTAAGGAGAGATTTAGAATAATATGAAAAACATACTGCATATAGGTGGAACAAAGCAAATTATATAGTTGGTAGATACAATATTAAGGATGGGGCACATCAAGTAATAGGTGAACAAAAAAACTACTTTGGGCACTACAAAAAGAGAAACAACAATAATAGTTATTTTTTAGGAGGAATGAATCAGAGCTGGATAGGGGACAACAGAGAGGAGTATATGAAACAGGACAACAGGAACTGGGGGTATCAGCCATCTCACAGGGGATGGGAGAATTTGAACAATGACATGTGGAACAGGGGATAATCCAGCATAATGAGGTGAAATTCAGTCTGGGTGATTTTAATATATTTAACTATACTCAATTTAAACTTGAAAAAGAGCATTTTATGTTATTCTCTAGGGGAATGAAATATGTCCCGAACATGAAATTTGACATTGTTGGTAGCTTGGTTGAATTTAAACTATATTTACGGAAATTAAATTTAGCTTTTTATTTTCATGGGGAGAAGGAAGTACCAACAGATAGAGAATTAAAGAGGAAGAGTAATTTTACCCCACCAATGAATAGTACTTTAGCAGCTTATGAAAAAGTAGTGACAGATCAGTTATATAAATATCAGGAAGTGTGTAAAAAAAGCAAGATGAAATACAATTTAAGTAGAGGCGAATATCAAATATTAAGAGAATTATGTAGTTACAATATACACATAATGAAACCAGATAAGGGGGTGGCAGTGTGTTATATGACACTAATGATTATATTAATAAAATTCATGACATCCTACTTAATTCTGGTAAATAGGAAGATTCTTCTTTAAATGAGATCAATATTGCCCATCGACAAATTGATTGTTATTTAGAAGAATTTTTATTGGACAATAGAATTGACATTGAGATATAAATATCTGAGAGTAGAGTTTCTAGTTTTGGCCACTATAGTGGGACTACTCAAAGTACATAGAATGTATCTGACCCCCCCCCCCCATTCCGGCCTATAATTTAAGGTAGTAAGGCAAAAACATTCCTATTTGGTACAGTTATTGACAGATGGTTGAAACCAATATATGAGAAGTTCCCACACATTGTTAAAGATTCCTGGGACTTTTTAAGTCAGCTGAAACTCCAATTGTGAGAGGACAGTTTAATATTTCTAACTATCGATGTGGTGGATCTATTTTCATGCATACCCAAGGACGACAGTATGGCTAGGTTTAGTAAGAGTATACGGAAACATTCAGAACTTGAATGGGATAAGATGAGCCTACTTCTGGATTTTATGAGCCTCGTATTAGACAACTATATCTATTATAAAGGGGAATATTACAGGCAAAATCGAGGGGTAGCCATGGGGGCCGCCTGTGCCCCCAATATATATGCTAATTTAGTCCTCCTTGATTGGGAAGAAGAATATTTATGTAAGAATACATTGTTCAAACGTTAAAAGTTATGTCAGGTTTCTGGATGACATTTTTATTTTATGGGCTGGTAGCATTAAGGAGATGGAGATTTTTGTTAAGAACATTAATCAGTCGAGTACTTATCTTAAATTTACACACAATTCTAGTAGTATGGGTTTACCATACTTGGATACTTATATTTACTCCACAGCAAATGGTTTTAAGTCAAAAATTTACAGAAAAGACACCTTCAGTTATTCTTATCTAGAATATTCTAGTTGTCATCCTGTAAGCCAGAAAAGAAGTATTTTTAAAGCACAATGTATAACAGCCCCCCGTATGACCTCAGATTATCAGGAGATGATTAATGAATTACATTTAATTGGTAGCATGTTTAGAGATCGGGGATATCCAGATGCACTCATAGCTGACATTACTTGTTATGTTCAGCGAGAGTGGGGAAAAATATAAACCCCTATTGGGGGTAGGGCTGGAAATGGCAAAAGGGCCCCCTTACATTGAGGTTATGGAGACTACAACTAATTTTAAAAGAGCTTGTATACTTCAATACAACCCTTTCATTAAAGATGTTAAAGCTATTTTGGAAAAGAATTGGAACATCTTGAGATGTGATGACAGTGTCCACAAAAAATTAGGAGAGCAAACCCATTTTGTTTACAAGACTGGTTTTTATTTAAAAAATAAATGTGAAGCAACTACATCTAATAATGGATATGATAGAAGAGAAGGGGGTACTAGCAAATGCAGACACTGTAATCAGTGTCATGCTGTACTAGAAGATAGAACTGTAACACTAAGTAACTTTAATCGAACAGTGATTAAGTTTAAGAAAGGAAACTGCCAGATACAACATGTGATTTACTTGGCTAAGTGTGCCAAATGCCCAAGTTTTTATCTGGGCAAAACAAATAGATGTGTTAGAAATATAATATATGATCACTTATATAGCATTAGAAGAAAAGACAGGAACAACGTACTTTATAGGCACATCGAAGGGAGTGCCAATTGTCATAATTTTAAGTTTGTCATTTTAGAGCATGTTAAGCCCTACCCTTGGGGAGGGAATGTGAAGATAAAATTGGGGGATAGGGAAGTGAAATGGTAAATTTTATTGAATGCTACTACACCCCCCAAGTATAAATGAGAAAATACCTATTAAAACAGTGCTAGAAGAAGGTTATAGTTCTTATCATTGCTTTTTATCTAGTGTTGACAGAATTTATTGTATTTTTAATGCTTTTAATGTGTTTTTAAATAACAATATTTAAATAGTTTTAAAGCTTACATGTGATGTATTTGTATTGTACAAGCAATGATTTTCTATTAGGGAGGATGTCACTTTAACCTTTTAAGCATCAAGTCATATTATGTATATTTATGAGAGAGTGTGACTATGTAATAGGTTAATTAATAGTTTAGAATGATTGGAAGATGGCCATTATATAACCCAGCAGTGTAATTAATACAGTGTTCTGATGAAGTCTACAATAGGTAGATGAAAGCACTAAACCTTATTTTGTATCAGTGTTAATAAAGGGTAAAAATTTCAGCCTGTGCTCTTACGAATCTTATTGGGGAAAGTGATACTTGATTCAACAATTTTTGTTTTATTTGTGTGAGTTCTTACTGAAGACAGTATGCAAAAGAAATCATGCATGGTCACTGCAGATCCAAATAAACCAAAAGCCAAGTAAAATATGCACTGGCAAACACATTATGGAAAAAAAAACTGTGTGATGATCAAAGGAAGAAAAAGAAAGGGATCTGTTTCTTTATCCTTACCAAGACTAATATGGGAACAATTACATTTAAAACATCATTAAAGAGTGTTACACTAGGAAGGATCTGGCAGTCCATGTTTTTTTTCCTCAAACATTTTCTTTTTATTTTTCAAATACATTTAAATTAATTCCATAGTATTTATACATAACATCTCGAATAACTATGTACACTATTTACATTAGCCTGACACTATAACAGATCTTAATGTATACAGTTACTTTATAAGAATGCCCAATCCATTATCAGAGTGCCTGATCAATTATTGCATAGTGTCAATCAATGATAAGACTTTTCCCCAAGGGTTGTTGATAAATGGCTTTGGATAAATTCTTAGTTCTTTAATTTTAATTTTCAATAATGCTGTAGTCTTCAGTAGGCTGTAGAAGTCTTCCAAAGTTGATATTGTGTTTGTATTCCATCTTCTTTTTATGCACTTCCTTGAAATTGCAAGTATAGTCCATACTAGATACATGTTTGACCTATTCATGTGAGGACCTTCGCTCACATTTAATAATACAAGAGTTTTAGTTAAATAAAATGATTCATTAAATAAAGCTTTGAGAAAGTTATTAATACCATTCCAAAATGGCTTAATTTTAACACAATCAAAGAAAATGTGGGTCCGTTCTGCATTGTGTACTTGCTCACATTTCCAACATATTCCATTTATGGAAGAACTAATTTGATAGATTCTGTCTGCAGTTAAGAATGCTCTGTGCAAGCATTTCCAATTAAAAACGTTGCAGTATTGTGTAAAGGATGTATATTTTATCGATAATATTTGTTTTAATATCTTCAGTTAACTGTATTGAGTGTCCTTCTGTTATATATTTCCAATATGAGGTTTTGGGTGTTGTTTTTTAGTTTATCAATATTTTGTAAAATTTTGAAATACTGTTTCTTATGTCAAAGTCATTATATATGATTTCATATATGTATTTCTTATATTTAGGTATTTATTTAAATGAAGAATTGTTAATTATTCTACTTAAATCTTGCGAATATGATAGACTACTCTGTAAAGTTAGTCAGTCCTGCTGTGGAATGTTGTATGTTGTTTTTATTACTTGCATATCTAAAACTTTTAGTTCTTTGATACATTGGAGCCAACGAACAAATCCTTTCTGTTCCCAGGAATTAATAATCTCTCTATATATTTTATGTGGAAAGTTCTTTGTGACTATAAATGGTGTTAAAAGATCAAACCAGATTTTTAAATCAATATTTGCATTAATAATTTTCCGAAATGAGTAAATGTAATAATTAATCATACGAGATTTACTGGGTTTGGTTATGTTATATTGCATACTAATACATATGTGCCATGGCAAATTGTTTTTATCTGTTATTTGAAACTTTTTTGTAAATCAAATTCATTTATTGATATTACAGTTAGTAATTCTTTCCAATTTGCAGAGTAATTTGGACTTATCCAATCTGAGATTGTTTTAGATATTGATGCCTTTATATATGTTTCTATAGCAGGAAAGTTAAATCCTTCCTGTTTCCATGGTCTGATATGATGTATTAAAGCTATTCTGTTTCTTTTGGGAAACTATAAAAATTTTATTAGGCGTGAATTTATTTCTTTAAGTATATTCCTTTCTGGTAACAGTTGTATTGCCGAGGCTATATATTGGATCTTGGGCAGTAAAACCATTTTTATTAACTGTAGTCTATCTTCAAATGTTAATATTATTTTGTTCCATTTATCCACAGATATTTTAATTGTATTGATGATATTATTGTAGTTTTTGAGACTAATTCATTATTATTCTTGCATAACTCAATTCCTAGATATTTTAAGGTAGATTCTTCTTTCCCTATGATGTGATCACCCTTAGTCTGCAGTTCTTTTTTTATTTAAAAATAAAAATTTTGAGTTTGATTTATTGAAATGGAATTGTGAAGTCATGTGAAATATATCAATTAATATATCTAATTCGTCTAATGTCTCTTTTGTATTAGATAATGTTAGTAATATGTCATTAGCAAATAGCATTACTTTAGAACTGTATTGCTCATAAACATCTATTCCTTTGATTTTTTATATTGTTATGAATTGGATTTGCCAATATTTCAATAGCCAGAGCAAATAGAATCAGTGACTTGGGACATCCTTGTTTAGTGCCTTTTGTTATTTGTATAGATTCAGAGGTAAAAGGACCTAATTGACATACGCTAAATTATTTGTATATATATTCTTTAGGAGATGAACAAAGGATGCAGGAAATTCAAATAGCATTAGGATTTTGAATAAATAGTCCTAATTTAGGGAATCAAAGGCTTTCTCTATATCTAAGCCAATTATGAGTGTTTCTTTATTTTCTTTGTTAACATAATCTATAAAAGGAATCATCCTTTTAATATTGTCATGTGTGTGTCTATGATATATAACTCCAGTCTGATTATTATTTATAGTTTTGGATAGTGGTATTTTCATTATGTTAGTTAATATTGTCATAAATATCCTATAGTCATTATTTAATAATGATACAGGTCTATAAGAGGTACAGATGTTTGGAGATTTGTTTTCCTTTAGGATTCATATGATTAAGGACTATCTCCAAAAGGGTGGTATTAAAGCTTGTGACTGAGTTTCAAATAGAGTTTTATGGAAGAGGGATAGTATCTTTGAAGGAAAAAGTTTATATATTTCCATAATTATACCACCTATACCTGGAGCTTTATTATTTTTACCCTCTTTTATTGTGTATGTAATTTCTTTGTAGGATATGGGTGCTTGCAGATTTAATTTAAATTTTTCTGTTTTTTTTTATAATAGAACATTTTTCATCTAGATTTAATTGATCAATATGTATATTTACTTTTTGGAAATGTTCCATATAGTGATTTCTATAGGCATCAAGAATGTCACCTATATCCCAGTCATTTAACCTTTATTTTCATGAAAGATACTTTTATTGTTATTAGCTTTTGATTGTATTTTGATTCTTGTGGATAAATTATGTAGATATTTGGGAGAAGTGGCCAAGGTATTAATTTTTAGTTTGTCTAAAGCTAAACTAGTTTATGAGTTAGAATGTCATTGTATTTGTTGTTTAATACTTTTACTTTCTTTTTCATCTCCAAATGATTTTGATTTTTTTCAGCTTTTACTGACAAAAGTTTGGATTGTAGATATAATAATTCAGAATCCCATTCTTTGATTTTTTTTATACCAAGTTAGGGTTTTACCATATATGTAAACTTTTTAAAGAGTCCCATATCATTATTTTATTTATCTCTGTGGTAACTAGGGGTTGAACTCTTTAATTGTAGTTATATATGCTGGAATTCTGGAGTTAAAGATTAATGGTTTGTACCCATTTTGAAGTTTTAGTATTAATGAATTGTGGTCTCAAAAAGGGCAGGGAGTGATTGAGAAATTAATGGTTTTAGAGTGTAAGTCATGGGCAACAAATATTTTATCTATTCTAATTTGGGTACCAAATCTGTGATCTTGATGGGAAAACAACAAAGATTTATATTCTTTAAATCTGAAAGTATATACCAGATGAAATGATTCTACCCACTTGTTTAAAGCTTTTGATATAGAAGATGTATGCATCAGTCTTTTATATGTAGTTTCAGAAATATCAAATATACAGTTAAAATCTCCTCCTAATATTAAGTTGCCTTTATAATTACTGGAAATGAAATTCAAGTGTTTTTTAACAGTTCCTGTCCCAATGCCTGGGAACTAGTATAGATTGGCTAGGGTCCATATTCTGTTATTATATTTAACTATTACTAATGCCGTAAGACCTTCTTTATCTTCATACTCATAAATGATTTCTGAGTTAATCACATTGTTTTCCATAAATTTTTTACCCCTTTTGTCTTTGTCTTATAAGTGGATTGCGCCAATATCATATATTCCTTAGGATTCCATTTGTAATTGTCATTTGTTCTGAAATGAGTTTCTTAAAGGAACACAATTTGTGCTTTGTTCAGTTTTAAATATTTTAGTAGATTCGATCTCTTGCTAGGATTGTTTAAGCCATTGGTATTTAAAGATAATAAAGTTAAATCCATCTTAGGTTATTTAGACTATGTATTTTTTGTTTTATTGTGACTATTAAACATTTTCCTCTGATAACTATAAAGTATATGTTTGAGCTTTTAAAAGAAATTATCAGTTTTATACTTTGAGTGTTTACCAATAAAGTAATGTTTTGGTCAGGCATACTAAAATTGTTTTTGTGAAATAAATTTAAATAAATAAATGTTAAAACTAAGATCCACACTAGCCATGGAATGAAAATCATTCCTAATATGATGGATAAACCTAAGTTCATCAGATTATCACTCATACCTTGACAATCCAGAACATCTGAGCTCCATAAATTGAATTATCATATGGAGAATATTTGTAATAGGAATAAGCAAGGGGAGGTTGGCATAATGGTTAAGGTGTTTGCCTTATAAACCAAAGGTGCAGGGTTTGATTCTCACATGGGGTAATTGGCTAGACTTAAAATGGCCCATAAAGGCAATTAGCCTAGTACTACTCTATGAACCTATGAACAGATATAGTAATATTGTAGATTAGACAGAATTCTAATACAATATAAATGTCTACTTATTGTATAAGCAATTAATATTTACATGAAAGATAGATGACAAGCAATTCAATCCTTGTAAAGTAGGATGTATCATATATAAAACCTCAGAGAAAGATTATAGTACACAGTTATTTAACATATTCACCCTTATTGATGAAGTCTTTCAAAACTTATTACTTAATATAAATAGATGGTAATAATATGTATACCTCATGTTTATAATACAATGTATTTAACTGGCTATATCAGAAGTTATATTTCATTGGTTGCCAGCATTTAAATAATTACTTTCTTGCTAACTTACTTAAAGCATCAGGTTTGTTTTATGTGAACATTGATGAAAGTTAGTGCATTTTAATTATCAGTGCATCCCTCTTCCCCCCATTTCCTGCACATAAGGATTTTCATATCTGTCACTTCTTATTATAAAATGAGCAAAATTATAGGTTACAAACAACAAATTCACTTATTGTGATTAATGATTACAAGTTCCCTTTCCATATTCATAAATTGCCATTTTTATGGCATATACTGAATTTTTTTTAGATTTAAATGGCAACATTCTATTTTGTATAATCAGCAAAGGTTAAAGTGAGTGATTATTGTCAATTTAATACTATTTGTTCAGAATGTGATTGTTACATTCTATGACATTCCTAGTTCAGGCTTCTATTGTTTCCGTTGAACAACTGTAAGTTTGATGTCATGTATAAAATATTAGTTACCTTGGTAACAGCTTAAGTATTATGTATGGTCAAGATGGGTTATGAAACCACAATTCAAGTTAAAGCAATTATATGGCTTGTTATGCACATTTACTTATATGAGAAAATCATCATGCTTCCCCTTGATGCTCAATATAGTGTATGTCATTTACGGCAAACAGTAGTGTTATTATACACAAGCACATGTTATTAAACTGAGGGTCATTTCAAGTTCAGGCTTCTGTTGTTTCTCTTGAACAACTTTGTCAGTTTGATGCCATGTATAAAACATTAGTTACCTTGGTAACCACTTAGGTATTATATATGGTCAAGATGGGTTACAAAAACTAAAATTCAAGTTAAAGCAATTACATGACTTATTATGCATGTTTACTTATATAAGAAAATCATCATGCTTCCCCTTGATGTTCAATGTAGTGCATGTCATTTATGACAAGTTAAGACAGTAGTGTTATTATACACAAGCCCATGTTATTAAATCCTGTTTTTAATATCTAAATTCAGCAGACTGCTTCATCTTATATGACGATTATATATTTTATGTCTAGATTTACTAAAATCATACATTACATAACTATTGTGTGTGTTTTTTTTTTTTTTTTGGCTTTTGCTTAGTTATTTGAGAGACCACAAGCTGTAATGCTTATTCTTATTATTAGCTCCTTCCAAGCATGTTTATACAGTCGATAGACTTTAAATTATGAGACTTTTCTAGTTTCTTATTTGTTATAAACATATTTCCATCCTTACATACACACATATCAGTACTTCAGGCATGGGCAACAATGCCCATCCATTTTTGTCAGAATACCATTCACTAGTTCATGTGATGTGTTTCCAGGCTGTTCTTAAAATATCCAAACCAGTATTTGTCCTGTTCCATTTTGCCAGCCTGTTCCATGCAGTGGCCACTCTGCCAGTGAACCACTCAACACACCTTCCATTCCCATGGATATTTCCATGACTCTCTAGCACTTCCTGGCAACCTCAAACACCCCAAAATCAGCTATCCCCATATGCCCAACACGTCCGAGCAAGCTCACCTCCCAGACCACTGCAAATGGTACTGCACAAAACCAAGTGCTCTTAGTCTTTCACAATAACTGAGACTTCCACTCTTATGGAAGTCCTTAATGTGTTTGGACCAAAATACATTTTAAATATAAATTGTGCTTATTATTATTTTTTTTAATCAAGAATCAACTTAATGAGCTAAATGACCATCAATATGTGTATATGTGGTTTAAAACAGCCCCTATATATATATATATATATATATATATATATATATATATATATATATATATATTTTTTTTTAAACCAAAAACTTCAATGCCGAGAATCATCTTGGAGGCTCCTCAGAGCCGTTAAGCATTATCATCATTCTGTCTCTGTTACCATAGCAACCTGGGAGTGTCTGTTTCTGTTACTGTGTCTGTGTACTGCATACTAGAGGCTCACGATGCACCTGAAGCAAAGCTTAACTTCACTGCAACTTCAAGCCTAAATTCCTGCCCTTTCAGTGCGGCAGCAGCAAGGGAAAGAATGGAGAGCAAACGGATCAAAAAAAAAAAAAACTTCCAACAAGCCGCCACAACAAGAGATAACACATTCTTCCAGGCTTCCCACCTCTAACTCAGCAGATGTATAAACAAACTATTCTCTGCCAAAATATCCCAAATCGCAGTTGTATCCACCCCTTTCCCCTGGATCCAAGCTAAAAAAACAAATGTCTCTTTCTAATACACAATCATCAGTAAACCTCAATCACAAGCCACAACCCAAAGCTTCCCAGAGACAAAAATGGCAACATTCAACAGCTGCCAGACACAGCTGCATCCACACACACCATGTCAGGCTTACTCAAACAGGTCTCAAAGCTATGACACCTGCCATAATTGATATCAACTATGTTTAGATAGAATAATAATGACATTTGTACTAGCTGCCAGACACGGCTGCATCTATGCACACGATATCAGGATTGATCAAACGGCCCTCGTAGCTGTGATACCTGCCATAACTGATATTAATTATATTTAGGCAGAATAATGATGACATTTGTACTAAGAGCTTGCTACTATTATTTAACCAGGATATACGTGACATTTCTAAATCATACTTTAACTGAAGAAGGCATTAGTCTCCATGACACCATTTTTTTTTTCAAAACACTCTACTGTTACTGCTACTATATGTGATGTTAATTTGTTACATTTGAGTTTGATCTCTGACGAATGGTACCTTTTTGAATTATTTAATTAATTCTTAAATTATTATAAGTAAAATAAATGAAAAATGAACAAGATAAATATTCATTGAGTTCAAGTAGGGGAATAGAAACTTCTATGTTTGTATTATATGTTGCTTTGTTTGGCTTATATATAATGTAAATAGTAACCCATCTTGACCTACCTTTGTTTGTGAAGAAATTACTGGACTGTTTCAACATTCTGAATAAATCATTACTGTTTCTCAGTTGTTTAAGAAACCCTCTTTTTTTAAAAATAAAAACAGATGACAAGTGATGTATCATATAAGTTGATACTTTGCGAGACGTAGTAGCAAAAGTTATTTTTTTGGGACAGCTATCTTGGAATCAGTTTTTTGTTTCTTCTTTCTAGCATCAGTCCCAGGATTTGTTTCTTTTATTCTTTTAAGAGTAGGGGGCCATCCATTCCATTTTGCCTGGGATAGACACTATGCTGTTGTTTTTGATGAATATAGCAGCTTCTTCTAAGTCATTACAAGTTCTCATCTCATTGGCAAAAAGTATGTTTATCTTGGCTGGAAAGACCAGCTGTGCTTTAATGTTGTTTTGTTTCAACAGTTTTATTATTGGCCAGGCTTTCTTCCTTTGTTCTAGTATTCTGGAAGAATAATCATTGTCAAACCTTATCAGGCTTTTATTGTATTTTAAGGGTGATTTTCTCCAAGCAGATTTTAATATTAGTTCCGTGTCCAGAAATGAAATTAATTTTATAACTGTGGATCTAGGTGGAATATTTGTTGAGTTAGAAGGAGGTTTCCTCAGTGCTGTATGCACCCTTTCAATTCCAAATGAAAGTTCCTCTTTCAAGTCTAAAAATTCAGGAATCCAGGTTGTTAAGAATGAAATAATGTCTTCTCCTTCAGTGTTTTCAGGCAGACCAAAGATCCTTATGTTGTTTCTCCTTTCCCTAAGTCATCTATTTTGTTAAGCAGCCATGTATTCTGTTTAAGTAGAAATTCTTTTTGGAATTCTTCCTCTTTGAGTCTCCCTTCAATGTCATTTAGAGAAGTCTCTATATTTGTTATTTTTGTATGGTGTTGCTGCAATAGTTCCTTAAGAGTATCAGTCTGTTTTTGAGAATTTAATTTGAGGTTTTCTAAGTCATTTTTAAAGCCATCCATCTTCAAAGATGTAATCTTCAATAGATGTAATCAATTGCAGTTCTTTTTTCAAAGCAGCATCTGGATGGAATTCCTTGAGTTGTTCATATTCAGTGACTCAATGAATCTCCAAGTTACTTGACAGGAAAATTTTTGTATATCTCCACCAAAATTAATATTTATGGAATTTAGCAGTTTATCTATAGGTTTCTGACATTTTTAACTTGAAAATAATAAAAATTTCCTATATTATTATACTAGTTTATGGAGGTCTCAAAATTCATTGCTCTCATTTGGCCATCTAGGCTCCACCCCCCGGCAGTCCATGTTTTTGTAGGTTACACATGTACGTACTGTTTAAACATTTGTGTATGCTGTATCACATGCCTACAAACATGTCTGAAGTGGTAACAGCAGTACTTAATAAAGGACTGACAATGAAAGATGCTTTTCTTCACCTAACAAGGACTGATAAATGGGTAAAACATTATTTATGTGCAATATGTCATTGTTATTTACATAACTCTCTACATAGCTTATTTTACATATCTCTATCTGCACTATGAAAACTGTAAACTGTAAGTTTATGGCATATGTTGATGGTGCGTACGTTTTTTTACATGTGCCTCTTTATTTATAGCACTGTTTGTTATATATCCTTATATTTCTACTAAGTCTGTTCCTGTTGTATTTGTTTTTGTTTCTACTGTAAAAACCTTTCAATTTTATTTTCTGTATTTATTTTAGTATCTTATTTTGATTTCTATTTTTAGTATTTTTAGATTGTTATTAATTTAATTTATCTTCCTTCTGTACACTGTAATTCCTGGTACGAGCCTGAGTATCGAAATTTTGTGCAGTGATAGGCACTTTTTCCTCTGTGTTGATCTGTATGACAATAAAGTTTACCTTAACATTGACTTTGATGTGATTCTGCATAAGGAAATAATTGAAAGAGTAAAAACATTAAATATCCATCCATACATAATTCAGTGTGTAAATTACTTTTAAGCAACCGGGCATAACTAGTCAGGTGGGGATTATATGTCTGTCCAACTGGTTGCTACAAGGGGTGTCCCACATGACTATGTATTGAATCCACTTCTTTTCTGGATAATTTTCTAGGGTACAAATCAGAGATATGAGCACTAGATAACCAAATGCTAATGACTGCAAGTAAAACAAAAATCTTCCATAAACAAGCTGGTCAAGATAAACTTTCACTCAAAGCTTCTTCAGGCATAAAATACTCAGTAAAACACAACACTTAAATACAAAGTTAAGATAACATGACAAATCTTAATAAGATTCAATTAAAAATGTATGGTATAACATTAAGTAACTTTATTTTTCAACTCTTTCTCCTTTAAAATGGGTTTAATACTGACAGCTCCATTCAAGCCTGGGCCTGTATGTGCTCTGAATCTACTAATCAATTTAATTTCATGCTTTTCTGTTGTATTAATCAAATAACCCCCCCCAACTTGTTCAAAAACTACTTGAAAAATCAAAAATTTAAAATAGTGTCATATGCTAGTCTCAGGAATATGTTTATATAGAGCATTAGTTTTTATTTTCCTATTGATTTCAGACAAATGATCGCCTAACCTCTCCCTAAGTTTACGATTTGCTTTTCCTATATAGTATGCATCACAGGACTCACATTTGGTCATATAAATAATATTTCTGGTGTCACATGTACCATTTTTACAACTACAACCACCCTTGTCACTATCATATGTTCATTTATCAGTTAACTCTGTTACCTGATTGTTTCCAGCCCCCTCATAAGAGCAAGTAACAGGGTCTCTACCCGCTTCTCTCCCCACCCTGCCCCCTATTCCCTTCCGCCCCCAGTGGTCCCACCTTTATTACACTCACAAACCCCTCCCATCTTTCCAGTAGCCAACCACAGCACTAACCCAACACTACCTCCTCCATCTTCCCACTACTATCACAACTCCTCAACTAACATGTACAAGCATACCTTACCTATGCTCACAGCATGCACTCTCCTTGCATATCTTACATCCTACCAAAGCTCCATCATTCCCCCACTCAATCACTACCACTGTACTACTACTCACACCACCACTCATGTCTCACCCACACTCAGCTCCCCTCCCACCAACTCAAGAAACATCCCTACCAACTATATTACTCAAGCATAAAGCATCCCTACAACTTTACACAGCAACCCTCCCACCATACCTATTACCCAAAGAGCACAATCATAAAGTTTCCCTTATAAACAAACACGTTCAAAAACTGAGAAAACTAATAACCTCATGCATATCTAAACTAGCCCTAAGTGGAGATATCCACCCCAACCCTGGCCTTACCATCTCCAACCCCAATCCTCATAATCAGACTAGAAACCACAACTTCTCCCATATTACAGCCAATAGAAAGCCAAGTGACTTCTTTCTACTAAGTCTAAATATTAGAAGTATATCCAACAAAGTCCATGAACTCCATGCCACCATAGACTTGTACTCCCCAGATATAGTCATCCTGACAGAAACCTGGCTAAAACCTTACATTACCAGTGAGCAAATACTCCCCACAGGTTATGGCATACTAAGAGTAGTCCGGCTAAACAAGAAAGGAGGCGGTGTAGCTATAATATTTAAACAAGATCTAAACATCCAGATCTTAAAATCATCAGCTCCACAAATAGGCAATGAAGAAATAATATATACCAACCTCAAAATAAACCAAAACAAAACCATCAACATAATTGGATGCTACTTCCCACCTGGCCAAAACATCCCTCCACTAGAAAACCTCCTCAGTTGGTCTACCCACCATCTCCCTCAAGAAACTATCATTTTAGGTGATTTCAGTATTGACTGGCAATCCTGTTCTGGCAACCATCCAACCCATCATGTAAACCTTCATGGCTTCACCCAACTAGTCCAGTCGCCAACCAGGATAAATAAAAACTCCAGCAAGCACACTACCCTGGACTGGATACTAGTCAGTAAGAGCCCCCAGTCGTATATAACAGGCTGCTTATCAGATAGCCTCAGTGATCACTCCCCAACATTCCTACACAAAAAATACCTATACCAACCTAAACCTGTCATCTACCGTCAAATACGTAAAAAACTAAACTTTAACCCACTCACATTCATCTCATCCCTCAAAGAATGTAACTGGCATCCTCAAAAGTACCTCAGCCTTGATGACACAGTTGAATTTTTTAATACTACCTTCCTGAGCATCCTTAATTACCATGCCCCCATAAGACTTTCCAGAATCAAAGTACAACCCTCCCCATGGCTACAGAAAACCACTAAGTCAGAAATGAAAAACAGGGATAAAGCCTGGGAGCACTGGCGCAAAACCAAAACCCCCTCAACTAGACAGAAATTCCTAGAACTACGCAATAGAGTCAAAAAGCTAATAAAACAGGACACATTCCAATACTACCAGTCTGCCCTAGACTCCTCTCAACACAGCCCCAAACAATTCTGGTCCTCCATAAACTCCATCCTCCACCCAGGTAAAGTCAGTACTCCTCCTCCTAACATCCCTCACTCCTCAGAAAATATTGCTACCTCATTCAACACACACTTCACATAAACCATACTATCACTAGCTAAACAACACAACCCCCTCCCCTCCAACCCACACCTTCAACTAGTAATCTCCCCACTGCCTTCCCTTTTTCTCCTGTACCTACCTCCAACATAAAAAACTCTTAACTAAACTTAAGCCCACCAGATTAGCAGCAGACAACCTCCCAAGTGAATACCTACAAATTGCAGCTGATGCTCTGGCCTACCCAGTATCCATCTTGATTAACCAATCTCTGTCAGAAAGTTACGTTCCCACACTGTGGAAAGTATCACATATAATTCCCCTCCACAAAGGTGGACCCTCCACAGAACTAACCAATTACTGCCCCATAGCTATCCTCTCTCCACTCTCCAAAATACTAGAGAGATGCATACACTCTCAGGTCTCAGACTACCTCCTTACTAACAACCTCCTTTCCAATACTCAGCATGGTTTCCGACCAAACCATAGCACCACCACTGCCTTACTCTCCTTTACTAACACTATCCTTCAGCATAAAAACAATGGCTATCTCTCCTCTGCTACTTTCCTAGACCTATCTAAAGCATTTGACATGGTCCCACACAAACAACTTATCTCTGTCCTCAATAACCTATCCTTCTCACAATCGGTCACCAACTGGTTTCAGAGTTACCTGTCTGACCGCCAACAATCCGTTGTATGGCAGAATGACATATCTCCCCAACTACCTGTCTCCATAGGGGTTCCCCAAGGATCCTTCCTTGGACCCCTACTCTTCTCTGTTTTCACCAATAATCTAGCCTTTGCCACCAAACATGGCACACTCATACAATACGCACATGACTCAACCATCATCTGCTCAGCCCAGTCCCTACCCAAACTGCAAAACGTCACACAGGAAGCCTTTTCCTCTGTTGAAACTTGGTTATCCGATGCCCAATTAATACTCAACCCAAACAAAACTAAACTACTCATCTTCCAACCCACCAAACATACTCAAAACAACTCTCACTTTAACATCACAGCAAAAGACAACACCACTATATACCCAACTGAACACACCAAATTGCTAGGAGTGGAAATAGACAATAAACTAAAATTTGACATTCACATATCCTTGACCATAAAAAAAGTCCACAATAAACTAGGAGCACTATACAGAAATAAGCAACTTCTCACCAAAGCGGGAAAGATTTCAATAGCAAATTCCCACCTTATCTCCACCCTACTTTATGCCTGTCCAATATATACCAACCTAAGGCAATGCGATTTAAACAAGCTAGAGACCTGCTACAACAAAATCGCCAAATTCGCCACAGGGGCATCCACCACTGTCTCTCACTTGCTGAACTGGGCTGGCTTGAACTCCCTCACCTCCTTCAATGGTATCAACTGTCACTTTCCCACAAACTAGTAAATCCTCCACTAAATGTCCCATCCCTCCAGAATCTACTCCAACCCTATCGCACCACCAGACCACTAAGATCCAGCAACAAAAATCACTTGCATATCACTAAAGCCAATAACTCTGCTGGTGAAGCACTATTCTCTTGCACCATAGCCAAATTATGGAACTCCCTCCCACCCACAATTACCTCCATACCATCATGCACCCACTTCAAAACTTTACTAAAAGCGCACCTAAAACATGCTGGCTATGCCCTTGCAACTCCCACTCTAATATCACCCTCCCTATCCAACCACTACCTTTCTTTCCACTCCACTAACTACCTTGATTATAGCAAGCTCAGATGCTCATAAGCCAGTACTTATTATACAGCAGGAACTTCTTCTTGTAACATTTGTTAATGTCTGTTATGTACTTCACAGATAAAGATTCTAGTTGTCTACTGATGTACTATGTTCTTCATCTGTAAATATGTTGTAAGTAATTGCTATGTAAATTGTTAATCGCTATGTAATCCAATGTAACTACTGTCTGTTTATTTTAACTGTGGAGCTCCCCCCCCCGGGCCTCTACTGAAAATGGACCTACGTCCAGTCCGACACTCCCGGTCAACAAATATAAATAAATAAATAAATAAGCCTGTAGAAAAAAAGTGTTACCATATGATGGATGGATTATTGATTTTTTTTCATATATACATGCACACACACACACACACACACACACACACACACACACACACACACACACACACACACACACACACACACACACTCACACACACTCACACACAGACATATATATATATATATATATATATATATATATATATATATATGTATGGGTCTAGGACACATGCTCGACTAGCATATGTCCAAATCACAAAACATCGAACACATACAAAAGCTTAACATCAAAAGCGCCTGTATGTGTAGTTCAAAAAAAAATCTACTTTTCTGCAGGGGAGCTTCACCCCCCTGTGCCCCCCACACACCTCCTACTTTATTATTCTCACTCCGAGATTGCACTACAGTGGGGAAAAGGGTATTTTCCCTTACTCACACTGTAGTCTGAACTACGAAACAGGCACACATACACAGAAGCGCTTGTCAATGTTAAGCGCTTTCATGTATGTGTGTTTGATGTTTTGTGATGCGGACATATGCTAGTCGAGCATGTGCCCGTATCCCAGATATATATATATATATATATATATATATATATATATATATATATATATAGATAGATAGATAGCTAGATAGTAGAAGCATTTGTGACATTGAAAAGTACTGTGTTTTGTACTAATATTTCACTATGTTTTTCTGTTCATTATAACATAACTTGTCTCTCAAGTTATAACACCTTTTATAACCAAAATTAGGTTTATCATTTATTACATTCTTAAGTTATGGTAGATGATAAACCAGAGGCCAATATTTTCTTATAATATTCTTAACATTCTCAGTATTCCTATTATCTGTAGAATGTATTGACACCAATCATGTTTTTTATTGTTTTAAATTTTTGATTTTACATGTAGTTTTTGAACAAGTTAGGGGAGGCGATTTGATTAATATGGCAGAAAAGCATGAAACTAAATAGGTGATTAGATTCAGAGCACGTTCAGCCCCAGGCTTGAATGGAGCTGTCAGTATTAAACCCATTTTAAAAAAGTTGCAAAATAAAGTCACTTAATGTTATACCTTTAATTTTTAATTTAATCTTATTAACATTTGTCATGTGATCTTAACTTTGTATTTAAGTGGTGTGTTTTACTAAGTATTTTATGCCTGAAGAAGCTTTGAGTGAAAGTTACTACTTGCGTATGTAATAAAGTTTATCTTGACCAGTTTAGTTCTGGATGATTTTTGTTTTACTTATTCGTGGTGCAATTTATTTCCCAACTGTATTGTATTGTTGCTAATGACTGCAAACTGGGTAACATAATTACTTCAATGAAAGATGCTGAATTTCTCCTCGATTGTGTACAATACATACTGATGCAGTAGTACTGACATCACATTTAAGGTCTGTAGATGAAGCAACATAAGAACTGGAAAAATGTAAATTACAATTATAAAATTAATTGTCATATCATAAAAATTATGCCATCACTACCTTTGGAGAGCAGTAGACAGCAATTTAAACATGTTGACTACTGTGTATCTCTCAAAGTAAGAAAAGCATATTTTGTAGCCTGTCCAGTTCTAAAGGGCATGCCTGTTTACTATAAAGAGATCATTGCTCCATCTTGCTTCACTGATGCAGCTTATTATAAAATACAATGTTGACTGCTAAAGCCTTCAAAGAAGCCACTTAAAACAAGTTGAAGTGTACTGAGTCTTTACTAGGGAAACTGTAGGCTTTATAATTGCTTTATTCTACTTCTTAGTCACTTCGGAATGACCTGTACTTGATCTATTAGGCAATATCTGATCTGGTTCTGTTTGAAAGTATGTGCATGTATCAAACTAATGCATTAGCTAGCAGATGATCAGGGAACCTAATAATAAAATAAATATCAGTAATAAAATGTGACACATGCATTTCACAATTTTTTATTTAGTTAGTTTTTTGTTGATCAGGTTATTCCCACAATGCATAACTTATTTTAGGGGAGACCCGAAGTGGTAATCATATTGACTTTGAGAAATTTAGCCAGGACACTGGGGAAATTCTTCAACCCTTTTTTCAATGTATGCTGTGGATGCTGTCATGTGGGTGAGGAATGTCAGTGTTGTAATGAAATACACTTTATCTACTTGTGTGTTGTAGATCAGCAGCAGGATGTACAAAAACAGTGATAGGAGGCACAATAAACATGATGGGTTATATTCCAGTGACTGCCATGGAGCATGCAGTCTGATCTCTGCATAATCCATTTCTATCAGTTGGCCTAACACCTAGAGGACCGCATGGGAGAGTCCTCCCAGTGTCTAAGAAATTCAGATATATCTAGTGATTGATGGCCAGAGGAGTTTGCAATCTGCCTGGGTCTTTACAGAAGCTTCCTTGCTAGGCAACTTTGAAAACCACCAGGCAGACCAAAAGTCATATCACTAAACTTATGGAAGATGACATGTTGTGTTGCAGAGGTCATGACTCCTATATTCCATATGGTCTGTGCCATCAAAGTCTGTAAATTTTCCAGTTTCATTATCCTAGTATCTGCAGGCAAAGATAAAACATATATTCTGGGTCATCCTCTCTGGATACACTTCTGCAAGAGTCCTCTAAGGTGCCAACATACACAGGTTGTCATGAAGGGGAATGAAAACAGCCTACCTCCAAATCCAGAAGTGTTGGCAGCTATAGGGCCTTTACAGCTGGTTTCTACTTCTGATAACAGACATGGACCATGTCACTCATGTAGCAGTTCATAATGCTAGAGACCCTTCAAGAGTAGAGGATACAGGTAAGTTTGAAGGGGGTGGTAGGAACCTTATGGCATCTTGTACAGAGTTTCATGCTGATATTCTTCTCATGGAAAAATACATTGATTTTGTTGTATTTGTGTCACCTCCTATTAATGACGATGCTTCCTGATTGCTGCTTTGTTTGCCTTTTGTTTTGCTCCTGTTGCACTGTAACAGCCATCCAGGATTCATGGATTACGTTCCATTTCTCTGTTATGCTGACTATACATGGTAAATACATGTGCATAATTCACATTATGTTTCATCACTATATTCATGGGAAGTTAAATGTTAGAAGAAATACAGGTGTATTACAAGTCTATAAATTCAGAACATTTTCATCTGGATGTAGGTGTTGTGTTTTATGATGGATCATGCTAGTCTAGCTAATAGTATCACAATTTGTTTACTGTTATGTTTCTAGCTGTACTTATTTGTCCACACATGTTCCTTGTTGTTAGAACATGCTCTGTAATTGCTGAGTGCTGCTCTGTGCATTGCTGTACACTACATACACAGCGATGTGTGGTTGGCGATGACTTCTTTAGATATGGATGCTATTCCTTTTGCGATCAGCTGCACTAAGTAGAAGAACTTCCTGACCACAACAACAACATAATGATCAAAGGAGAAGGAATTCTCAACATATGTTTAAGGTCCTCTAATTACATTGTCATTTTGAAGTGAGGTGTTATCTAATATTGCACTTTTTTTCGCATTTAACGAGTATTTTATTTGTACAGCATGTATTGAAGATCTTGGGTGTCAGAAGGGGATTTGAGAATGACACCCAGTTTATCGTCATCCTCAAACTTGGCTAACCAAAATCAAAAAAGCAGATGTTGAACTACATTGGTCCCAGCAATGAACCCTGAAGAATGCCACTTGTCACCTTTGCACTCTGATGAAGCACCCACTACCCTCACTTTGTGGGTTCTATCTTTTAGTCAATTTGCTTTGCAGCTTACTACATAGAGCTATATGTAACTTGTTTATTATGCTAGCATGAAAATTGGTAGGAAACGCTCTTGACAGGTTGAGGTATGCTGTGTGTATAGCATGACCCCGTGTTACCCTTTCAAAAAAGTTAATCAGATTTACTAGACAAGATCTACCCCTGATAAAACCAAACTGCTTCAGATCTAGTCTGATAAGATTTTTAATATTATAGTTAATCAGGTCAGTCAAGATATGATTCATAACTTTGCAGATGAGATTTGTCAAACTGATTCAGCTATTTTTCCTCGGTCAGTGGTGGGGCCACCCTTGTGAAGTGGCATCACAACTGCTGTGCTCCAGACCACAGGGGTAAAGTCAGTGGCTCAGGCTGAATAGTATAAGGAGTGGCCCTGCCAATGCCTGTTTAGTACACAAGCAATAATGCCTGACAGGATGTGTGTTAATGTATAATTAATGCCCACCCTGTGGTGTTGTGTGACCCGATGCCTCAGGCAGAGGGTCTCTACATCCCTGAAAGGATATTAATTACACATTTACACACACCCTGGAGGGCATTATTGTGCTTAGAGAATGGGCTGTCTGTAAAATTGTTGTGTTTTACTTACTTATTTGTATTTTTATTACTATATTTTTTTTTATATATTTTGGATGTAAAATAGTTCCTCTGCCTAATGTTTCAAAGTTGCTGTAGTATATGTAAATGCTGTTAGAGGAAGCATTTTTACATCCAAAATATTTCATTTTTAAAAATATCTTGATTTTTGCTTTATTTTTTGGTCCCTTACTGCTAAAATGGTTTCTTGCCAGTCACTGGGTACAGAAGTCAGTAAATAACGACATAAATTTGACTTTCAGACTTTATTTTCTTCAGAAAATTCATGTTAACACAAATCTTGTTATTTAACTTTCTTTTTAATTTAAGTATAACATTTAAAATCTGTTACTGTTTTGGAGCCTTTGTTCCCCTTTAGTTCAGGCTTTATCAACATTTCTTGAGCTAAAAGGTCGAGAGGTACGCAAACCTCTTATCTGCTGCTGCCAGTGTTCCATCAATGTCACTGTCTCTCCCTCTGTCACACAGACACCCCCCCCCCCGTTAGACCTGTACTTCAGAAAATGCATGCTGACACAAGTCCTATTATTCTACCAACTTTGTGCTTTTTTTAAACAGGAATATGTTCCTGTTTTGAGCCTTTGTTCCTTCTTTATTCTATGTTTTGTTCACTTAACTTGTCTAAGAGGTGAGGGATACATAAACCTCTTGACTGCTGCTGCTGCCATTGTTGGATCGCTCTCACTCTTCACTCTCACTCTCTGTCTCTCACTCATATACTCACCTCGCTTTCATGTATGCATTCATACAAACAGACAGAAACATAAACACACACGCAGAAATAGAAACATACGCAGATGCACACGCGTGCACATGTGCGAGCTCACACACACACACACACACACACACACACACACACACACACACTTTTTTGTGCTATATTTAAATTTTACACTCAGCAAAAGTGCAGCTTAGCGAGTGCAAAATAATGGTGCGATCGTTTTCACTTTCACTCACATGCAGGCATATGCTCACACAGACAGACATAAACACACACACACTTTTGTTTTTCAATTTTCTTTTTTTAATATATTTTACACTCGCTAAACAGCAGAAGTGCTGTTTAGCAAGCATAAAATAATGGCGGATGTTATTTCTTTTTTCAGTCCGAGCTCCACGGCGGCTTGATATGCTACTGTGAAGCACAGGACTCATTTTTCAGCAGGCATTACTTGCACATTAATACCCTGCTGGAGGAGGTTTGTTCTCCAGTCAGGGTGTTGATGTACAGTTTGCCAATTCTCTAATACCAAATAAACAGCCAGGTATATTATTAGGTCCCACAGCTACGTATGTTATCAGGTCCCACAGCCAGGTGTGTTATCAGGTCCCACAGCCAGGTATATTATCAGGTCCCACAGCCAGATGTGTTATCAGGTCCCACAGCCAGGTATGTTATCAGGTCCCAAAACCAGGTATATTATCAGGTCCCACAACCAGGTATGTTATCAGGTCCCACAGCTAGGTATATTATCAGGTCCCACAGCCAGGTATATTATCAGGTCCCATGGAGGATGTAGTTTTAGTCTTGGAGAGCAGGTTTAGAAAATGTTCTTTAGTGATGATAGGATCTCAGATCTTCAGGGATATGTGAGCTTTGGATGGTTGTTTTTTGGTGAAGTTTGCACTGAGTTTATTTGTTAATACTTACCAATATCCACAGGATCTGAGTGGGTAATGTCATTTTGATTAAGTTCTGAGCAAAGTTGGGTATTATTTCGTAGGTCCTTATGTAGGTAGAGAAGAATCTGTAATTATTCTTAGCTTCTGATGCCAGCCTTAGCTTATGCGCTACCTTGATTTTACTAATGGTATTTTTTAAAGTCTTCGATTATTCCTTAATGTTAACCTTGATTTGATGGTCATTTGTTCTGCTATACACTTTAAGGAGTTTTTTTCTTTTGTTACATTATTTACTTATGGTTGTGGACCACCAGGACAGTTTGGTGTTAAACTTCAAATTATATTTATATCTGATTGGGGCTGCAAGCATTATACATTTATCTAGGTTAGCATGGATGTGTATATGGGTATGGACTGGTGTGTGTGTGTGTGTGTGTGTGTGTGTGTGTGTGTGTGTGTGTGTGTGTGTGTGTGTGTGTGTGTGTGTGTGTGTGTGTGTGTGTGTGTGTGTGTGTGTGTGTGTGTGTGTGTGTAGCTACTTACTGTATCAATGTCATTAGTGATACTGCTACATGTAATCACAGAATGGGAGAAGATTTAAACATTAGAAATTCATGAATTCAATGACACTGGCATCTTTTGGTTTTAATATTTTGAAGATAAGGGTTTTCCCAGTCTATGATCAGACTTAACCAGGGAGGGGATATCAGTTTAATGTGCATACAGCCACTGTATTTGTAAGAAGTAGGTCTGGGATATTCTACCCTTTACTGGGATCTTTGAATATCTGGTTTAGGGAGTTTTTGTTTATTAAATCTAGAAATTTTGGGGTATATCCTACATTCAAAGAATGGCTGCCCCAGTTTATTAAAGAGGTAATTAAAGATTTCCAGAGTAATATAGTTTTTGCTTAAGGGAAGTTCTTCAAGTATATTTAGGAACATAACATAATTCTCAGAAGATATAGAGGGGGTCTTGTTAACAGGCTATGACCTGATAATCAGTCCTATATAGTGTAATTTTTACCCTAATGAGATATTTTTGTGGATCTCTAGGAATTTGCCTAGAGATGATGTGGTTTCTCACAAATATGAAGACTTTGCCACAGTTGGCATCAGGTCTAAAGGTATGCAAGGTACAGAAACCAGGTATGGTGAGAGTGCTATCAGAATATTTAAGTCAAGTTTTGATGATTGCATATACAGGGAGGCACTCCAAATGCAGGAGGACCTCAAGGTTGGGCATTTTATTGAGACTCCTGGCATTGAACAGAGCCACCTTGAAGTGATCTTGTGTTTGATTAATTTGTTTTTTTTTTTATTATATTGGGAGATCCATAGGTCCATTAGCTGACTGTCTATAAAAGGCACTGTGGGGATAGTGAAGGCTATAGCCAGTATGCAAAAGCCTTGGAACAAGAGGTGCAAGCCATCCTTAGCAAACAAGGAGGGCTGTCCAGCATCGTATCCCAATTTGAAACACACTGGATCCCCTGGAATAACACAAGATATTTAGCCAGTTGTTGAAGCCAAGCTTTTCTTTGTACTTCAGCATTATTCTTGCAGAAGGAAGGAGTCCATTCAATACCAAGGTCTTGAAGGGTTGTGACGTATCTCTGCATTTCCCCCTGGGTTTTGTGTACTAAGTCATTTATTTCCATACTGACCATCACCATGTCATAACTGTATTTGTTAGGTCTAAGGACCTTAAGGGCCAGTGAGATTTCAGAGATCCTGGCACCTGAAAGAAAACTCATCATCATTCTGTTCTTGCCTAACTTAATGAAAAGTGAACTATGGAGTCACCAATCACTAGAATGTTTTTATTTGTACTATGTTCTATAAGAGAGGAAATCTCTGAGACAGTCACCTAACATACTTACAGTTCTTTAGTGCTGATAGCCATGGTGTTGCTGGTTTTGTGAATATGAAGTAGGTTATCAAGGACAGGATTGTTTGAAGACAGACATAGGTCACTCCACAGAAGAGAGAAAGAGAGTTTTAAGGTGTTTTACACAGGTAATGAAACTCAGATCCCTGGTGTTTAAGTGATGACATTGTCGACACGAGAATAGCGAAAGTGCTGAACGTCGAATGGTTAGATGGAAATCTCCATAAGGGGAGATTTCCATTTACTTCAATATAGTGCTGCCTCGGAGATGGTATATTTAAGTAGCAGGGGGTGTGGGGGGTGCGGATGGGCCTGCCCCCCTGCCTACACCCTTTAGATTTTCTTTTTTTGTTTTAATTTATTTTTTCTGAACATTAGAAATTTTAATGGTTCGATCATTAAAGGTCGACCTTTAGTGATTCGAACCATTAAACTTTTGATGTTCAAATATAGACCCAATTATATGACCTGGACAGTGACATGCCAAAGAGTGCATTGTATTCAATTATGGGTCTAATAATGAAGGGATAGGGAGAGAGAGAGAGAGAGAGAGGATAACATTCTTCGATCTGGAGAAAATAACATTAATAATCAAATGGGTTATTTAAAAGGTTTTCTAATAACCATGGCTATGTGATATTCAAATGAGTGCTCATTGTTCACAAATATGCCTAGTTTTCTGATAACTTTGCTTCATTTTGAGTGAGATACCATTAATGTGGTAAGAATGTGTTCCTATTTGCCAAAGGATACTACAAATGCACTTTTCAGCATTTAAACTGAGACTATGGTCATGACCCCACTTATTTGTGCATGTTAATCTTTCTTGAAGAATCTGAAAATCCGCAAGGGAGTTGATTCCAAAGCAAAGCACTGAAAGTTTCATGAAGTATGTGTAAGTGTCTGGTACCTAAACAATACTGGAACTATGTTGCAGGGAAAAAAGCAACCCAGGGGTTTAGTTAAACTGTAGGAAGGTGCCCTTTTCCTTTAAATTAATACATAGAATCAGACTTTTTACTCAGAGAATAATGGCATGTCAGAGTCTATATAGGGAGGAAGATTAGTTCTTGTTACTATGAAGAGGATGTCCATATATCATGGATTTGGGCACCATAAATTCAAAACTGGGGTATCTGTCAGACCTCCTAGAAATGTCTCAATTCTACCATAGACTCAGCTAATCCTGGAACAATAGACTCACATATGGCATGACAGTATCTTACAAAGTGTTAAGCTCACTTTCAGTATTGGTATCAATTATTTCTGTATGTACACTCACCTCCTCAGGATTTTTAGTGTCCACAGTCACTCTGGTTGTCAGAGGGACTTTGTCTTCTATATATGACATCATTGTCAAGTGTTTTTCTCATATCCTGGTGACACACTGAATCAGATTTAGGGAATGACATATTCTTCTTATGCCTCTCATGCAGACATTTCTTTAAATTATTTTTCCTTACAGCAACATGCTTGTTTGATTAATTCAATTGTGAGTGGAATGGGGATATTAAACAAAAATTTGCAGGTAACTGACCAGGTAATACAACTGGGATTGTTTGCACTAGAACAGAAATAAGTCTGAGTTCATCATATCGATCACTTCTGCAGTAGCCTTAGCTATATGGGGTTATGTCTTGCTAAGGATATAAGAGCTTGTCAGCTTCCAAAGCTTTAGGGCATCTTCCATATGCCCAAAACCAAACCATTAGACTACCCAAGCTGAAGTGCCTAAAAAGATGGGTTTGGGTGCCAAACCCTTCAGAGATTTCATGCCAACTGAGTGAGGGAAGACTGAGCTAGAAGTTAAAAAATAAATATATATATACATATATATATATATATATATATATATATATATATATATATGTACATATATATCTAAATCAGAAGACTGAAAAACCCCTTCACCACTGTTGTGCAATGTTGGAGTTGGTATATATAGTTAGCAGGGGGTGTGGGGGGCACAGTCCTTCACATGAGGGGTGCAGTGGGACTTCATTTTCCATCTCCAGCACTGTGTTCAATAATTGTCTCATTCTGAATTTAAATGCCGGAGCATCCCTTTTTGCTAAACCATTCATATCAGGGTGTCCTGTTAAACTAGTGGAATAAACAATTGCATTTTTTTAAAAGAAACAATTGCATTCTTCTGGCTTGAACCAAATGTCATTATTTATAAAACTATGTTCTGGTAAATTGTAAGCAGCAGTCATACAGAATATTTCCAATCATTTTGAGTATATACCCACCATATCACACAATTCATGACTAGACCTGCAGCATCAATATGCAGTGTTTTCCCAAAAATATTCTTGGAAATTCTTAGGAATGCAAGGAAGCTTGTTTAGGCAATTTTGTTCTGTATGACAAAGAGCACGTTTTGTTACACTTGTTCATCTGCAGGATTTAACTTTGATCACCAAACAAACTTTAAAATCAGGCTCCACATGTTAACCCCTTGATGTGCAGTATACAATTCTTTAAATCCTATATTTCAGTTTCCTAGGAATAATAACTCTAGTTTCCTACAGGACATAAAACTTTCACTAGGGTTAATTCATATCTTCTGCAATATACTTTTGAACTGTTAACCTTTCTGTGAGAACCTTCAATTATGAAGATTAACACTTCAAAAACTTACTGTTATCACATCACACGTGTTATCATCTTAGCTTTTGCTAGGATTTCCTGAAAATGAGCTTCAATACATGAATTGTATTCTTATTTTTATTCTGTTACTATACAAAAAGTTTGTGGTTGCAGAATTCTTGGGCTATTATCAGCATTACTGTGTCCCTTGGACATTGACTATTCATTCTGATAATCGTAAGCTGATAAAATTATAATCCATTTTTCAATGTATATTGCTGCCATAGTGGACAGGCAGACCACTATTCTTAGCAAACAGTGTTACGTAGGATTTATGGTTTGTAACCATGCTGACTCTTCTATCCCAAAGACTCAGATGGAACTTTTTACTCCAATAATCAAAGTACAAGGTGTTTTTATTGATTCATGATATTTTTGTCTGGTAAAGAAAAGGTTCTAGAAGTCTAAGCATCTGGCTGCTTTTCAATCACAGATATAACATGTAGAAACACATCTTCAGCGCGCTATGCAGAGGCATCACAAACTAATGCAAATGGAAGTTTTGGTCATAATATACCAACATTTGTTTCTGCATGTTTGCAAGTTGCACAGCACCACACACTACTGCTCAATTGTATGTCAAAGCTGGACAGTTAGATTCAACAATTGTTTCCCTTAGATACTACTGTAGCACACTAGTGTAGCCCTCAGCCTTAGTATTTTCTTGGTCAAAGAAATACTGCTAGTGAGCTGTAACCTATTAAATACCAGCAAAAAAAAAAAACCCCAGGCAGAAATATCTAACCACTGAGCTCCTCCATGAAGGATTCTGGAACGCCACCCTTAGTGACAACAGTCTTCAGCCTACCATTATAAACAGTTGGACTACCCTTGTTTCTCCTGCCAACCTTGTTGACTTGGGTGTCTTGAGGCAGTGTAGCAATTGCCTCATGTACACCAACAACCCTCTACTAATAACTCACTCTAGTACAGAGTGTGAAGGATGTATCTACACCAAGAATCTTGAATCCATGCTATTGAGCACTCAAAACAGTAAAACAAAAGAGGTTGTCAACTCACCCACCACTGCATATGCATGTAGAACCATTATTCATACACATAGTATGTATCAAACACAAAAATCTACATACATGGAGGTTCTTTCAAAAAACTCACATAAACACCAGAGCTCTCCAAAACATAAGACAGCTACAACTAACACAGTCCCCACAGAACCCTCGATACATAGCAACACCAGTGTCTCACTCACCAAGCATATAATAAGGTGAAACAATCAAAAAATAATTTTCTTGTCATTGGAGCCCCAATAGTGAAACACACGGATGTCCCACTTACCAGGCTGGACTTTCAGCTGCCTGCCCGGTGCCAGGATTCATCAGATGACACATGTACTCAGGTCTCTCAGAAACAAGTACCATTTGCATGACCTGAGATGTAGACATGGTTAAACTCTCTAAGTATGTGTCCCAGGCAGGTATGTTCCTAGCCTTGAGCAGCATACTACTCTCACCTAGAATGATGTTGTAGTATAAAAAAATGATTGATTTCAACAGTTGGCTTAGTTTTTGGTGTCATTCAAAGGGGATCCAGTTCCCGTCAGACTAAGAAGCCATGCTCGACAAACCTCACTGCTTTGCCAGAGAAAGTTTGACCTGGCCCCTCTAGGCTTTTGGCTGCTGACAAAGGGTCTTGCCTCCCCCATAGTGCCTTTTTTAAGCAAGGTCACAAAAACAGGACTGACATAAAATTAGCCAGCCAGACAAAGTAAGGGCCATGCTGCTAAATGCCAGAAGCTTAAACCAAAGACTGCACTGCCTGAAAGTATTTCTATCACTAGAAGATGTAGATGTCTGTGCAGTCACAGAAACCTGGCTCAAGGCCTCAGAGAGTACTTAGGCCTTGCAAGACTACAATGCCTTCAACACCTTTAGACTGCAAAATGAATGTGGTAAAACCAAAGGAGTTGGTGTTTCTAGCTATACTAGAGATAAGTTCATGGTAGGTAAGACCCCCATTCAAGCCATAGCCAGTTATAGATCCCCCTCCATGGGCCATGATGCCCTCAAAACTTATTTAACCAAACTGGAGACAATCCACATTTTACTGAACAGTCTGGTTATGGGGGATTTCAATTATCCCACCTTCAACTGGGAAACCAATGCTAGCCCCAACCTGGTAGCTCAAAAGTTCCTTGACTCTGTTAATTCAAATGTCCTGGAACAAATTGCTCATATCCTGACAAGAGGAACAAACAGTCTAGATCTGGTCCTCACTAACACGTCAAAGAGATGCACTGCTGCAACTGTCGGACAGTCATTATTTAAATCTGACCACAAAACTGTCACCATTGAGCTGGCACTAACACCAGAACTCACAAAGGGTGCAATCAGACTAAAAAACTTCACCAAGGCAAACTATACTCTCCACGGAGAAGATACAAATGCATTCCAAGCCCCACGCCAAGCCGGAAGTGGTAACTATGCTGAAGCTTACACTAAAGCCCTGTACAATCACTTGCATAAGTGTATAAACTTGTCTGTACCAAAAAGAATCAAAGCTAGAGCCCCAAGTAAAAACAAGCTGCCATGGTGAACATCTAGCATCAACAAACTTTACAATAAATGCAAAATGTTCCTGTCCAAGAAAACAAAGGCAAGGCCCCAACAATCAAAAAGCACCCTTCTCAGGCTTAACAGGCAAATAAGACAACTTGTCAAAGCCTAAGGGCTCCTTTGAGAGAAACTTAGCAAGTACAGCCAAGGATAACCATAATGCCTTTTACAGCTACATACATAACCTAAAAGGTAGGACCCAAGCATGTGCAGAACTAGTGACCAACGGTATCACACACACACTGACCCCACAGAGATAGCGAACCTGCTAGTGGATAGGTTTGGCGAAAATTTCACTCCCTTATCCTCTCCTAACTTATCACAAACCTTCCCCCAAACTCCACCCCTCACATATCTTAAACATACCTCTCAATCTCTTAGCACAAGAATTTTGGACAAAGTCTAAAATAATGGCTGAGAAAGGACCAAAAATAGGGACAAATTTCAATTATTGCTCCTATAAGCTTAGAAAGTTGATATAATAACAGGATGTGTGTTAGCATGCATTTCCTGAAAATATAAAGACTGAAACTCAAACTTATGTCATTATTTAGTGACTTCAATCCTCAGTAATTTGCCAGAAAACCACTATTTTCATCAGGAACAGACCAAAAATAAGAGGCAAAAATCTGAACATTCTGCAAAAATCTGGACAGCTGAGAGGTATGATCTGAAGAGTAGGTCCTCAATGCCTTGTTTAAGGTAAAAAACAGAGCCTCTATGGGACCATACGACATCCCAGACTGTCTTCTAAACAGGGTAAAACATTAATTAGTATCAGCATTAAGTACCCTTTTCAATGATAGCTTAACCACAGGCTTTGTTTCTGCAGAATGGAGAACAGCAACAGTTATTCCCCTCCACAAAGGTGGCCTAGCAACAGACCTGGGGATTTACAAATGCATAAGGCTGACCAGTCTCATCTGTAAGGCCATGGAATGTATCATTATGGGCCTCTTAAACAAAGACATAGATGACCTCCAAACCTTGGATTCTACCCAATTCAGCTTTGTCAAGGGCAGATCATGCCTGTTAAATATGGTGGACTTCTTTGAAAATGCAACCAGGCCCACTGATGAGAGTGAATCTGTGCCCACACCATACCTTGACTTGGCAAAGGCTTTCGACACAATCCCCCATTCAGGCATTATCGATAAACTTAGCAAACTGAATGTAAACCCCTTCATTGTAAGATGGGTTGTCAACTGGCTCACAAACTGGATGCACACTGTCAAAGTTGGTAACTCCATGTCAACCAGGACATGTTACTAGTGGGGTGCTACAGGGATCAGTGTTAGGCCCTCTACTGTTTGGTATATACTTCTCAGAAGTTCAGGTCAAAACTAAGGGGTTATGGCTGAACAAGTCTGTAGACAATTGCAAACTAGTGCAATCACTGAATCTCTAGATGATGTCAGTATACTCCAGGAGGGTCTCACGCAGAGCAATGACTGGTGTATTAGTCATGGTTTCAAACAAATGCAAAGAAATGCATCATCATTTCCTTTGACACAATGTCCCTTTACACTATCAAATCAACAAGAATACCCTAAGTACCCATAAAGTGGTAAGGGACCTTGGATCACAAGTTGATTGCAACCTTAACTTCAACCATCATGTGCCTACACACTTGATTAGTAAAGGCATTGCCTCGAGAGCAAAAGAGGTTATAACCCCTCTATACTCAGCACTAATCTGGCCTACAACTGGGTATAATGCCCCATTCGGCATGTACCGTACATAGCACCTGCAGCATCTGGAGAGACCTCAAAGTTTCTAACAAAGAAGATCAAGGGGCTTCAGCATGTGCCTTCCACAAACCAACTAAAGTCTCTGTCACTATACTCAGTGTTGTATAGACATCTTAGAGGGAGACTTATGCCTGGCCTACAGAGCAATCCAAGACCCAAACCTAATGAACTTGCTGCATTAAATCAAACGGGACTAAGGCTACCCATTCCAGGGACCTAAATATGACCTGAAACTTAAATAAGACATGCTGGAGGGACAGATTTATCTTCCAGTGACTGCTGGGTCTTTGGAACAGGCTGTCAATTCATGTGAAAAAGAGCACATCTATGACACTCTTCAAGAGGAACCTGGACGAGTGGATGGGGCACCGTAAATTCTTATTGGGGATAGGGCTCACAACCTTCCTGGATATGGGCAGTCATCACTAAATGCACTCTTGGGTATTAACTAGCATTTTCATGGTATTACATTGGGATGAAATGGCTAGGCTTAAAATGACCTCCGGGTTAATAGCCTAGAAATCTCCAGTGATCATATGAACACTTTTATCATACGTCAATAATTCTTTACATTTTTAATGCACGCTGTTTCTGATTCTTCTATTACTATGAAACATGTTTGATGTGCAATCTGTACAAAGGGTCTAATACTCTACTCTGACTAGATTCAAACTTCCAGAGTAGTTAATTAATCCTAGAATAGCCTATAGGTCTTTCATATGAGTGATGTAGTGTATGGAGATGATGGCAGTTCATGCACTGCTTTTTACCTTCTCAGCCGAAGAAGCCAAATTCCTTGTTTTGCTGGACGCAAGTCCCAAATAGGCTGTGACGTGCCACACTTGCATTTATATTTTTTAAAATCACACTTTTATAGTCCTTACAATGTTTTCTGTTATGTTCTTAAGGTGTTTACTGTCTGTCCATTTGTCAGTGACTAATAAACAATCTAGGTACAGTATTACATTTACATCTTTCCATGGGTTTTACTTAATTTTTTGAAAAACAGGACAAAATTCACACAGTAATCTGCTAGAGATAAACAGACCCTTGTGAGTGTTTATATTTACACATTTCTTAGATCTACCGTTAAGCAAAATTGATGATCAGTAAATTCTAAATCAGTTTAAATGAATAAAGCATCACCACTTGTGACGACCATTAACAGTTATAGGCTCATAGGTAAGTATTTGGCTAGCTGCTCTTGAGGGGCATTTTAAAACCTAGCCAGTTTCCCTTATTATGCTGAAATTAACCTATTCCATTTGATTAGAGATTAGTCTTGCCCATCCCATGATCGATAATTATATATTACCTAATGAGAATAACTGTGATCATGCCATAGATAAAATGAGGGGACCCAAGCATAGGAATAAAGCATTTAGGAGCTGTCTTTGTCCATAAGTAGCATAGGGGGAAGTCCTGTTGTAAATTTTCTGTTTTCCTTCCATAGATCCAAGTAGCCTGGTTAGATCACAGTTAACCTGTAACTACTTCACAAATATATGGAATTGTCCCTTTTTATTACTGAAAAATAGAGGTGCAGTCCATTTAGTATTTTTCATTTGACACTGATAATATTTCCTTTCCTTTTCATATTTGGCAATCTCTTTCACTATGAATGTTGGAGATGTGTCTTGGCATTCACACCAAAAGACTTGCTAGTTTCTCTTGAAACATTTCAGGATACATTTCAAGATCATTGTCCAATTACTTTAACTCACAAGCTCTGTTTCCAGTTTAACCAAGAAGGACCATCTCATTTTATTACAATTAATGACAACTGTTCTTTTGCTTTTTACATCTTAATGTAGCCATAATCTAATGCAATATTAATAAACTTCCCCTATCTTACATTTTAATTTAAAGTTATGGTTATAATGATTTGTTTAGAAACACTAAATGCAGCATTTTTTTCTCAGATGCAATCAACACTTCTGCCCCAGGATCAGTCTCCTCTTCACTCAATTATTCAACAGAAAAGTAGACAAACACAGAATTATTTTCCCTGGTATCATTTAACAATGAAAACACTGGCAATTCCATTTCCTCTTTAGTGACATATTTCATAGTCTTTCCAAAAAAAAAAAAAAACTCTTTTATGCTTAATCTTAACTTGGGACTGTCTTGTGGCATACTATTTTTAGATGTCCCTGCTTCTCACATTTATGGAATTTTTCTTCTTTAACGGTCTTATAGATTATTATTTCTCCTGTAACAATGATTATAAAATACTTAACCTTTCTAGTTATCTGTCTTAACTTTTGCTATGTACTGTGATAACAAATACTTCTTTTTTCCTCAGCAAATGCATTTCTTGTCTGCTATTTTCATACCAAAGCAGTTTCATATGCCTTTGGGAGTGTTACATTAAATTTAGATACTGCATTTCTACGTGACATTTCACTGCGAATACCAATAATGGCTCTATCCTTTAGCGGTTCAAATTCAAAGCTGAGGGCATCTTATTTCAGCTTGGCAGTATATCAAATCATAGTATCTTTCACCTTCCTGTTGCAAAGATTAATTTAACATTAAGTGGTCGTTCTGAGCCCTAACTATAGATAGCTGTGGAAAGATGAAAGATTTTGCTTTAATGTGTTTTCATCTTTTTGTATTTTGATTTTAATATGATGTGTTCCTACAATTTGCCTATACTGCCTGAAGATCATCAGTAACCTCCAGGGTGAAAATCAGACAGAAATAGTACATCAATGAAGCCGCCATCAGAGGTGGATTGAGTATATTTTCTTATTCTGTACCCCCCCCCAAACACACACACACTCTTGGGTATTCCGAGGATGGTGCAATATGAAATGGGTTGGTGGTGCTGGGAAGTCCCTCATTTCTCAGGAGATGCAGACCTGCAAGCAGCCTCGCTCACCAACCCTTGAGCATGGTAGGTAACTTTTCTGATCTCCACTGGATAAATTTTGCCTAACTGTCTTGTCCCCAAGCATGCACCACCTTCCCCCCACATAGAGATGAGATGGCCAATAATCAAACCCCTGTCACTCAGCTTACTACCAAGGATCCTTTTCTCTGTAACACAAAGCCAGTTTAATTTCTGAACCAAATATTTTGCATTTCTTAGTAGCCCACATGTAGAAGCAGCCACCACACCCAATAATGCTGTTGCATGCTTGTCTTCACAAAAATCATTTGCACTGAAAAGTCATTTGGTTCTCTCAGTATATGCTGACTACAATTCCACAGCAGGCCTAAATTAGTCATTTCTTCCCAAATAGGTCATTTTAGGTTCAGCAGGAATATTTTTTTAATCCAACAACATACTTTCTCTTAGATATAATGTCTTCAAAACAGCACGAGTAGACCATTTATATATAATAGGCATACTTTATTATCTAAACCTTCATTTATTATCTGAACTCTAGCTGAACATACACTGCAATCTGTCTGGCTTTCATGAATGCCAGCCACAGGCAGACTGGTGTATTTCCAGAGACTTTTCTACATTGATGGATTATCTGGGATTACACCACACTCATAACCAGGCAGCCACTAGCCTGGAAAAAAAGGTTTATAAACACAGGAGTACAGTACAGGGACAATATCTTGTCAAAAGCAGAAGCAAGAACAGAACTGTAAAACAGTTCTGCTTGCAATGTAGGACAGCTGCTTATAATGCGGACTGGCTTTCCTTGGCCAGAACTCACTTTTAGCTTGTCAGTAGAGCTTGACGTGGCAGAGTTGAAGATGTTAAGATTTGCACTGGGTGTGACCAGGATGGACAGGATTAGGAATAAGTATATTAGAGGGTCAGCCCAGGTTGGAAGGTTTGGAGACAAAGCCAGAGAGGCACGATTATGTTGGTTTGGACATGTGCTGAGGAGGGATGCAGAGTTTATTGGGAAAAAGATGCTAAGGGTGAAGCTGCCAGGTAACAGGAAAAGAGGAAGGCCTAAGATAAGGTTTATGGATGCAGTGAGAGAGGACATGCAGATAGCTGGTGTGACAGAGCAAGATGCAGAGGATAGGAAGAACTGGAAACAGTCGATCTGCTGTGGCGACCGAAAGAAGAAGTAGTTACTATCACCAAAGAAATGGCATACAAAGTAAGGGAAAAAGGCATATTTTTATCATGGAAAGTCTGAACCAAATTAAAGCACATGTAGTTAGTTTTCAGTATGAATGAAGCAAAAATGTTGAGAATGAAACAGTATTTAAGTAATAGTCTAATGCAAGCAGGTAGATTTTACCTTCAACGTCACATAAAATCAGAAGCAATCTTCCTTGTGGCAATCATGTTGCTCTCATCACTGCAATGGTATATGGACTCTAACTGTGAAGTGTTTATGCACAAGTGTGTGATTTGTATCTAACCATCATTTTTCATATGTTGGATAACAACATGCATCCCTTTTTGACTAGCTTATTTCAGCTTTTATCTTCTTTTAGCAGTTACTGTTTGGGTTATTTTTATGTTCTGTACATAACCAGCTACATCATTTTTGGTTTCTGATTAAGGTTGGTTACATACATACTTTTTGGATAACACACCTACAACAACTAACTGTTTTTCCAGGCACGTGTATTGTTTTCTTTCAAAGGACATGTATTGTTTTCTTTTCCAGGCACACATACTGCTTTGACATTGGACTTTCTTAGTTTTATTAACAGTCTGTGGAACTTTGGTAGCACTTTGTCTAAGTCATATGAATTGATTAGTGGAACTAGTGGCTGGTGGCCAGTCTTGAGCTGGAACTTCTCATGCCTTAAGAGGTATATGCAAAATTTCTCACAGACCAGCACACTTGAAAGGCATTCTTGTTTATTTGCAAATCTCTCTGCTCAGTGTCTGTTACCATTCTGGAGCAAATAGGCAACTGTGCATAATACTTGTTCAGCTCTTCGGCGTAATGCTGCCCCTAGGCCATAGCTACTAGCATCTGCACTCAACAGTGTTTGTTTAGTGACATATTACACTAGCTGTGGAGTTGCTGTCACATTTCTGTTACTTTTCTGAATGCTTGGGCTGCAACTTTTCACTGAGACCATCACACATTTATCTTTAACAAGTCGCTGAAGGATGATGTATTGGGGAAAGGTTAGCTACACACTTACCCAATTAGTTAATCATGCTTAGGGTGGCATACAATTCAGTCACACAATATTGATCTTGTAGCTTGGCTATTAATTTGACTTTGCTTACATCTGATCAGATCTGATCTCACAAGCACTTGTGTTATGATCAAAATACCATAGCTCTGTTTTACAAAAGCAGTATTTGTCCTGGTTTAGCTTTTAGCAAGAGTTTTTAATAGTTTGTAGCACACTGCCTCTAAACTGGAATGATATGTTTCATTACCTGGACCATAGAGATCCTTGAGTAAATCAGTCGTTTTAAGTTGGACGTTTTTTGTTGCTGAGGTTATACCAAGTAACAGCCTTTCAAAACAAAACTTTCACACAGGAGGGATGAAGGTTGTAAGAATACCTGTCAACTGGGTTCATTATAAGGTGCATTTCTCATTCTGAGTCTCAAAATATCTATGTTACTTGCAGTTTGACATTGAAAGGAGTCTGCCAGTTATTCATTGTTAAATTTTTTAAACTGATATCCATGGTAAGTATTGCTGAATCACATTAACTCATCAAAAGAACCTTTTTAAGTATAAATAACAAACTGCAACCATCTTGTGAGCTCCCAAGTTGAAGTTGTCAGTAAACTTAGTTTTTCACATTTTCCCCATTTTTTCCACATTATGAAAGGTAGTTTTCCACATTTTGGAGATGGAAGGTTGAAAGGTATAGTTGTCAAACAACTGGAATCATCCAGATTCATAAGAAAGCACTTTAGCCTTAACAAGCATGGGTGCTATGTCTTTTACTGTAGGTAGAATAAACTTTTTATGCACAACTGCATCACTGAGCTTTTTCAGTCAGTTCAGTAACACATTCAATTATGCTAAGAGTTTGCATTTGTTTAGGTTCTCCCTCTACTTTTGGACAGCATAAGAAATAGCATCCTCCTGGGTGCTGCCAAAGCATATGGAACAAAATTTGGTTTTAGCTTAATACTTCCTGTCCACTACATTACAAAAGGGATTTAAAACTGGTGAGTAACTACCTCAAAACTTACCATTAGGAAGATCCAGCTATGAACTTAGGGTTGCAACTAATAAAAAAGACAACCATAAGACATTATTCAGTTATATTACAACGTTTATAAAGTAATCAACAGCTCTGCACTGAACTCATCTTCAATGGTACTTCCTTCTCTAGTCCTAAGGAGATATCTGATATTCTTGTGGACAAATTGTCTTTCAACTAATTCCCACTCACCCTTCTGGAGTGTTCCTTCTATTCTCCCTCACATTCCCATTCCTGAGATCAATTTGGACCTAGACCTTTTGGCAATTTCCAAAGTTAAAATCATATTTACGTGGGTCCTGACAATATCCCCAAATGTCTGCTGAGAAGCATAAAGTCTAACCTAGCAAAACCACTCTATCAGCTCTTCAACCTGAGTTTCTCCTCTGGTTATATAAGCAGTAGAAAATGGCAGTTGTGGTGAGCTTGCATAAAGGTGGTTCCTCTACTGACCCTGAGAATTACAGGCATACTAGTCTAACTAGTATTATTCACAAGACTATGGAATCTCCCTAGGTACACACCAGTAAAGCTGTGTAAAAGGCAGCTCATGCCTGCTCAGTCTTGTTAAGCTCTTTGAAAGGGTTACTGAGGCCATGGATAAGCAGTATGCAGTCTACTCTACTTGTCTAGACCTTGCCAAGCCCTTTGACACTATTCCCCATGCTGACACTATTGACAAACTCTTCCCAGCTCAAGACTAACCCATACATAGTTTGCTGTATGGGTAACTGACTGTGTTACAGAATCCATGCCATTAGGTTTTGGTTTATTTTCTATAGACAGAAAAAAATGTCCCTAGTGGTATTTCACAGGACTCGGTCTTGGGCCAGCTCTTTTTTGGCATATATTTCTATGATATAATAGCTGATATCAAGCAACAACAGCCGACTAAGGGTGCTGATGACTACAAAGTGGGAATGGTGAAAAAGAAAAACTAAATGAAAACTTCAGTAGAGCTAGAATTTCCACTGAATGACCTCTCAAACTTCTTAAATCTCTTGTACCAGAGACACATTGGTTATATGCAAATAATTCTTATGAACGTCAGGAAAACAGAGTACTTGACTAACCCACAGCAACACATGGCTGCTATACCCACTGATGTCCATTACCATTAGGGTGACTGCAAAATATCACCACAAATTGGCCAGCAGATTCGAGAAACCACATTTATTTATGAAGAACTACAAACCGGTTTTGGTCTAATGACCTTTATCAATGTAACATTTGGAATCCGCAAAACACTTGCAGATATAGTAACACCATAATTTGAACGCACCAATCAAAAAACAAAACATGCTAATGCCCTCATCAAGAGTTAAAGGTAGATGCAATATATATATATATATATATATATATATATATATATATATATATATATATATAAAGTGGTACACCAAGTAATAAAAATGTACATACATTGTATATTAAATACATCAAAATACAAATAAATGTACATACTTAACCAACCTTTGTAAAAATAATGTTGGTGTCTAACAAAATATATATGAAAAAATATATATGATATATATATGAAAAATACATCAAAATAACCATGTATGCATATACCATAAAAACTAACCTACTCTAACACACTGATGATTTGTTAATGTCTCACAAAATATTCCATATGTATATGTATATGTATATATACATATATATGTTCTTATATTCAAATGAAACAAGATCTAAATTTTCTTGTATTCAAATGAACCTGGATCAATATTCATAAATGATCATTTAAACCTGGGGGAAATAAACCACCCAGATTAATGATCCAAGATATTTCTTTTTTATTAAGAATATCATGCCATTTGTTCTTGGAGAATTTAGAACCCACAATTCTGTCAATGATGGTGAATGAAAATCTCACTGTCTTCTGAACCTGAACATGTTTATACAGTGCATTGGTGATTACCTTGTTATGTATATTACTCAAATACTCAGAAATTCTAAGTTTAAAGGGTTGAGACGTCTGGCCTATATAAAAAGCTGAACATTGACATTCAGCAAAGTAAATCACCCAACAACTACTACAATTGGACAATGTATGGATTTCAAAGACTTTAGATGTATTTCTGCTAGAGAATTCTTTGGTTTTGTTTACATACTTACAGAAGGTACAATGTTCACAGGGGTAACATCCATATGATGTAAAATCCCCAATGGTCCTTTGTATTTTATCATACAGTTGGATAGGTGGATGTACATCTAGACTTAGATTCACCATAGGTTATTAACTGCTCTCTAGGCATCCTATCTACAAGATGTTTAATCTCAGATAGATGACCCTTTGAATAACCTCTTTCCATAAATCTTTTGTTGAGGTCTTGATTACATAATTCAAGATCGACTGTTCTTGAACAAATTCTCTTATTCCTCATGTACTGGGATTTAGGGATGTTTCACTTAATATGACCTGGATGACAGCAGGAGGCATGTAGTAATGAATTTGAACAAAGGGGCTTTCTGTAAACCGTGCTAGCCAATGTACCATCTGGCTCTTTAGTAACTAACACATCCAGAAAAAAAATGGATCTTTTATTGGCTTCTACAGTAAACTGAATTCCCCATTTGTTTTTGTTTAAATGACTAACAAACTCATTTAAATAAATCATATCAGACTTCCAAACCATCCAGCAGTCATCCAGGTACCTATGCCAGACATCCATCTCAACTAAAACAGAGTGAGAAGGTCACACAGAAAAAACAATCAGTAAAAACTAAATGAAAACTCCAGCCAAGCTAGAACTTCCACTGAGTGACTTCTCAAACCTCTTGTATCAGAAGCACATGGGATATATGCAAATGATGGATGAACCTCTTGTATTGGAGGCACATGGGATATATGCAAATGAACATCATTTGCATAATTTGCATATATCCCATGTGCCTCTGATACAAGAGGTTTGAGAGGTCACTCAGTGGAAGTTCTAACTTGGCTGGAGTTTTCATTTAGTTTTTACTGATTGTTTTTTCTGTGTGACCTTCTCACTCTTTATTTCAGTTTGTTAGTTGGGATATTTTGCAGTCAACCTTATGGTAATGGACATCATCTAGGTATAACTGCCCTGTGTTTCTTTTGGTTAGTTAAGCACTCTGCTTATGATATGAGGTTATAGCAAGTCTGCTATATGTGCTTTTTTGCAACTCGTGGGGTTTGACTTTATTGGCTTTAATTGTCTGTTGAAATGATTTTAAAAGTAATAAGTCATGGGTGTTTAGAATTTTCTTATCGCTAGAACTCCTGATGTTCATAAGGGTTGTTTGTATATATCCCATGTGCCTCTAATATAAAAGGTTGAAGAAGTCCCCTCAGTGACAATTTGAGCTTGAAAAAGTACTACACCAGTCAAACCCAACAATTGCCAGTCAATAAATGCGATATAACTGGTGAAAAATGAGTGTCCGGTTCCAAGGAAAGAGACAAAAAAATACCAAAACTGCAGTTTATTAGTACATCAGGTTAAGCGCTTTCATCTATCCTCCATAGACTTCTTCAGAACACCATTTCTTAAACTAACAGCCTTTAAATAGTACTAATTAATTCAAATTATCCAATCCTGTGATACACCAATTTGATCTGATGAATATTAATTTCATGGATACTGAATGACTCATTCTGACATGGATTCTCATAACACAACAACCATTTAAAATCATGAAAATACATATAAAATAACTAAACAGTTATATAACTGTTTACGCATTATATAAAATTCATAATATTCAATAATAAAATTACATAGTAAAATAAAAATTTAAAAATGTTAAAAATACAACTATTAGTTGTATCTCACAATGAACACCCAAAATTGTGGGAAACTTGTAGCTCGATGAGTATAATCAACTTGGAACAACACCTACCCTACTATTAATATTACTTTTTTCTTACCCATTCTAGACCCTTAACAGGGGCTTGGTGGGAATACAATAATTTAATCCGGGGTAAGTGGCTGCATTTAATAATATTTGCCACTTCACTTCTCTTTCCCCCAATATACCTTTCATGTCACCTCCTCCAGGATTAATCTTTACACACTCTACAATTGCAAACTTGAAAGTGTTACAAGTCTCACTATCTCTAATATGCCTATATAGGGCGTTGTTAGTATCTTGCTTTCTTAACCTCCTCTCAGTTTTTCCTACGTAGAAACATGGATATTTTGTACAGATGGCTAAATAAATCACAAACTGGGTCTGACAGTTGCCCTTTTTGAACCTTACTGTTGTTTTATTGATATTATCTATAGTGCGGGTGTGCTCCTCATATATGGCGCAACACTGATTGCAGTGTCCACATTTACTTGTACCTACAGAGGTTGTATCATTATTTCTATCACTATTTTGGATTTTTCTTTTAAAATTCTTTCCAGTTTTGTATACAAAAAGGGGTTCAGTTCCCAATTTATTATGCACCACCTCATCACACCGCAAAATATTCCAATTTTTATGTATAATACTTTTGGCCTCCTTTACATAAGGGTTAAACCCCAATATACAGGCCCTGTTATATTTCTTATTGTTTTGATTACTATTAGTAGTCTCTTCGTTCAAGGGTTGAACCCCAATATACAGGCCCTGTTATATTTCTTATTGTTTTTACCATCTCCGAATAGTCCGATGTCATCCGGGCTGCTCTTATACATTGCCCCTTAATTATACTTTTCTTTTGCTTCCATGGATGATTACTGGAAAATTCCAAGTATGTGTTACTAAAGGTATCTTTTCTATATATCTTTGACCTAAAACCTTTACTCGTAGTATAGATATATGTATCAAGATATGATATACCTCTTTTGTCACATTTGTGGGTAAATTTTAAGTATGGGCTGGAAGTGTTGAGATAGTCTAAAAATAATACTATTTCATCCATGGTACCAGTCCACAATATAAATATATCGTCCAAAACTCTGATGTAACAACTAATAAACTGGTACCATTGACTGGTGAACATATGTTCATCCTTCCAATCTAACAGAACAAGGTTTGCAAACATAGGGGCACACGCGGCCTCCATAGCAACACCTCAGGTCTGTCTGTAATGTTCACCTTCATAATATATATAATTATTATCCAGCACAATACCCATAAATTCTTCCAATAAAACAACTTTCTCTCATTCCAATTGTGTATACCTCTGTATACTGTTAATAAACCTAGTTGTTCCATCTTCTCTAGGTATACAAGAAAATAGGTCGACCACATCAATAGTCAAAAATATGACACTATCTTTCCACAGGTGGGGTTTTATCCTGCTCAAAAATTCCAAAGAATCTTTGACAATGTGTGGGGCCTTGCTATAAATGTTTTTTAGCCATCTATCTATTAGTTTTCCATAAGGAAAGGTCTTACTTTTACTACCTGAAATGATAGGTCGAAATGGGGGATCCTCCATATTTTTATGAATCTTGGGTATCCCCACTATTGTAACCAATACTGGATGTTCTACTTTTAAAAATTGATATATTTCTTTGTCTGTTCTATTATCCATTAAATATTCCTCGAGGTATAAGTCAATTCTCCTATGGGCAATATTTATTTGATTTATAGAACAGATTTCATAATTCCCGGAATTATTTAGTATTTGATACATTTTCTGTGCGTACTCATTTGCATCATATAACACAATTCCCCCTCCTTTGTCGGGGGTCATTATCCTTATATTGTGATTAGTATATATTTCCCACAGTTTTGTGTGTTCATTGTGAGACACAACTAATAGTTGTATTTTTAACATTTTTAAATTTTTATTTTACTATGTAATTTTATTATTGAATATTATGAATTTTATATCATGCGTAAACAGTTATATAACTGTTTAGTTATTTTATATGTATTTTCATGATTTTAAATGGTTGTTGTGTTATGAGAATCCATGTCAGGATGAGTCATTCAGTATCCATGAAATTAATATTCATGAGATCAAATTGGTGTATCACAGGATTGGATAATTTTAATTAATTAGTACTATTTAAAGGCTGTTAGTTTGGGAAATGGTGTTCTGAAGAAGTCTATGGAGGATAGATGAAAGCACTTAACCTGATGTACTAATAAACTACAGTTTTGGTATTTTCTGTCTCTCCTTGGAACCGGACACTCATTTTTCACCAGTTATATCGCATTTATTGACTGACAATTCTAGCTTGGATGGAGCTTTAATTTAGTTTTTATTGATTGTTTTTTCTCTGTGACCTTCTCATTGGTTATCAAATCTCATTCTGATACTCAAATTCTCTAGTAATTACTGAACCAAACAAATACTTAGTATAATAATCATAGGTTTACTCTCAACATCAAAAATGATTGTTCACCTTTTGTAAATCTATCATTATTATGAAAACATTCAACTTAAACCTGACACCATCATTGATGACTTGGGTATGCATGCTGGCAATAGACTCTTCTTTCACCACAACATCTCAATGGTGGATGAAAAGCCACCTTGCACAATGCCTGCTTCATAGTATCTCCTCAAGGTCAAAAGAAGTTATAGTCCAACTTTATTCATTCCTTATCAGGCCTGTCATTATATATAATGAACTTTTTTGTAACTACCTCTCAAAGCACAAAATTAGCCCAAGAGACCTCAATGTTTTTATACCAAAAAGATCTCATTTTTCCATAACCTTATCTATTCTGATAGACTTAAAGCTCCGTCTAACTATTCCATGTCATAGATACTACTGAGGGGTGACCTCTGCTTAGATTTCCATGTTGTGATTTACCTAGCACTCTTTAAAGTTTCCTCACGTAAACAGAATCAGAGAAAAAGCAAACAAACTCTCTGGAGGCCTAAACCTACACTACCACATCAACAGCACCAGATGGCATGACAGAAACCTAACCCAATATAACCCCCCTCCCCCATTTTGGAATAGATAGTAATTCCCTAGCAGCACAGAGTACTTCTGTAGCAACCTTTACAAGTAGTCTGGATGACTGGATTTAAGAACACAAAATTTCTCCAGTTGGAGACAGTGGTGGCCTCCTACCAGTACTGGTGATACAGATGAAATTCTTGATGGGCTTGTTGGCTGTAAGCTTAGTAAAAACCTATGAACAATCAATCATGAGAACAAAGAATAAACAAATGAACTTCACCCAACACATTTATGCTAACTTCATCTAGCAATTAAGCTCATTTCACATGCTAAAACTGTGCTAAGCAGGTTATTTATGTAAGGACCATTCAGCACACAAATCCAAAACTCAAAGCTGTGCTCCTTTCATTGTGATGTGGCTTCGGGGCTACGAATTTCTGTTTCTGCTTCACACAACTGCAGATGCTCCAAGATTCATCTATATGGAACACGTGATACCACAGTAACATCAGCCCCTATATCAATCTTAAAATTCACAACTGTTCCATGAACTGGAATTTTAATTTTCCAGTTTGCTTTCTACATCTGTCACAATAGTGACTGAACCCCAGAAAAATTATTTCTGTACATTATTTTTACTCCCATTTATAGAAGCCACAATTTAAATTAGCTTTGTTTTAGAAATGTCAGTAAAATGACCCAGTCTCTTAGATTTCTTACAGCTTCTGCCACATGCAGCACACTGTCCTGACCCATTATGGTAACAGTCAGACCTTGTGCACTGTCACTTTGCTTTGTGCCCAGTGGTGCAGCAGTTAGCATTGCTGCCTCACAGCAAAAGGTTTTCTGGTTCGTTTCTTGGCTAGGGTGCCTTCTGTGCAGAGTCTGCATGTCTTTCCTGCAGTTGTGTAAGTTTGTTCCAGTTTCCTCGCATGCCCCAAAGATATGTTGTAGGTGGATTGGACACTCTAAATTGGCCCTAGGTATGAGTGCGTGCATGTATGTGTCTCCTGTGGAAGGTTGAGCACTGGGCTGGCAACTTGACACCATAAAACTCCACTGCTAATCGTTCTGCAGACCGTTGTTCCACTATGGCGACACCTAACCGGAAAAAGATGAAAGGAGGAGAAGACTGTCATTGTGCTTTGTGAGCATTCTTTTAAGTTGGCTAAAATTATATCTTTTATGAAAATTAGCAAAGATTATAGAAATCCAGCTAACATAGCAGCAAAATTAATCTATTTATTGCACAAACAGACAGAGAGATAAAATAGATACGCGCTTTCACACCAAACCTAGGCACTTCATTAAATCATAATCTACACAGAAACACAAAGTCATTTAAATGCAAACTTACCAAATTAGCAGACTAAAGCATGTGACTTTAAAACCAGCTTTAAAGGGACAGTCTCACTGAGACCCAAACCCTTATCAACCTGCAGCTCTAAAATCCAGTTAAGCTCAAGACACTCTGTACAAGTCTTAGTGTCACCATCCCTGCAGTTAACATTATATAGTTGCAAATCCAAAAATTCAAACATATAGTCACTACCAGCTGTATGAATATGTTTAAAGAGAGTAGTCCTTAGATCTTCTTTTCTGATGTCATGAAATGTGCTTTGTAGTGCGATCGCTAAGTGCATAACTTGTCTTGCCTATATAAAAAGCTTCTACATGATTTACATATAATTTACATATAGCTAAATAAACCAGATTATTACTATTACAGGTTGCATAGATTAAAAATTAAAATTGTAGATACTCTTTGTAAATGGATGTATAAAAAAAGGGTCATTACTGATATATTTGCACATATTACAAGTTCCATGCATTTCTAACCTAAACATTATTTTCTATAATATTTATAACAAAGTTTTCTTTCTAAAGAGTGATACCAATAAAAACCACAGACCACCAGGCTAAAATGATATATTTTAATCCAGGAATGGTAAGAGCTTTCGGGATACACCCTTCATCAGACAACTTGCAGCAGTAAAATCACATTATTTAAACAAATTACAACCAATCAAGTCAAAATTCAAATAATTAAATTTTGTGAAATACAGTGGATTATTGAAAGTGGGGCAGATAGGAGCCCTGGTTTAAATGGGGTTGTGCTTTTAAAACCTGTTTTAAAGAGGTGTAGACCAGTTATTAGAATTTTGACTTTTGGTTGGTTGTAATTTGTTTAAATAATGCGATTTTACTGCTGTAAGTTGTCTGATGAAGGGTGTATCCCGAAAGCACTTACCATTCCTGGATTAAAATATATAATTTTAGCCTTGTATTCTGTGGTTTTAATTGGTTTCACTTGTGGAATTTATTTGCTGCAGACCTTTAGTGCCCACAGCCTTTCTGTCTGTTTTGGTTTCTTTTTAAAGAGCAACTGTTTTAAAAGCAGAAATGTGGCGCATCTCCTAAGAGCATCTAAAACCTGTCATCTGTCATTTGGATGGACCAGTTTCTTTTAATAATGTTGCATACTAAATGCACATCATTATAACATATAATGTTCATCCAAAGGTTGCTAGAAACATAGTAATTTGTAATGGCATTAGCATTTTTAGCAGCAGAAAAACATGGTCTAGCAAAGTCATTCCTACGATTTAAAACCACATCAAGAGCACTATCACGCTCTCTCGCTCCATATAACCCCTTTGAAAAAATCTAATTTCAGGTCTTCAGATGCATGCAACATCATATCATCACTGTTATTAAGCCTAGCAAGCCTATAAAACTGTCCCTTTAGAACATTTCTGTGTACATGTCGGGGGTGCATGCTATTATGATGTAAAACATTAAACCTTCTTGCATGGTATGTTAAAGAAACAATTAGATAAATCATTGACAGTCTTATTAATACACACATCCAAAAAATCTATACAATCATCAGAATAAATCATAGTAAACCTCAAAAATGGGGTAGTACTATGCAATATTCAGTGAAATCAAACAATATATGAACAGCCGAAAGATGGACTTACATATACTAAGTCTGTGATGGCCACTTCCTGGAATATTCCCTTTTTTTCCTAGGTATGGTAATCTCAGGTTGATATATATAAGTTTGGGGATGTGGGAGGGCTTGACCTCCACATTGGGGGTGCAGGGGGTTTACCATACTGCAAAAAAGAAGTTTAAAGTAGAAGAGTGATCCCTTGAGATACACTATTCTCCTGGGTTTTCAGTCTTTTTTTTTTTTGGCTTGTTGATTACTCTGCATTTCAAGTGTCGACATTTCAATAAGGAGCTTGAAAAACATCATTCCACTCATGTTAAGGGCTTGGTTCAGAAGACTCTTTCAGAAACATCAGGTACACGGATGTGCAGCATCTGTCAGCTCAGCAGAAACAAGCCTTAGGCTGAATAATGCAGCTCAGTACAGAGTACGCAAAAATAGGCAGACGGTCAAGTGAAACACATGGTGACACCACAAAAAAGAGAGCAGAATGACATGCAAACGAAATAGAGTATTATAACAAGGTCCTAATGCTGTTGTTGTTGTCTTTCGGCTTTTCCTGGTTAGGGTTTGCCACAGAGGAACTCCGGTCCACTAATGATTGGCAGTAGATTTTCACGAACGCTGAGGTGCCAGCTCGATGTTCAACCTTCAATGAAGGAGAACCTCTTGCTGTGAGGCAACAATGCTACCACTGCACCACTGCGGAAGTTACAAGGTCCTAATAATATTAAAATATTTGCGAGTTCAACATAGTAATTATTCATAGTCCCACACAAAGTAAATTGTACAGCTTTGTGCACCTGCCTATAAATGGGGCAAAGCATGACATACAGTAAGATTGCTCAGCATAGCAGCTGAAATCATACAGCAGCATATTGTAATCCCTTTTGTCACTGGTTCCTGCCAGTATGTGTGAGCTACTATCCAGCACTAATACAAACATCTTAACGGTGACCTATCAGTATATTACTGAACAAGAGATTATTGATCTTTTTAGAGTTGATCAGAACATTGTGCAGCTCTTGGTCAACATGTATCACCGTCATATGGAATTGATTGGAATGCATGGCCTTCCCATATCTGTGGAGAGCAAGGTATGTATTGCTTTTTCTATACTAGCTACAGGAACCTTTCAGATACCAGCTAGTGGCATGTTTGTACCCTTAGAATATTGAATACATCGCATTTGTTTTCCTAGCTGATTACAAGAGTGAGCTAACAGTATGCAAGCATCCTATAACATTGTCTACTTCCCTGGAGTAGTGGGCAGCAAACACTGTACACCTGTACCAATAAAGCTCCCACCTGACCCACAGTCACAGTGGTTTGTGAACAGGAATGGCTTCCATTCTGTGAACTACCAGGCAGTGTATGATATGCATTGGATCGTAACCAATATTCCTGCATAGTATCCAGAGAGCTTGCATGAATCGCATATCTGACAAGATATTTACAGTGACTGTTATGATGTCTCCAAATGTAGTAACTTCCCCACATTATCATACTCTATAGCAGGTAATGCTGCATATCTGTTGGAGCCCTCGCTCATGACAGCCACATGGAACCCATAGAATGTAGTTCAACTTCAGAATAACACTGCACACTTACAAACTCGCAACATCAGTAGTCTTATTTAATATTAGACTTCTGCTGCTCCCTGACTGGGGGCACCCCAGTATGGCTCTGTCACAGCTAGTAGGATTTTCTTAGCATCACCACCTTTATCTTATGGTACTGTGATGGAACAGCAACAACTAGCAGTCAAACAACCATCCCCAAGACCCATAAAAATGTTCTGAAACCACAGCGCAGAAAATGAACTGGAGATAAGTTTAACTTTTAATAATTTCTTCATATTTAAAAGCAGGATAAAACTTGTGACAAACATAAAAAATGTAACAAAAGAGCTTTGGTCCATTAAATAATGGACTTCTTCAGATACTATGCATTTAGAAACTGAAGTTAAAATACACATCAAAGATAATTCATTAGTTATCAAAGACAACCCAGAGCTTCACTGATTGGTTTAAACAAAAACCTTTATCCAACATAATTCCAATTTACATATCAAATAAATTGTGATCCAACTGGCGGATTAAACCACACACCCTTTCATAATATATTCCCTTCTTGCTACTTCCTCAATCATTACATCCTCATTTTTAGCAGCAAATCAGTATGAATCAAATTACACATTCTAAATCAAAGAATGAACAAAGGTACAATGCATTTAAACTCATACTTACATAAAAATATTAAAAATATTTATAACTCCACTTTAAAACAGGCCCTTACTTTCATCGCTCAAGGGCTTTAAGTTTTAACAGACAAGAAATAGAAGTCTGTTCATTAACACTTGGTCACGTACCTGCATTTAATTGGATTTGTCAGATAAGTTCCTTCTCTTCCAATAGCAATATTTGAGGGCTGTTCCTTATATTAGGTGGTATAGAATCAATAGCTATGTAAGAAAAATGGTGTTCCGAATACTCATTAATATGTTTCACTAAGGCGCTATTTGACCTGCTCTTCTTAATATTATATTCATGTTCATATATCCTCACTTTCAGTTTATGATCAGTTTTATCTACATAAAAACACACACATTTCATAGACTTAGCAATATAGATCACTCCCCTAGATTCACAATTAAATCCACCTCTAATATTATAATTAAACTGTTGTATTTCGAGCCATTTACCCTCACTCACATGCTTACAATAGTGGCAAAAAAACATTTCTTCAGTTCTCCATTTTTGTTATTGGGATAATTATTAGTCCTTTCCAATAATATTCTTTAAATTAGGTACCTTACGATAGACTAAAACAGGTCTTTCTCCTTTCGTATTCCTAATTGGTCCCTCCTCATCTAATAACAGCCATTTTTTTTAAATAAATTTTATTGTTCAAATATTTTTATTAACGGTAGTAATAAAAGTCACCTTAGAATCAAGCTCCATTTTACATACATAAGGGGAAGTACTATCCATATAGCATTAATACATTTAGTTCCTGCCTGTTTCAGTAGATATTCCTGTTGATTCCTTATATTAAATAGGTTTGAACATCTTTCTCTCTTCAGTGTAACCTCCTGTACTAGCTCATCTAAGCGTTCAGAAGGGTAACCTTTCATTATAACATTTCTACTAGTTTAGAACATTCGTGAATAAAATAGCCTTCCATTGAGACCATTTCAGAAGTTCTAACTAGTTGCCCCTTAACTACCGAACATTTCTGAAATAGTGGGTGAGCACTTGTATAGCGCAAAAAACTATTAGAGTAAATACCCTGCCAAAAATATTAGAAATAAATCAACCATTTGCTCTGTCTTTTCTTAATAATATATGCAAATAGGATATATTTTCTGCATTCATTTCATACGTAAATTTTAAAATATTCATAGTTTTATTGATATAGTTGATAAATTCTCCTATTTCATCCCTACTTCCTTTCCAGATTATACACACATCATCAAAACCTGACATACAAGCAAAACTTGTTCTTATATTTGCTATTAAATAAAAACTGGTGTTCCCAAAAAGCCATCAACATGTTGACAAAAACCACTCCACATGGTGATCTCATGGCTACTCCCCTTTTCTCTAGGTAATAAGTGCCTTCAAAAAGAATATAATTATTTGTTAAAACCAGTTATAATAGTTCTTCATACAGGTTTATTTCTGTTTGTGATGCCCCTTTCATTAGTAAAAATCCAGTTACCCATGTTATCCCTACATCTTGCAGAATGGTTATGTATAGGTCTTTAACATCAATATTTAATAACATCATCTGGGTCATATTTCATTTAATTTATAAGGGCCAAAAAAATTCCATGAATCCGAACAAATTTGTACTTCATCAATTAAATACTTTTTAAGTTTGATATCCAAAAACTTAGCACATGGCATTGTTATAGATTTGTGCCCATCATATATCATATATATCATGAAATCAAATAGGAAGAATGTTGAATGCTCTAATGAGCAAAACTGCCGAAACTCGAGGGTCCGTTATTGAGGTTTTAGTAAAGTGTAGAGTGGAATATTTGCCCTTTCCTCAGTGTAATGCAATCTTGGAGTTGGAATATATATTTAGCGGGGGTGTGGGGGGTGCAGCCCCTCACAATAAAGACTTAGAGTTTTGGCAGTTTCACTCATTAGAGCGTTCGACATTCTTCCTATTTGATTTTATAATATAGACCCATGACCATCAACTACTGGCCTCATAGGTGGTGTTTCAATATTTTTATGTAATTTAGGCACTCCAAAAATAACTGGTGCCATTGGATAAGGTATATTCAGATAATTATAAAAATCTACATCTATCTGTTCCTGTACACATAGATAATTTAGCTTCTGATATACTCTAGGGTAGGTTTCATTTAATTAATTTCTAGATACTACTTCATAGGTACTTGATTCCAATAACTCCTTTATTCTATAGCTATAATCGTGCACATCCATGACTACAACCCCACCCCCCTTATCCAGCTTCATAAATCTTATATTTTGACCTTTTATATATTCTAGAATATTTCTTTTTTCCAAGGCAAGGTTAAACCGTTTCCCTCTATTATTTATATGTACTTTTGCAAAAGATTTTCTTATATCTAATTCACATACCTTTTCGTATAGTTGTAAAGCTGGATTCAGGGGTGGATTGTAAGTGCTACTTATTAGAAAATCATCATTCTTACACTGGAATGGTACAGACTTGCCAAATATACATTTAAAATTCAATTTTCTTAGGTATAGTTTTAGATCAACAAATGGAGTATGTGCCAATACAGGCAAATCGGCTACATCTAGTGCAGATCTGTCAGCTTTGCAGAGCATATGATGACAGAATGGTGTCACACTAATCAAACATGATGCATGCAGTGCTAATCTCAGGCTATTCTGGTAAGTTCATGTTTGATCCATTCTGTGCATCAGGCATTCCCACATTTATCACATTTGAGGGAGGGTGGAGTGGGTCACAGTTATCACCATAAACACAGGTGTCTAGGGACGCAGTGATGAACGATTGTCTACATTAACTGATTGAGGTGCATCGCACAAGAGCCTGAGGCAGGGGTATTGAAGTTATGCTTACTCTGTGTATACAAAATTTCCTCCTGCTTTGAAATGAGGCAACCCATATGTGAACATACCCTTATAAAAAATGGAAGTCTTGATGTGATTGGCTCTCTGTGTCATAGAAAATTTCATGCTGTGATGTGGTTTGTGGGTAACTATATGCTGCACTAAGACTTGGGGTTCCCTGTTACAGGATGGAGTGTGACTAAAGGACTGTTACCTGAATGTAGTTCACTCATGACTTGTATCTGTCTGTAGAGTTTGAGTGTCATGGCTGCCCAAGATGATGGGTGACAGTATGTTATTCACATCCACACATAGGTGAGGGGTATGTATGGCCTTCCCTACATGGCCACCCCTTCTGTGTACCCTACCTTTACTATAGACAACACTACCAGTGGAGCGGCAATGGTAGCACTGGCAATCTCCAGCAATGAGGCTGACATGAAAGCAGTGCATGTCGCTATAGACATCATAAGATCAGTCATTACAGTGTCCTTGGCCTCCAGGTCCACAAGGATTTCATGCAACACAGCATTCAGGTTTATGCTGGACCTGGTTGTAGCAGATTGTGTCTGGATTATACAGTGACACATGCAGTAATTAATCCTGATTGTTATTCACATGTCTTGGGCCAACTGTGGCACATGCCAATGTCAGGCATTTTTGAGAGGCTGAAAATGGCTGGTATGCCCATTTAAGATGTAGTGTGAGCATTTGCTGCTACAGCCACTTGGTGGACTTTGTTGGTGACTGGAGCCATGGGCAATTTCGCTCCTCATTGTGGCCAGTGAACACTCAGACTGCATAGCCTCCTGTTCATCTGTAGGTCAAGATACACCTTCAGCCTGTATTGTAGATGGATGCCAACCCAGGAGTGACAGACTGGACTTGGATATCTATGGCTTGTTGTCATCATCAGCCTTTTCAGGTATCACTGCAGCAGTGCTCTGCTCTGTGAATACACAACAAAAAGCACAGTGTAGTGATCATGGGATGGACAATAAAAAGTCCTCAGGCTCTGTCAGCTTACTACTTTCAGATCGTCCCTTCCTCAGCTTCTCTGGAATGTGTCATTACAACGATACAGCATAGCATGTTGGTAACATGCTTCTAGGACTACCGAAATGTGTGACTGTGTTCCCCCTGCATTCATGGTATGGACTACTTTCTCCCATACTTCATTATGTAAAAGGATGGCCATTACTTCTTCTCTAAAGAATGCCTGTAGTGAGGCAACAGGCTGAAATTGTCTACATCTGCTGTTCACCTCACACTACAGACATTAAGACACTTCAGAACAAAAAACATAAAGTTAGAGTCTGTATGCTACTTGGATTGACAGAATGACAGCTACAGGCAAACTGGACATCTAATTATACCATCCTATTATAACTAAGGGGTAGTTATTGTGTTATGCCCATATGTAGAGCCACATATGAGAATACATACAGCAGATGTACTTGCTAACAAGTACATGTAAAGTAAGCTAACAACCCCTGCTGCCAATATTAGGGGTCATGTTGGTAACTCTCAGTAATATGGCCTTACTCTAACACAACGGAGGATGTATGCTTGTAGGCATGTGATTGCTGTACTCATCACCAAAGAGACACACAGAGATTAAGTAAGCCATAGGATCATCCTAACAATGAGAGGCTTGTACAGGAGCAAGACATCAGGATATTTTGAGCTACCTTGCTGCCAGCATAATCTGCAAAAAAGACACACATGCAGACACACACATTTATTTTGCTAGAATTTTGTAATGTGAATTTCAGTGCAAGAGGCATATTCTTTATGCCTTTATATCCTTCTATAGCTATCTGTATAGATGTGTTATATGTATAGACATTCAAACAAATATATTCAGACTCAAATGGTCCTCTGCCAACTCAGATTTAGTTATAAAATCTCTAACTTCTTGCCGAAGGAATCGACGTAAGCTTTTGCCATCAATGCCTACTCCCAAATTAAAAGATGCCCTCCTCCCTATCCCACTACATTCTCCCAAAACCCTGACATAGTGCAAAGGACTGAAAACACAATCTTTACACAGCTTGCACCACTGTCAGAACATCACTGTCTGACATTATAAATGAATCAGTTAAATTAATAAAATTTATCTTAAGAAGAATAACTGGTTCTCGGTACACACTTGAACATCTTTTTTGCTAAACATACTGTCCAGTAAGCTTCTGAATGATCACCACTGCTCACTACTTAAAAATTTCATTTTATATAGATGTCAGCTCTACTCTCCTCAAAGCACCTTACTTGGTTTACCCATTGCTTTTTTCCTGAATAATAGAATTAGCAATACAGCCTTTGTTCTTCAGAAAACTGGGTGCGTACTGACCTGCTGCCTTTGTAAGCATTTGTAGTGCTTACCTTAAAAACTTTAGATGAAAGGATTAGTTTATATAACTGACTTCAATATATGTAACATTTGTTTGTTCTACTTTATTTGTGGTTACTGTATTACTTTTCACAGTCAGATTTCCCTCTGTATATTTCCTTACTTTCTTTAATCGCTTGTCTCAGTGAATCTGTAAGTCTGGGTACAATTAGCCAGGTCTATATTATGAGATGGAAAAGATCAGAGAGCGAACTGCTTAAACATCAAAAATGCCGTACCCCAAAGTCAATCTTGGGGGGGCTGCATCCCCCCACCCAGTAATTATATATACCAACTTCAAGATCGCACTACAGTGAGGAAAGAGCAAAATTTCCAATCTTCACTCTACCGCAATGTCACAAAAAGCACATTGATGAATGGCATTTCCGATGTTAAAGCCTTTTGCTCTTCAGCCTGTTCGATTTCGTGATAGGAACCCCAATTAGCCCTATAAAATGTGCCGACACTTATCACAGTAGTTGGACAGGATCATTGCTGCTTTGTCAAATTCCCAGCTGAAAAGGCAAGCAGTACAGTGACTTGTAGTTCCCATCTAAATGCTTGCATCTTGGGAGCTATTCCACTCCACACGTGCTCATATAAAATGTACAACTTTCTGACAGTGCCTTTAAGCTGATTGAGAAACTGCTAAGTCACTGAAGGAATCCAGGATAATGCTGCTATATTAAAACAACACACACACTCACAAATGTACACTGTCCACTTGTGCTGTAATAAAGAGTTACCTAAAATGAAAACTGAGACAGCTAAGATGACAAGTGCATACAAACCAACAATAGTGCACTGGCAAATATTTGTTTTGGTTTGGTTTAACTAACAACTGCCTTTCACTTTAATTGGGTGCAGTACAACAGGAGATCACAGAGCCTGCAGTTTTGAACCTTTCTTTGATGCTTTTCAGTTACATTTGATCTAGAGTGCATAAATTGATCACAAACCTAAAATGGAAGCTTTGAGTAGCTGGCCAAAATGTGCCACTTTGAATTCCAAAAAAAAAAAAAATGAAATACCTTTATGCTTCACCTTACTACTTTGGCTCTGTGCCCTTCTGCTAGATAGTTTGAACTGATTTTAAAAAATCCTAGATCTGACAGCGGTGATGTCACCACCTCTCTGCAGCTTCCCCATCCCCCTCCCTGTATACTTGCATATACACAGAAGAAGACCACATGGTTAACAGGCAGAAGGCCTTACGATCAGCTGACTGGTGTAAGTGAGATTGATTCTAACATTTGATCAGAGAGAGAAAGAGGGAGGAGGATAGCTTCCTGTCTATAAACAGCAGCAGCATCAATATACAGAAGGAAAAACCGTAAGCCATACAGCTGAAGTCATGTCATCGAAGGAAGAGCAGCAGCTCTGCAGTCTCTACAGAGCGTAAGCATTCAGCAGCCCCAGCTAACCGGAATGCTTCATTGTAAGTACAGTATATGCCTATCACTTGTTTCTGCTGCTGCATTTACGTGTTTTGTGATATGTGAAGAAAAGATGCTAATGAATATCAGTGTTTGAGTAATTCAGCATTTTCCAGCTGGGTCTATGCAACTGGAATAAAGGAGAAAGGAGCATCTCTATTTTAACTGTTGCTGGACTGCTCAGTAGTGACTGATTTATTTCTCATCTTCACCTTTTATTTTTACATTTTCTCCTCCCCTTCCTGCCTTGGGAATTCCACCCCAGCCCACATCACAGCACATTCATTATTGGCATTATTCATGTTTGACTCTTCTGTAGGCAAGCAGTACTGCAGACATCTGGATATAACAGGGAAGGGGCAAACCGTATCTCTCAACCTCTTAGCACAAACAATCCAGCCAAAGTCATTTAATGGAGGGACAAAGGCCCAAAAATAGGGATAAATTTTAAATGTTGCTCTTATAAACTAGAAAGTTGTTAGAATAAAAGGCTTTTGCTGCTGTGTATTTTCTGAAGAATATGAAGTCTGAAACTCAAATATTTGTCATTATTTAGTGAATTCAGTCCTCAATGATTTGAAAAATGCAAATTTTATGAGGAACAGACCAAAAATCTGAGGCAAAAAGGTACAGGGGTAGTATCAAACAAGTTCCAACAGCTTGAGATGTTTGGATATCTACATGTGTATCTGTCATGAGAATGCATTCTTATTTCCCAGGTTTTTTTTAGAAGCCATAATGCCCACATTTTAATTCATAGATGGGTTGTGTTTCAGTTATCTTCTACCTGGACAGATAATGTAGATAAGAAACACAAATGTTATGAAGTTGTAAAAGGTTCATAGGTTGGTACTAGGCTATCGGCCGTAGCCATACAATTAATACAATTGTGTTTGTTAATACAAGCCTAGCCATAACAATTCCCTGGCTATAAGGTAAGAGGCATGAGCAGTTCAGGTCACATGTAACCAGTTTTAAGTTTCAGAAAGGTCAGTGCCCATTCTGATCCTTAAGCTGCTATTGCTGCATGGACTTTTTTAATGCCATCTTACCAGAATATCAGAAATTAAGTATTAGCTGTCTCCAACCTGTTAGAAACTGAGAAAGTTCTTTTGGGAAACAAAGCAGCAAGGTCCTGTTTGTTTAGAAAATTGCAAAAACTGCTTCTCCGTTTGCTAGTGCTGAGATTTAGTTCATGGAGTACATTGAGATGCATATCCTTCCTGTTTATTTTGTCCATTATTAAGTCACTTAGTCTCTTCTGTTAGCTTACACTGATATTCGCTGTTATGTTTTTTTTTAATCGTCTGAAGCAGTATTACTTCAGATTTTGCTGTACATGCAGCTCTTAAAATAAGACTTGATGGCCTGGTGGCCCAGTGGTTAGTGCTGCTGATTTCACTTGAATCCAGAGTTCAGTCCTAATTCCTGGATGTGGTTTGGGTGGAGTATGCATGTTCTCATCATATCAACATGGCTTTTCTCTGGAATCTCCAACTGCTGCCTGTCTCTCAAAGGCATATTTGATGGGCTATTTACTATAACATGTCCCTAGGTTTCTATTACACAGTTTTCTAATCATTGTATTCCTGTAAAATGATCACTTGGCTTACTGGGACTAATAAATTGAAAATAAATTAAATGAATTAATGACTAAATGACTGAATAAATAAAAATTACACATCTATGTACATACATATGCACATACATGAATACGTACTATGGAAGATGTTTTATGTTGCATCTCAAATTAACTGCAATGCAATCTGGAATGAATATCATCTTTAAGTAAAAAATATTTAGTGAATAAGAATATTAATGTTCTACTGTCCAAAAAACACTTAATTAATGTAAGTAAACACTGTTTTAATCAGCCAGCTTTACATCATAAATTTGTGCTATCTTATGCAATTCTTCCAACACTACCTTTAATTACCAACATGAGATTATAAGAATCTGGAGGTTTAAACATCTAAAAGTACAGTGTTTTTTTGTTTCGTCTTGTAATATCTTATTTTTTATTAAAATGTATTTTGCCACAATTCAGCTACACACCACTTAATGTGCGCCTCTAAAAGTACAGTATTAAAGTAATCCCAGATGGCAAAGGTTTAAAAATTAATGATTGCTCTAGTTAGAGATTCAAGACATTAAGTACAAAGCTAATAATCATTTCGGGGTCATTATGCTAATGTGTAGTCTAAACAGGCTGCAAGTACATGATTGTCAAAGTAGGCTCTGTATTTATACTTTTAGCGAGTAAGCACTGCTCCCTAATACACTGCCTAAAAGTGGTGTTAGTTTAGATGCAAGGCTGCTTTTGAAATCTAAGCCTTCTTTTCACTTCAGTTAATTCAGGGGTAGTTTACTTTATGTGTTTAGTAAATGGAACATATATTTTCCAGATAACAAAATGTGTCAGTGTTACCATCATCATCAGCCATCTTTTTCCCATTTTTCTACATGGGGTCGGGGTATCATGTTAACTGCAGCCACCTCTCTCGATTCAGTGACACACTCCTGCCTTCTTCAACACTCGTGCCTGACTGTCGCAGATCTTCTTTCACACAATCCACCCACCTCTTTGCTGGACATCCTCACTTCCTCTATCCTTCTTCCTGCCTGTTCCAAATCTTCCTCACCAGATTGTCTTCTGTTTGTCTGCACATGTGTTCAAACCACCGTAATCTGTTCTCTTTGATCTTTTCTGCACTTGGAGCTACTTTGGCTTCTGCTCGTATGTCCTCATTTCTTTGTCTGTCCCACAGTGTGCATCCTACCACCATTCTCAGACACTTCATTTCCATCACCTCTACCTTCTTCAACTGTTCTGCCTTTACTGCCCAGGTTTCTGTACCATACAGTAGTACTGGTCACATTATTGCCTTGTACACCTTACTTTTCAGTTACTTTGGCATTCTTCTGTCATAGACTACACCTGACACTCTATGACAGTTGGCCAAAGCCCCTCTGATTCTAGCTTTGACCTCTTCATTCAGACTTCCCTTCTCCTCATCCACCCTTCCCAGATGCTTGAAGCTGTTTATCTGTTCCACTATCTTCCCTTCTATCTCTATTCTCAGTTTCTTCTGATTTCCCCAGTTTGTTGCCATTACCACCATCTTGTCTATGCTTAGTTTCATCCCATGTGCCTTCAGTTTGCATTCCATTCTCCTGTCCTTTACTGAAGTCCTAGTTCATTGTCTGCCTGTAATGCCACATCATCTGCATACAGTGCATGGGAGGTGAAGACCTTGACCATTATGCCAGCTGGTGTGTGTGTGTGTGTGTGTGTGTGTGTGTGTGTGTGTGTGTGTGTGTGTGTGTGTGTGTGTGTGTGTGTGTGTGTGTGTGTGTGTGTGTGTGTGTGTGTGTGCGTGTCTCTATGCTTGTGTATATGTGCATGCACATTTGTGTGCTTTTGTAGATGTAATATCAAGGATCAGATTTTTACTGAGAGTCACAGTACATACACACAAAGGAGTCTTAAAATGCATGGAGCTACATCTCTGATATGACTAATCCTGTATTCTACATTCTACCTGCTTATTGATGCATCTTATGAGTAAGCTGGACTTAAGAGGAGTATAGGTCAAAGAGTATGTTGTAAGGTAAAGTTTTGTTCTTACCAACTCAGACTACATAATGGACTCTGGCAGTCTTACAACTCCTCATGTATTGGTTAGGAAAGGTGCTAGATAGTAGCTGTAAGTCATCTTCCATTTGCTCTCTTACAACCCTGACAAACAACTCCCATGCAAATGCATATATGCAGACACACACACGTGTGCACTCGCTCGTGCACACATGCACACATATGTACAGACATAGAAACTCAGAGTTATTTAAATCACACACAAGAGATCTGGGATATGGAGCAGTGTGTAGACAGGTACAGGGTCAAACTGTGCTCTCTTATTTACCCAAAAGTGGGGGTCAGCATGACCTGCTTGTATTCCTGTTTATACACATATAGGTGTTTTATTAGTAGAACCTTTTCACAACTGCAGTCTTATATCTCTGCATTTTGAAGTTAAGCAGTAGTGCAGAATACAGGTGCATCTGGAACTTCACTTCATTGTTTCATACCATGCTGGGATCTGTCAGTTACAGCCAGTGCCCTCCCATGTATCTATACCATGCTGGGATCTGTCAGTTACACCCAGTGCCCTCCCATGTATCTATACCATGCTGGGATCTGTCAGTTACACCCAGTGCCCTCCCATGTATCTATACCATGCTGGGATCTGTCAGTTACACCCAGTGCCCTCCCATGTATCTATACCATGCTGGGATCTGTCAGTTACACCCAGTGCCCTCCCATGTATCTATACCATGCTGGGATCTGTCAGTTACACCCAGTGCCCTCCCATGTATCTATGTAGTGCATTGCACAGCTTGTACATATGGAGACTGCAGGATTGTTTATGATGTAGCAAACTAGAACACGATTTCCAGAGGGAGTGCTCTTATATAATGAAACCTATAAGTGTTTTGTAACTTAGTACAATGTCACCTGGGTTCACACTATTTGTATGCTTAATTTGTTTATTTATGCTTTTAATAACCTGGTAAGTGGACAAACTATACATTCCAGACACAACCTTGGAGAAAAGAAACATGCAAAAAAGTAACTAGCAAAAGTTAAGTAAAAAATGCAGTCCAGTCAGTGACAAGGACATGCTGTTTGTGCAACAATACAACATAAAATGCAGTAGTAGTGCATACAAATGTGAATTAGAGGAGTTGTGACATGCCAAAGTTGTGATATTACCTGGAGACTAAAAGGTGATTACAGATGGTGTATGAGTCATGGAGGAGGTTGTGAAGTATAGGTGGTCTGTGGAGTAAGTTAAAGAAAGGAAATATATGGTATGTAAGTTAGGTGCAACAGCCTATGAGGAGAGTGGAGGCATTAATAGGAGAGAGACACAGAAACAGGTATAGGAAAACCAAGGATACCACAAAGAAGTAAGTTGATTAGGAAAATGATGTGAAATGTGTTAAACATCAGGATTGACCTCATCTGCGAAGATATCACTAACTCTTGGGCTTATATTCTAAATATGTTCTGTTTACTTTATTTATCAGTTGAGAATATGATACTTTGATTCACTTAGCCATTTTTTTTTCTTAATCTCTATATCCAATTTTCTATATACTAAAATTTTCAAAAGGTTATTTTTTTCAGGATAAAATATGATTATAAGATACAGTAGAGATTCAATTATCTGAACTAATTGGGACCTGGGGTAGTTCAGATAATCAAACATACATTTAACTGAATGAAAAACTTCTAAAATCTTGGTGTTTTCTGTATGCAGGGAATACACTTTTCAAACATTCAGTGATTCCGGTGGACAAAAAAGAATATTTTTCACACACAAGCAGACTACAAGCTCAAAAAACATGCACAAGTAAATATGTATAACATTTACATATTCAGACTTTATGATATTTCATACCTGAAAACTTTAGAAGGCTGTGTTCAGATAGTTGACATTTCAGATAATCGACATTTGGATAATTGACCCTGTATTGTACATCTAAATTTCTAAACAATAATCTAATTAAACTCAACTCTAAACACATATATAGTACTTAAAAGCTGTATCCACATTTAAATATTTATCTTAATCAGCTGCTTGTTATCCCTGATTAACGTCCATTTTATCCAGTAGCATTCCTTAGTAAAATATTTATAATTAACTGTTGAAATAGTAACTGAGCACTATTTCATATGATAATAATCATATTCATACCTTTATAGTGCACATCTCTAGTTAAATTATCAAAGTCTACAAAAAAGAGGAAGTATTTTTCCCCAATTTCTAGGAATTACTTTGCTTTCAGTGAATAGTAAAGCCCAAAGACGAGGACAGTGATCATTAGGTAGACAACCTGGAACTGTAACTTTACACTTTATTAGTCAATTTGATACTTGAAAATTATATGACCATAAAGATTGCACAAATAACTTATTTTTTTTAATTTGGATAATAATGAACAAATATAAAACATATGTTCCAAATCTGTATCAAATTGAGAATTACATTTGCAATGTTTGTTTGTTTATTTTATTGCTGTTTGCTCACCAGGTAAGTGTGCTGGTCTAGTCAGCATTTTCAGCCATCACCCATGTTCAAAAATCAAATAATACTTTAGGATCTTACTAATCAATAATATCATATACAGAGTGACTAAATGGTAAAATTCAGTACATAATGATAAAATGCAATGAAAGTACGGTAGGATTAAAAAAATCCAGTCAGAGTGCATGGAGAGAACAAAAAAAAACTGAAGCGAAGATTATTTTTTTTTATAAAATACAGTGCAGTTATGCAAGTAGTACGTAAACATATACTGCTGTATATTTATGATATAATATACATATATAAAGTGCTACATTATGAGGCAGAGAAAAGTTTCTTAAGTGCATTATATTATCTACAATATGGAATGGTAAGTTACCAAGCATTGCTATGGTTACAGTTTGCAGGTAGATTCTGTAAAGAAATGCACTTTAAGTGCAAGTTTCAAGTTTTTAATGGTTCCTATGTTTTCGGAGTCAGTAGGCAAGTGATTCTAGGTCCTTGTCTAGAGAAGGTGCTCTCTCACCTACAGCAGATTTAAATGAAGGGTGTACCACAGACAGAAAATTTGTTTGTCCTGTTGTTGTTGTTTGTCTTTTGGCTTTTCCCAGTTAGGGGTCACCACAGCAGAACTCCGGTCCGCTAATGATTGGCAGTTGTTTTTTTTTATGGTGTCGAGTTATCAGCCCGACACTCAACCTTCAATGAAAGCATGCCCATTCAACGCATGTCTTTTGAATGCCCACTCAACCGCGGGGGAGGACATGCAGACTCCACACAGAAGGCACTCCCAACCCAAGCCGAGAATTGAATGGGAGAACCTCTTGCCATGAGGTAACATCGCTACCACTACACCACCATGGAAGTTTATTTGTCCTGTGCACTTGTAAATAAAGGTTTTCATATAAAGGTAGTTGCTCTCTTAGAGGGGAGCATTAGCCATGCTTTAATACTTTGTAAATTAGAGCACTTAGAAGAAAAGTGGGCTGATGAGGCACTGAAAGCCATTTGGAATTTTTAGCAAATTGCAATGGTGCAGTAAGTATTCTCTTAATATTGTGGGCTGAATGCATAACAACAAAAGGAAGGCTATATTCCAATTTGGGTAATAAAATATTTCTGACAAAGACCCTGCAAGCAGGAGATTTTAAGACTGTTCTTTGTTAAGGGTTAATTAAGAATAGCTCTTCATTCTGTCAAATTTTCCCCAGTTTTTTTGGAATTGTAGTACACTTAATTTAAGAATTTCATTTATTTCCTAAATATTGAAGATGTAATTTTAGAGGAAGGTTTTGACACCATTTTGTTCTCATTACTTACTCTTCTGTTGTAAACATTTTCCCTAAAATATGTCTGTAATTATTTATAATATACTATAACTTTATATAAATCAGATTTTGTTGACTTTTTATATTTTTGTCAGGATCGTATATTACTATTTAAAATTTTTGGCTATTCGGTTTGTCCATTAAAATTTTCTTGTACTTTGTATGTATATAACCAATCACATTGTTGAAGATAAAATATATTAATGAGTTACTTAATATCTAATATTCTATTATGTTCTAAACAACTTGCCCAGAACATGAAATTCTTATTTCCTATTCTCATTATAATATTAACATTGGTTCCTTCAATAAACTCTGTAGTTATATTAAGAGGAAATAATACAAGTAATCCAATTATTGAATGCAACTTCTTTATATAAAGTGTTAGATATTTACAAAGAATGTTTTCTCAGTTTTACAGGAAAGCCCTTCAAATCATGACCATCCATAAGGCAGACATGAGTCCTTTTCTTTATCTGTGATTCTTAATGGAGTAATGCTTTATTGACAGTGGTGAATTTTTGGTATGGAGTTATGGGAGTTTTATGAAGAATTAGAAAGCCATAGTTGTCTACTCCAGTAGGCAGGAAGAATGAAAGTGGAGGTTTGGTGGTATTTATTAAAGAACTGCTTCAAAATGTGGGTACAACAAAGTTCTATCATAGCCTGTAATACAAGAGGCAGCCAACCAAGAGTATTCAGAAAGCCACAGTGATAGATGCAGTTGAACAATGAACTTACACTGCTTCTTCAATAGGGCCTGGAACCAAGTAGAATTAGTAACTGAGGTAGCAACTATTGGTACATGGTGCATCTTGTCAGTGCCGGATTAAAATACCTTTGTTCATGGGTAGCATAGCCTACAGAATTGAATATACTGATATTACAAATGGCTTAAGATGCTGGTCTGTTTTGTAGTATGTGAGTATAGATGTAGGCAGAGACAGGAGAAGTGAGATAGTGTAGAATACAGCCATTTACCTGGACAATCTAAAAAACTAAATAAAAGGCGAAGAATATGCCAAAATATTAACTTCATTCAACCTTCCTGATGTGCTAAGCAACATGGCTTTGGATTTGGAAAAAAAGCTTAGAGGTACTTCTTTAAAGTTTTGCCTCAGGGTTGAAATCTGGGACACATTTTAGTGAGTCATGTAATGCTGAGACTGAATGGCCAAAAAAATTGACTTACATATACTAAGTCCAAAACAGGTATTTCTCAGAAGATTCCCTTTTCTCAGAGGTAGGATGATCTGGGAGTTAGTAGTTATTGGTTCAAGGGTATGAATAACATTGACAACATAAGGTCGGTAATGTAAATGTTGACAGGGAAGTATTCACACACACAAAGTACACTCTCTGAATGTAAAAACACCTTACAAAATAAAAAAAAATTACAAAAATACTGTTTTTACTAGGGGCAAGCCCCCAGCACCCCATACCCTCTGTATCTGTAAATGCACAGTCCCCAGGAAAGGAGCATATGCCCCAGTCCCAGATATTGTTGCTCTCCAAACCTCTCAACTGTCTTGGAGGAACATACTTTCAGGACTAATTCACTTCTACACATGATGTTCCTATTTTCAGGCTTGATTTACCCTTTCACACAAATTTTGAATCCTTCCTCGTCATGTGATTTTTGAAACTGCCTAGTGCACAGAAAACCACACTATATGGCCAATATACTAGTGATGCCAATAATTTAAATAAAGAGGACAGATGTCTTATTATACCTCCCTTTTTTGAAAGCAAAAATAACTGACCCTGTGTGGTAAAATTTCACAATTTAATTAATTAAAGTCTACTGATTGTGGACTATCACTTTGTTTATGTTTACATTTTTCTATCATTTTTGTCACTCTGATCATTAGACATGTTTTTGAGGAATATCTCAAATTCCTTCTGAAAACAGCAAATAATGTGCTATTTGGTAGTCACATTCTATGCTAATTATATGTCTACATTTTGGCTGGATATTCCTACTTCTCAAGGGCCTTTGTACCTATTTTCAGTCTCTGCAGGTTGAAAGGTATGCTGATCTTACATGCCTGTTGGTCGTCTATTTTGGTGATCAAAGTGTGTCAACAAAACAGATGTCAACATTGGAGAGTTTCCATGAAATTACCCGCCCCACACACATTATATGTACACACACACACACACACACACACACACACACACACACACACACACACACACACACACACACACACACACACACACACACACACACACACACACACACACACACACACACACACACACACACACACACACACACACACATATATCTATATGCATATATCATTATACAACACTATCGAATTATACAAGTATCAAATCTCTTTGAAAAGATACTCACCCAGACAAGAAAACACCAAAATCCAGATGATCCAAAACCAAACCTTAAAAGTACCTTTAGACCAAATTTATCTAAATTTAGTAGTGTTGGTGAAATGTGTTTTCTTAGTTAATAGCATATACATGGATAACGTATACATACTAAATCTAGAGCAATTGATAATAGTTTTTCAATCTTACTCACAAACACTGGCTAATCTACAGTGTATGTACTGTACCTGTGTACTATGTATGTATTCTACCTACATTCCAAAGTTCAGCTGTACACCACAAATCTATTACTTACCTTTATTTTTAAAATGAATATTTTTTTGATTGTTCTCTCCACTGTAACTGTTTGTGCCGCATACCACTGTAAAAACATGTCTCTTGTAATTTGTGTGTATATTGATTATAGATAAACCAAACCAAGCTGTGAGTGATGGAGTGAAGCAGAACAAATGCTCCAAAAATAGTCCAGAAATAGTACAAAACTTTAATCCAAGTATTGTAAGGCACGAATACAATACACTAAGTTGCAGTTGATAAGCGCTTTCACCCAAGAATGAGCTTCATCAGATCAAATCACTGCTACCCATAATACACTTATATATTATCTGACGCCCTATCAAATAACTTCATCAAAACAATTGATTCCAATTAAAACATATTCAAACATATTTCAAACACATTTAAAATGATAAAACTCTTGTTTGTAATTAAAACATGTATCTATGCTTGCCATTCCAAAGCTACTATGCAAAATAAGAATATATGTACATATAAGAATTATGTTAAAAACTATAGCATAATAGGCTGGTAGTGCTATTATATAAAACATTAACGTAATATCTAACTTACAATTGCCTAAATCTGGTCTATATAAGAGTGGTCAAAATCAGAGAAGGATATAAAAGTGGTCAAAATCAAAGAAAGATATAAACATATACTAATTGCACTTAAATTTGACATTTCTCCTTTTCTTTAGAGCCGGCTTTATAGAGGCTCTCTCATTTAACCCAGAGCCCCTATCAGCTCGTAATCTTATGATCCACTTGCTTTCTCTGTCCTCAGTGTGGTTTCTGATGTCTCCCCCCCTAATGTTAGGTTCTATATGTTCCAAAGCCCTGAACAAAAAATGATGTCCATCACCTAACTCAGCCACATGTTTGGCTAGTGCATTATGCAAATTGCCCTTCCTCATATGGTATACATGCTCACGTATTCTATCTTTAAACTGATGATTGGTCTTTCTTACATAGAATGCGTTGCATACCTGGCAGACTGCCAAGTATACAATGTTCATACTCATACACGTGGCACCCACCTGAGTCTTAAAATGCATATGTGAATCTGGATGTATAAACACTGTTTCATTATCTATGTGTATACACTGATTACAACGTCCACATGCCTTAGTATATTTGGTCTCTAAGTGCCGTCCATCCTTCTTAGAATAGCATAGTAGCCTCCTAAGATTCAACTTATTCCTAAATAAAAAACGTGGTACTTCTCCTATCACTTTCCTAATTCCCTCATCTGTACATAATATTGACCAATGCTTACCAATAATGTCTTTAAGGACTTCACAATCATTAGTATATGGTAATGAAATCTTGACCTCTTTGTTAATAACACGAGGATTCTCATCTCTCACTTGTCTTGGTCCAAAATATGGAGCCGCTCTACCTTGTCTAAGTTCACTAATGTCTCCTAACTGGTTCTCAATCTCTTTATCACCATACCCACGTTCTATCAATCTACCTTTCAAATCATTGATAGCTGTCTCAAAACCTGCATTAGTAGCATTAAGTCTAGATGTATGCATACCTTGTCCTCTAATGATGTTCTTGAATATGTGGTGTGGGTGCATACTAAGCCACGACAAAATTGTATTGTGATGGCAAGGTTTCCGATACACCCCTGTATTCACTAAACCATTGCCCAATTTCTCAACAAATAAATCCAAAAAATCTATCCCATCAATGTGCTCTCATCCCCTCGCCACAAAACAAAAACATCATCTACAAAACGTCTGTAAAATATCACATACTGTTTGTATTCCTCAGTTTTAAATAAGACCTCGTTTTCCCAATGGGCTAAAAACATATTCGCATAGCTGTTTGCGCATGGTGTACCCATGGCAACACCAGCTTGTTGTTGATATAGTACTTCATTAAACATAAAAACATTGTTTCCCAATACTATATCCATAAAAAGAGACAACAAATCTATCAAAACCGGTGAATATGTACTATGTTTAGACAGATATTCTCTAATATAAACAATGCCTACCTCATTGGGTAACACAGTGAACAATGATTGAATATCAAAGGTGACAAATAATAATTCATCAATATCTACTATCTTATTAACACATTCATATAATTCCAACAGAAATTGCTTGGAATCTCTAAGTATAGTGGAGTTGTTATTCAGTACAGGACGTAAGTGCTTCTCAATGTATACAGAAAGATGTTCAGTGACCCATCCCTGTCTACTACTGGTCTCATGGGTGGATCACTGACATTCTTATGTATCTTAGGAAAACCTTGTATCAAAGGAATCAAGGGGTTGATTATTCTAAGATAATCAAATAAATCCTTGTCGATGGTACCACTATTAAACATATCTATCAAGATGTTACCAACATATGAGACAATATTATTCACTATATCTACATTAATTTCTAAATAAAACTTATCGCTCAACAATTTCAACATGGCTGTATGATAAAACACGGTATCCATGATAACAACCTGTCCCCCCTTATCCGCTGGCCTTATGACTATAGATTCATCCACCTGTAAATTACGTAAACTCTCTCTTTCCTTTCTATTGAGGTTATCCTTCTTCTTCATGTATACATTCCCATTAAAGTATTTGTATAACTCATCCTCTGTTAGCTTTAGATAGGCCTCAACGAGTGGGTGATGTATAGGTGTAAAGCAACTCAACTTCTTAAATACTAATGGTGTTTCCCTTCCAGCTGTTATGTGATCACTGTTGTCATGAAACAACAATTTCAACATTAGGTTGCGGCAAAACATCCTCATATCTAACACCATATCAGCTAAATTGCTATGACCACTAGGGATGAAACTGAGTCCTTTATTCAACAAATTAATCTCATCATTTGTTAACATACGTCTAGAGATATTACAAACCAATGTACTGGTATTATAAGTAATATCACTATTATCAGGTATATATGTTGAATTTACTGTCCTAATTTGTTCCTCCACATTTTCTTTATAGTGTGTTGTGGCTGAAACTCCTCCGAGAATTTCCTTTTCTGTCGGCCCCTACTCAAAGACCACCCTCTTTTCATCCCTCTGTCTTTTCTTACAGGTAAGGGAAAAGGGATCTCTCCACCTGATATACCTGTTACACCCATGTTTTTATTATTTTCCTTCGGTCTAACAACCCTGTCATTAACTGCTCCTTCTTGTCTCAATGTTTTATTCAAAACATGTACATTAGGATATAAATTCGTCTCTATAGACTTATTTTGTACAAATTCATGTACTGTTGTCACATCATTAATTCCTGTATCATTATCTGCATGTATAATACTAATCACATCATCAGTGTCCACAGACCCATTAGATGCCCTAACTGATGCTCTGTTCAATAAAACATCAGTATTAGAATTAGCTCCATGCACCAGATCCTGTACAATAATATTATGTTCAGATAGAGCAACAGACTCCATGTTCTTATTCCTAGAAACCGTAGGTTTTATGACCGGAGTAGATTGACTATCTATAACATTACTGTGTGAAATTTGACCACTATTCCTACTATTAACATCAACACATTCTTTATTTAATTCACTACCGTATTTAGGCCATACAAAGACATGACCCAAAGAAAAATCCTTGTGGTCACATCTAATTTTATTATGCTTTTGTTGTAAAAGCTTGCGTTCTAGCGCCGAAACGCCGTCCAGCAAACTTTCAAACAAAGGCATTACTAATGCATTCGGAAACATAGAAAAAATGTCCAACTGTTGTTTTTTAATGTTCGGAATTAACATGTTCTCTTCAGGTTCAAAATACTCAATCAGCAGTTGCATATACTGCCTACTGACCTCCAAGTTGATACGTTGCCATTTAGTCATTAACTCCGGATGATGCTCCCCTTGATTCGGCATATTAAAAACGCGTAGACCTCTCGGTACTATGCGTTTATCTAAACAGTACTGAAAGTGCATACGCTGCGTTTGCAGCCTCTTCAAACGGCCAAAATCTTTCTCTATTTTATCCAACAAGTGCTGTAGCCTCTCCAAGTCTGTTGTCGGCGCATTATCGTCATCAGTATGCTGCTCGTTGTTCAACTGCCAGGAAGCCGCTTTCGATCATAGCAATTGCTGTTCAAACCTCTTAAATAATAGAACCGAAGAGCCCAGGTCTACACCCCGGGGCTCATAATCAAGTTCTATATCTATTTCTCCTTGTTGTTTCTGCATCTCGTATGTACGTTGTAAACGTTGTAAATGTTATAAGTATTAGATCATTTCAGTTCTAAGCAATTCTGCTTCTGTTAAGGCAGGAACCAAAGTAAATCATGTAAACAAGAAATGCCAAATACTGCCTTAACCAGATAATCACTTCCAAACACTCGTGTATATATAATAAAGATAAACCAAACCAAGCTGTGAGTGATGGAGTGAAGCAGAACAAATGCTCCAAAAATAGTCCAGAATTATTCTTATATGTACATATATTCTTATTTTGCATAGTAGCTTTGGAATGGCAAGCATAGATACATGTTTTAATTACAAACAAGAGTTTTATCATTTTAAATGTGTTTGAAATATGTTTGAATATGTTTTAATTGGAATCAATTGTTTTGATGAAGTTATTTGATAGGGCGTCAGATAATATATAAGTGTATTATGGGTAGCAGTGATTTGATCTGATGAAGCTCATTCTTGGGTGAAAGCGCTTATCAACTGCAACTTAGTGTATTGTATTCGTGCCTTACAATACTTGAATTAAAGTTTTGTACTATTTCTGGACTATTTTTGGAGCATTTGTTCTGCTTCACTCCATCACTCACAGCTTGGTTTGGTTTATCTTTATTATATATACACGAGTGTTTGGAAGTGATTATCTGGTTAAGGCAGTATTTGGCATTTCTTGTATACTGATTATGTCTAAATAACTAAATGTGTCTGTAATTTTTCTTTGTGGAGCTTTTCTCCCCGGGCCTCTGCTGAAAAAGGGCCTTTTCGGCTCAGTCAGACAACCCCGGTTAACAAATGTAAAATAAAATAAATAAATAAATAAATAATGTGAAAAGCTAGGGTCAGTGGCAGAGACAGGGTAAGCATGCATGAGTAAGTTGAACTCTCACTGCCTTACTTTACTCATGCATGCTAACCCCAACTTTGACCTACGCATTCAGTTTTGAAGACTCTTTCACTAATAGTACCACAGTGCAGGAGTCTTGGACACACTCACATGCACAGCAATACTTCTTTCCCATAAACTAGCCCTTTCTCCACTATTAACCTGCAAACACTCACACACACACACACACACACACACACACACACACACACACACACACACACACACACACACACACACACACACACACACACACACACACACACACACACACACTCTCCACTAAATCTGTCCCCTAACATAGCCCTTACTTTAATGCCAGTTCATAAAACGTCATTCCTGTTTACTATACTCAGATGCACTCGAAGTTCCAACTTTCAGCACAAGTTACACACAAAAGTAAGTCCTACCCACATACTTCCCCAGCCAAAACTGCTGTGAAACAAACTGCTATTCAACAGAGTATCAATCAACTATAGATATGAAATATATATATATATCTATCTATATATATATATATATATATATATATATATATATTATTAGAATCCGACTCACTAAAGAAGTAAAATAAAAAATCTTAGACTAAAAAAACTTTTGCTTAAACTGTAGAACAAAAGAAACACTAAACCATGAAACTGATGTTGAGCACTTTCACTCATTTAATGTTTACTTGAGCTTCATCAGAACAATAAAAGTTATTAGTTTATTGTTCTGATGAAGCTCAAGTAAACATTAAATGAGTGAAAGCGCTCAACATCAGTTTCATGGTTTAGTGTTTCTTTTGTTCTACAGTTTAAGCAAAAGTTTTTTTAGTCTAATATATATATATATATATATATATATATATATATATATATATATATATATATATATATATATATATATATATATATATATATATATATATATATGATTTGCTTTCAGTTGATCGACTAACGTGAATGTCAACATACTGAAGGTAAACCACTCTATGTCAAAAATGGAAATCTCGACTTCCTAGTACACATGCACTGAGGTTACTTCTTGGCACATGGAAATATCACTTCAAAAAAAACAAAACAAAACATAACAATATACTCACCTGTGGAACCCCCCCCCCCTCCAATTATATATGCTAACTTTAAGATTGCACAATCCCCGAAGAAAGAGAATATTCCCCTACCTGGGGATTGTCGATTTTGCACACCTGTCGACTATTGTATAGTTGACCAAATGTCATATATTAAATAGATGTCGCCAAACTCCCTATTAATCAAATATGTATATATTTAAATATAAATAGATATGGATATCACACACTGGAGGCAGCCTTTGATTAAAGTACATTTTCTTTAAAGTGAAGAAAATAAAACTTGGAGTTCACTTACAATACAAACAAAGTCAGTATTCTCTCATTCTGTACAATTGTTGCTTACTTACAGCCCAGCTTAAAGTCTTTCAAAGAAGTGCATTATTTTTTGATAGTCCCCAACTTTGGTACTCCAGTTTAGGTTAGGCTGCCTTGCACCTCTTAGTATGTACACATACATGTCCCTAGTACTCAGCTGGTATTCCTTGAGTATCCACAGTTAGGCTGCACTTCTCAGCTTCTTCTGGTCAAGGTTCCCAAAGAATATTGACTCCTGTCATGAAAATCCTTCTCTAGGAGTGACCATAGCCCTACCTAACTTTTTGCTGCAGTAGCAGACGTGATTTTCTACAACATTTACCTTCTAAGACAGCACAGTTTCTAACCCTACTTCAAATGGATCAGTGTATACAGTAAATGATCTACTGAAGTTAGGGACAACTAAGACTGGCCCTGAATACAAAATAATCTTACATTTCTTAAAGGCCTCACCTGCTGCTATCGTCCATCTTATCTGCATGGGAGCCTTACCTTTTGTAAGGTCTGTTAGGCTGTGGTAGAAAAGCTGGGTGCAAACTTTCTATAGTAGCCTGCTCATCTCAAAAATGGCTTCACATGATGTGTGGTATTGGCTGTAAGTAATTTCTTAACAGCTTCTGTTTTGTCTGTTTGCAGTGTGATTACCTCTGTCTCAATCATATGTCCTAAGAATCTGGCTTTGTCACACAAAGCCTACTTTTGATGTCATTAACTACAATTCCTACCTATCATATGGAGTCTAGGACAGTTTGTTGTTTAGCTAAATGTGACTTATACTTCTACAAATAAATTGCAATGTGATTATGATGGCAAGCTGCTAAGTGATTGACATGAAACTATCAGAAATGTATCCACGAGTCTTTGAAAAGTGCATGAGGCCTGTGAAGTCCAGACAGTATAATGAAAAATACATTTGGGGTAGAGAATGCTGTCTTTTCTTTGCCTTCAGGGCTGAGTGGAATCTTCCAGTACCCTTTGTTCAGATCTAGAGTGGTTAAAACCCTTGATTTACATAGTTTCTCATCTACTCTAGCCACTGGATAGTTGTCAAATTTGGATATCTCAGTTGATTTCCAGAAATCGTTATTTTTATTTATCATTTGTTTTAAATTAAATCCATATCTTTGTGCTCATTTCAAAAGTAAAGAAGAAAATAGTGTGCAATGACAGTTTTAATACTGTTTATGGTAAGTGGGGAAGAGAGACAGCTAACAGGACACTGGAGTGGCTGGGGGGATCCTGCTCCATTACCCCGACTAGGACCCCATTTGAGCATGATCCGATTCTGATACTGGTTCCATTAAATTAGCAGTTATATTACAATATTCTATCAGTCCATTTTCATTACCAGTATGTTGGTTAGAAATCACATTTCATTGGTAAAACATTTACATTCTCATTTTAAATTAAACAATCTTTATTTGTGTTTCCTTTGTTCCTCATCTGGGACAGCCTATTTCAGTTGCTGACAGTTTTTGCACATTCATAGACATCGGCACATTTTCGGTTACTGGCTTAGGTTGCTCAGTTCTAAACTGTAAAAAACAGAGAAACTAGTGGTCTTAAAACTTCGTTGATGAGCTCTGTCACAATAATTTCCAAAAATAATAAAACCCAGGTAGTGTTCCAAAGCAACAAGCCTTTATTGGTTACAGGCAAGTGATGGTCAGTAACAAAAAATCTGAAATATTTTAACAGTGTTAAACATATCAGCTTTTATATACTTAGAAGTAGGTGTGGAAAATATGGTTTACTATCAAAATCAAGAATTACAGTTCTTCTTGTATGCACTTAGCCGAAAAGAAATTTCAGAAATAAAAAAAGTTATTTCATCACAACGACAACAGCGGTAATGTCGATAATTCGCAGTTCAATATTATCAACTTTACTCAGGTTACCTTGACTTACGGTAATGTTATACTTACATTTTGCTCCCCTGCACTAAACATATGGGGGGCTGCATCCCCACACCCTCTGCATATTATATACAACCTCTGAGAATGCACTACAGTGAGGAAAAAGGTAAATTTCCCGATCCCCACTGTAGTGCGATCTCCAATCAGAATGTAGACCTCATATGAGCAAATGCACACTAGCATTCACTAAGGTAGAGTTGAACATTTTCAGATCAGTGTTACAGAAACGGGGAACCATACTCTCCACCATCCCATTTTCATGTAACGGCCATACAACATTTTTGTAGTAAACCGGAAAATATATGCATTGTTTAATTTTAAACCAGCTTTTTCATGGCAAGCAATATAAACAGGGCTATAAAACTGCATTTTAGAACAGCAAGTTCCCATCCCCGATCCCCACACACTACTACTGATTAGACCAAACTAAATCATAGTTAAGGAAAATGCAACCCACATTCCAAGATCAGTTATTAAGAAAATCCCTCCTTGGGATTGATTTTGTTTTAGAGAAGCTAACCTTTTCTCTTTTTAAACCAGCTAATCTGGGTGACTTGAGGTTCTTACCATGGAAAACAGTTTTACTGATAGCTCTGATGTCTGCAAGAAGGGTATCTTGAGTTGCAACGTTTTATGCTGAGACAACCCTATCTCATTTTAAGTGGTCTCCAAGTTACCTTTAAGCCAAACTATCCCTCTCCCCATTTTCTTTCCTCAACCTAGAAATGAGGGAGAAAAGATACCCATTTCCTTGGATGCCCATCATTATCATGACAGAAAAAAATGATTCAGATTTTCAGATCAGATGTTCATTTCTTGTGAAGGTAAGAAAGAGCAACCTGTGCCAAAACAGACTATTTCCAAGTGGTTGTCTAAGGCTATTAACTTTTGCTTTACTCACCATAACTCCAGGAAGGGTCAAAGCACACTCTACTAGGGCCCTGGCTTTATCTCTGGCTTTTTGTAAAGGGTTGGATTCTAGAAGTATTCTAGAAGCTGCTACTTGTTTTTCTGTACATACGTTTGGAAGGCACTATAACCAGAATTCCTTTTATAGGTCCAGATCAGGCTTTGCTAGGATCATTCTCCAGGGACTCCTGGACTCTACTCCTTCCACCTCTCAGGCGTAGTTAGCTAAAGTAATCTACCCATGCATAGCTAAGGCTACTGCAGTAGTGATCAATATGATGAGTGTAGTACAGTTGTGTAAGTAAAAGTTACCATAACAGTAAATGTTCGAATGATCAACTGCTGCAGTAGCCACTACTTTCTTAAATCCCCATTTTTTTGGTGTGTTTTTTTAAGCCAGGTATTTATTTTTTGCTGTTCCTAGCATTGTCCTTTCAGGGCTTAACCTCCCTCTCTCTCTCTGCTGGCAGGAAAGCTCTGAAAGGCTTTGCACCCAAACTTGTCTTTTAGTCAGCTCAGCTCAGATCAAGCTGCCTGACAATATGGGTGCTTGGAAGGTGCCCTGAACCTTTGGAAGTTGGCTGGCTGTTATATCCTTGGCAGGATATAACCTACAGCATACGTACCTCTCAACTGCACAGATTTTCGCAGAATGTTCAGATTTATGCTTCATATTTTTGGTCCGATTTTCATAAAGTTGTGGTTTTCTGGCAAATTAGTGGCAAATCATTAAAGATTGAAGTTAGAAAATAATGACAGCCATTTGAGTTTCAGACTTCATACTCTTCAGAAAATTCATGCTAATGCAAAACCTGTTATTCTATCAACTTTTTAAGTTTGTAAGAGCAATATTGTCTAGATTCCTTGCTCTAAGAGGTTGAGAGGTATGAACATTGATCATTCAATGATCTACTGTTATGTTAAGTTTTACTTACACAGCTGGACTGTCATGTGTTTCAGAAGACAGACTGGCCTCGTCTACCAGACAGTTTTTTGAGCTTTTGCTTGACCATGCAGCCAGTACCTTCCATGTTCACACAAGCCTCCACTGCATGCCCTATAATCTGTGAGGATAACACTTTTACCCAGTTAGTGTGAAACCAGTTTTCTTAAGTGGCACATCTTGCACAAGTGACAAGATATGCTTCAATGTCATTCATGTCTACTCATTTTCTTTAATGGTAAGGTAGTCTTTGGAGTAGTCAATACTGTGGATTCACTTGTTTGTGGAGAATGACCAAAAGTCTGTCAATAGCCTCAGTCCTGTCCTTGAAAGCCATATTGACTCATATTTTTACTGGTTTGCATCAAAGTCTTCACAAGTATCTTCATTTTGGTAAACTTTAACAGTTCAGTCACAGTGCAGAAAAAAAGAAAACCCAGTTTCACTCCCACTTTTTTTGTGGAGTAAACCATGAAAATAGTTACTGTTCTCTCTCTTTCCATGAGGGGCAATTCACTCAGAAATGTTTGGCACTTGCAAGCTGTTAGTCAGGAAAAAAAAAAAAAAAACTGCAGTTCAGTATATGTTGGCCACACTATGTCTGCCAAAACCACCAGTGTAATGTATAGCATACACTGGAGACAGTCTCTTTGGCTCAGGTGTAATTTATTTGTAGTGATGAAAACAGAACTTAAAAGTTAATTTACAATGTAGATGAAAAGAGTGGACTTTTGCTCAGCGTTATTACTGCGTATTTACAGTTTCTTTTGTATGCTATAAGGCTTGTTGTTAAGCAGAAATATGATAGACAGCAAAACACCAAAAAAAAAAAAACAAAACAGCACTTACATGGTTAATAAAAAATAATGTCTTGAAGGGAGTGTGACTGGGAATATGATGCTTGCACTTCCTCAGATGCTGAGCTACACAAACACACACACACACACACACACACACACACACACACACACACACACACACACACACACACACACACACACACACACACACACACACACACACACACACACACACACACACACACACACACACACAGACACACATATAGATAGATAGCAAAACACCAAAGGAAAAATAAAAAAGAGAAAAAAAGCACTTACATGTGGTTAATGAAAATTTAATGTCTTGCAAGGTGGAATGACTGACGGAATGATTTTGCTTGCACTTCCTCAGAAGCTGAGCTACACACACACACACACACACACACACACACACACACACACACACACACACACACACACACACACACATATATGTATGTAAAATATAAAACACACATATGCACACACCTAGAAAGACCCTCTGTGGATCCTAACTAAAAAGGTCACTGGAATAAAGGCCTTCAGTTACCAAGACAGGTATATGTTGCCAGGCAATGCGGACAGTATTCCCCATGCAAGCATTAATGATAGATTTGTAAATCTGAACTTAAATTATTATATTTTGTGATGGATAGCAAACTGGTTGTCTGACGAAACCCATGTTGTTAGAATAACAGATGCCACTTCTGAAAGAAAAAAACATTACCAGAGATGTAATACAAGGCTTAGTTTTGGGCTGTCTCTTATTCGGCATATATTTCTTATACCTTCAGGCCAGCACTTTTGGTCTAAGGTTAAATAAGTTTGCAGATGTCTGTAATTTGGGTGTTGTTATTTGATCTTCAACTGACTCACAATTGCTCCAGCATGGCTTAGACTATGTTAACATCGGTGCAAGAGCAATGGTCTTAAGTTAAATGTAAAAAAGAAATGTAGCATAGTTTATTTTGGTCAACAAAACAGTTCAATTATCATATAGGATATATAACCCTCCAATCATATACTGTTGTAAGGGATCTGGGTACTGCTGTTGCTAATTCCTTATCAGTTGACCATCATGTCTCCATAGTACTATGGAAGACATTTTGTTTGGTCCATCTAATTTCCAAAGGCATCACTACTAGATCCAAATAAGTCTTGATTCCCTTTACTCGTATCTTATCAGACCCATTATTGAATATAATGCACCTTTGGATGGGTCTATGGTTAATTATTGAACGGACTAACCATCAAATGACACATCATCGAAATCCAATCATCGAATGTTCATCCATTGACCAAGCACTTCATCGAATCTGTGAGACGGACAAAGTAAGTAGTTGGACAACACTTCTCCGTCTCACAAATGGCAGTATTTTAAACCCACTCATGTGGGGGGATTTTCCCCCCACACCCCCAATTATATATACCAACTCTGAAGTCACACTACTGTGGGGAAAAGTGAGACAGGAAAGTGTTGGCCAGCTAGTTACTTTACCCATCTCACAGGTTCGATGAAGTGCTCGTTTGATGGATGTTCGACAATTGGATTTTGATGATATGCCATTCGGTGATTATTCTGTTTGATGATAAACCATAGACCCCTTTTGACATGTATTTTATCTAAGCATATCATGCAACTTGAGAGACCTCAGAGATTCATACCTAAAAAGATCAGTGGCCTCAAAACTTTTAGATATCAAGAGAAACTGGCAGCCCTTTCTCTGTACTCCATCTCTTACAGACTCTTCCATGGAGACCTTTGTCTGGCTCTTCGTATCATGAAAGATCCAGCCCTATTTGAGCTGCTATTCCTTCACAGAATTAATGATGCCTTAAATACTCAGTTAAAGGAACTGAACCTTTGTCAGCAGATAAATAAGACACATGGGCATGATAGAATCATAATCAAACATTTCTTCACCTCTGGACCTAACCTCCACTCCATGTTCACCTTGCCATCTTCAAGTTAAATGTAAATAATTGGATGGGCAGCCTCAAATTCTTTCCCAGTCTATCTTGTCTTGCCATCCTTGAGGCTAAAGGAAAATTCTGAATAGGGTTTTTTGGCTAGGCTTAAAATGGTCTGTAGACCAATTGCCTAGTAATTACCTATGAACCTATAGCACTCTGTCTGTTATAGGCTTCTGCAAGGTGATTTATGTTTAGCATTTCATGCTATTAATGACCCAAGACTGTTCCAGCTCCTACAGCTCTAACTCCCACACCTCCAAAGAATAAATGGCTCCACAAACATTAAATAAAAGACTTAAATCTCTATTAGCAAATAAATAAGACAAACTGGATGTTTATTACTCAGTACTTCTACTACCAAACCCAAGAGATCACCAGTGCGCCAACAGAACACCATTGCCATTGATAACTGCAAGCTGCATATATCATGCAAGTTATCACACATAAATAAGTGCATGCATCACAATTTCCAGACAAGAAATGTGGATAGGTTTGTAGGCAGCAGCCAGGCATGCAGTCCAGGAGATCATTAATGAAGCAAGTACAATTTCCCAATTGTTCCACATCACTGTCTGGTTTAGCTACTTGCTCAGAGTCACTTATTAGGCAAATAGAGGCTGAGGGAGTTAAACCCTCTGACTACATGAAGCAGCTCATTAACAGCTCATAGCCTTAATTAGTTAACTGCCAGGGCACACCAACTTCATATTTCTACTCCACATGTTATGCTACTGAATCTTATATTTCCTAACAAACTGACACACACACACACACACACACACACACACACACACACACACACACACACACACACACACACACACACACACACACACACACACACACAAAAAAAACATAAGTGTATATGTGTCCTTTCTAAAAAGCTCACTAGAGTCTACAATCCACAAGTTCCACTGACAGTCCATTCCATGAAGGAACTGTACATTCTATAATTCAGTTTAGTCTCCAACATGTAGAGGTAAATCCTGTAGTTAAAATCAATTGGTCAGGAGTACATCTTCTTAAGCCTAAACACTGAAAAGCAAATAATTTCTAAAAGCTTTAAAAACAAGGAAAAATTGCTTCAGGCCCTTCAGTAAGACAAGTGTACAAGTTTTGTTTTCTTAATCTGAAATCATGGATCCGATGTTTATTTTTCATCATGTGGTTTCAACATGTGGGTTGTCATATCTGGCTGGATCCTACTTCAGCGCCTTGTATCAAAGCTTTGGATCTGAGAACTCTAACTTCTCCCCTACCCACAATTCCCCTTTCCTGTCTGAATTACCTCAGATCTCATTGCTGCTTGACTAAACCAGACGTGTAGACCAAGAGCCCCATCATTTTCATGATAAGTGGACACATCATCCACCCTTTTGAGAATTTTGATACCTATTATTAGATTAGAATAATGTTAGGTTATTACTAGTTGTTTAAGGTAGATCATTGTGACTAATATTTCCTTGTGTGTGTGTGTGTGTGTGTGTGTGTGTGTGTGTGTGTGTTCCTATATGTAGTATCAGGATAGGTAGTTACTTTTGTAAGCTAGTAGCTTGGATAGCTTGTAGTTAAGACTTATATACATATTCATTGTTACTCTGATTTTGATGTCAACAGGTTTTCAAAAGTGTTCCTCCTGTGGGCATAAAATATCCCCTCAAGACTCACACTCAGTCTGTCTACTGTTTGGGGCCTTCCCACTTCCAGTATTCATGTTCCATTTGTACTGCATTTGGCACCAGTGCCCTTCTGGGGAGAAGAGAAAATTTTTAAAGGCCTTCTGCCTCAACAGACAGGGTCCTAAATGTCTTTAGACCAAAAGACATTCACCTCTTCCCCTTCCTTTGAGAAGAAATAAGATAAGGAATGAGAAAGATCAAAAGAAAAAGACAGATAAAGGGACAGAGATAAAGCAATAGAAAATTATAAAGAAAAGAGACACGAGGATCGCTCAAATAAATCCAAGCAAAGGTCTCCCAATCCCACAGCTATTGCGAGTCCAGCTTCTAAAGTTTTGAAACAGTCAGATCCTATTGTTCTTAAGATCCAGATTCCCTCACAGAAGACTTCTTTTAAACTGGGGTTCATCAGCCCCAGGCTTCCTTCACCAATCCTACAAAAACTGCCTTTGAATCCCAGTTCGCCTCCTCCTTGGGATCTGGTCGATATACTAGCCTTACTGAGTTTGACATTGACCAAATGATGAGGAAGATTTTGAGGACTCAGATTCAGCTGGGAGTTTTCCCTGAGGAAAGGACCAGGATCAGCTCTTTTCACCACAACTGTTCTGCTTTCTATGCCATCTCCATTCCTGGAGCGTGTATGTTGGCTCCAACCTTCCCACGTTACCAGCTTCAGAGACTTTGGCTATGACATCTTCCCTCACTCACTCAACTCTAGTGCGCTCAGGTCGTGTAGAGTCCAGCAGCCACAGTGTTGGTGTTGGAGCTCTGATGGTGGAGTCAATCACGAGGTTTTCAGAGTAATCCCTACTTCTTAGGGCTTTGGCATTGGACAGCTCAGTTTCAAAGTCCTCCTTGGAGCCTTCAACTCTGGGAGTTGAGAGGACTTCTGATTTTGCTAAACTAGGTGGCTCTTTTTTCAATTCTACTGGCTGAGTCAGCTTTGAGGCTGTGGAGAGGGCCTTGGCCAGACCAGGAAAGTCTGGAAGAACCCTGATGTGGCAGAGCCCTTACCAAAGAAATCAGACAGAATTTTAGTTCACCCTCATGACCAAACCACACCAACCGTGGGTAAATCCAGCATTACCCACACCCAGGTGTGAGTTATTGCTATATTATGTTCTTATCAAACCTGCAATTAGCGGAGGGAGTCCTGTATTCTTTCTGATATCTCTTTTTTCCAGTGTCAGCCTCGGACACCTTTACATAATGACAATCAAGTCAGTGTGTACACAAACTTTGACTCATCCCAGCTTCGCAAGTAAGAAAGGTACCAGGCATGGATGTCCATTGACACCTATACTTTTTCCCTTTGCTATTCTATCATTGGCTTTACTTAGTTTGCAAAATGAAGCATAGAGAGGCTGGCAACTTCTTGATCACCAGTTCAAGGACTTAAGGTCTGTAAACGACTGAATGCTTTTAAATTCTAATAAGATAGTAGAGGTTTTACTACTAGAAACTCTAAGCAGTTTTGACAGCTTCTGTGGTCTCAAGGTAAATATATTCAAAACAGGATTCTACACAGTCAACAAGACTGTTTCTCCATTAAGTGCAGATGGCCCTCTCTGCATCTTAACAGGATTAGGAAGCTTTCCAAATATTTTAGTGTTTTGTTGCACTCTTCTTATAAAATAATCATTACTATCCTGCATGCTTCATGGGATAACTTTTTTCTTGGGGTGCAAAACCATTAGAATTGCTACCTTATATCTATATGTATATGCATATGTGTATCTATATGTATATCTATATCTATAGCTTTATCTATATCTATCTCTCAATAGCTGGATACATAGATATGTAATTACAGCTGTAGCTGCTTCCAGACATTCCCTTCAGCTTTAGCAACCAACAAAACATCTTTTCCTGAATTTACTCAAGCCATATCCAGAATGAACCCCAACTGGACTGTCCAACTCCATGAGTCTTGGACTTTTGGGTAAAAACCCTGTTGCACTCCATGCTAAATCTTTGACTGAGAAACTTAATTCTTGGCTTTCCTCTTTCAGGCAACTACCTTTTATACAAGCACCATATAGCAGTTAACAAGCTAATACAATTCATTATGAATTTTAAGCTACATTTCCACACTTTTAAAAGCATGCTATCTCCCTCCCAGCCCCCAAAAATCAGTATTGGACATGCAGTAAAGATTTGTGGAACTTTGATAACCTATTGGCAATTGTACTAACCAAGCCAGGCCTATAGAATACTGTATACTCAAATAGTTGACAGCATACATTTACAGTCGAAAATCTGGGCAGCTAATTAGCATAATATTTGAATATCAAGTAGCACATAACTTTTCCTGCTTCCAGTAGAAATGTAGGATATTATCCAGAAACACGTGTTTAAATAAAAAATGGAGAGGGACAAAAATGATGGAAAAGTATCAGTACATTATAAAGAGATTGTGTAAAATCTGTCGACTTTAATAAACTGCCTTGCAAAGTTCTATCACATAAGGTCATTTATTTTTGCTTCAGAAAAAAGGAGGTGTAAGATCTGTCTCCTCTTTCTTTAAATTACTGATGCCACTAAAATGTTGATTATGTAGCAAAGTTTTCCGTGTACTAGACACTTTCAAAAATCACATGTTACGAGAATAATACAGAAAGTTGTATGAAGGAGTAAATCAAACCTGAAAATAGGCACATACCTCTAAAATAAGTGCAGGTGCAAATCAAGCCTGAAAAGAGGAGAATTCTTCCAAAATAGGGACAGTTGAGAGGTTTGTTTGGATGGAAAGTGCCTAGTAGCGCAATCTCGTGTTACTGTCTCATTGCTTATTTGGCCAGTGTAATGTGGCATGATCAGTCATCTGGTTGAAGTGCTAACCTAATACATAGTACATTAAGGAACAGAAGGTTCCCGTTAATGCTAAATAGTCTAACAAACTTTCAAACACTGAATATCTATTTTTCAGTATTGCTTAATTTTTGAATGATATAGCACACAGGAAGCTTCTCTCATTCATATACAGAGTAAATTTCTTAGCAAAATCAGAAGTCACAAACTGTGGTCCCAAAACATAATATTCTTTTTTAGCTCCTTAAATACTCTGTCTCAAGGGACTATTGTACTTTGAAAGGAGTTTTTCTTTTTGTGAGATCTGTCAAAAGACAACCAGTAGTTTCAAAATTAGGTACAAATGTTCTGCAGTACCCAGATTGTTCAAGAAAAGCTTGCATCTTTTATTTACTTGAGGGCATAAGCCAGTTTTTATGGCCTGTACATTTTCTAGTTGTGGTCTTAGAACCTCTTTTGCTTTAAGGAATCCAGAATACTCGGCTTCCACCATGCTCAATTTAATTTTCTTAGCATTCACAGTCTGGCCTGCCTGTACTATGGGGTCTAACACAGTCAGCACTTCTGGTAATTGAGGCTCCAAGCCCTCTGAACTGATGGCCACGTTATGCAGGTATGCAGTATATTGGGAGTGAGGCTTTAATGTTCTGGATGTTGATACCTGAAACATGGATGTGTCCCTGTGTAAACCAAATTATAGCACTAGGTATTGAAATAGACCATTAAGGTTTACAAAGACTGTTCTTTTTCTTCAGGAGAGGGAGAAGGGGATATTTGCTATAACCCCCTATCAAGTCTAATATTATTAAGCATCTGGAATTTCCTAGATTTTCTGTTAACACATCACGTCTGAGCATGGGATAGCTATTAGACTCTAAAATGCTATTTAGTAGGGACATATTTAGGCTGGGGCGATGGAGGTAGCCACACTGGGTGGAATGTGTGAGGACATGATTGGGTGATGCTCATCCAATGATAGAACAGAATGGCACCAGGCATTAAATGAGCCAGCTACATCTCTGTTATGCAATTTCTTGAAGTCTTTACAGAATCTGGCACTTCAGTCCAGCTTAGGAACTGGTACTCTATTCACACTGTGCCTCTTCTATAATTTCCTAGCTGAACATCTTTTCAGATTATTCTATTACTACTTATATCTGTAACTCTGGTGCTCTTTAAGGTCTCATTCTAACCTTCAGTCCAGGTGTTGTCTATGTGTTGTGTTTTATCAGTTACATGTCTGAGAACACTCCTTTATTTCTGTATAAAAATTCTCTGATTTTCCGCCTTTATACTTTTGACAAGGATTTCTCTATCTTGGCTTAAGGCAGAGGTTCCTGGATCTCTTCTGTATGAACTTCAGCTTACAAACTTACCACAGAACATTCTACTTCTTTCCATGGCTTCAGTACAATAACAAAACAGATTCAGTCTATCTTTCATTTTTTTGGCTGTCTACACTTATAATTCACTACACCCCATTCTTTCACTTACTTTATATGACCGTTAGCACTAAACTATAAATTTGTTCTCTCTGGAGGTCACTAACACTAATACCTGATCGACTGGGTTTAATTCTCTAAGTCGGGCATTCCTATTATAAACTCATTGTAGTGTATGCAGCTTGGTGATTATGATCTGATATCCAAAAAAATACAAATAAATTAAACACTACTATAGTACCAGACCTGATTTTAACAAATGCTAAGCACTCCCTACTTTAACTTGTTAAGGTCGGGTCTCACTCTAGGAAGTCATATCTGCAAGTACTGACTAGCAAAAGACAGCAGTGGAATAAATAAAGAGATTTTTTTTTTCCTGCTGTCCATACTAATAATGTGTTCCTCACTTCCTGTCATAAACTTAGAAAGAAGCTAGAACAACAGGATGTATAGTTGATTTGGCTTAGTGGTGTGTCTCTCCAACTGTAGTTCAGAAGGTCCTGGATTCAATGCTTGGCAGTGGTGTCTTTTTTAGGCATCAACCCCTATATCACTAGGTGTGTTGCAAATTGGCTCACAGATAGAACCCACAGTGTGAAAGTAGCGGACTCCAAGTCAGACTGCTGACCAGTCACGAGTGGAGTCCCACAGGGATCGGTCCTGGGTCCTCTCCTGTTTGACATCTACTTCTCAGAAGTTCAGGTGAACACGGAGGGACTCTGGCTAACCAAGTTCACAGACAACTGCAAGCTGTGAGCCATTACTAACTCCCCAAGTGATGTAGACATCCTGCAGAAAGGCCTCACTGAGACCAGTAACTGGTGTTGAAGCCATGGCCTTAAGCTTAATGCCAAAAAATGCGTCATCATCCCTTTTGGGAAAAACTCACTTCTCACTAATTACCACATTGATGGGAGCCCACTGAACACTGAAGGCATTATAAGAGATCTGGGGACACAGGTTGAGAGCAACCTCTCCTTTGACCACCACATTGTCACTGTGGTCAGAAGGTTCTTCTATATAGCACATCTCATTACCAAGGGTTTTGCATCCAGGAAGAAAGAGGTAATTTTCTCTCTCTCTCTACCCTTCCCTCATTAGGCCAATCATCGAGTGTGCTGAAAAAACGCCAATAGCCAAACTTTGAAATTCGAGTGTAATGCCCCATTTGGCATGTACCTCACTAGACACCTGCAACAGCTGGAAAGGCCAGGAAAAGTACCTCATGAGGCCTCCATGGTCAGACTCAAAAAACTCCAGCTATTCTCTGTCTCATATTATCTACTAAGAGGCAATCTCTGCTTGACTTACAAAGCCATGTCTGACCCAGCTCTGTTAGAAATGCTACATCTAAAGAAATCCCAATCCCTACGCACTACATGCTCCAGAGACCTCAGCATCATTACCACAATCAACAGAATATGCTGGAGGGACAGGTTCATAAGCCAGAGACTGCCCATGCTATGAAATAGACTTCCCATACATGTCAAGCAGAGCACCTCACTGGCCTCTTCAAAAGAAATCTTGATGAGTGGATGGAAATAGAAAGTTCACCCGGCGATCACTCCAGTGGCTCTACTTGATAGAGGCACTGGGAACTAATGTGGAGTGGCACGATGCCAGGACACTTTTCTGGGCTAGGCTTGTACTCCAGGGCCATTAGCCTAGTACACACCTATGAACCTATGTGTGCTTACCTGCATTTATTAAAAGAAACAAAGCCTGAAACTAAAATGAATGTCATTATTTAGTGATGTCAATCCTCAGTGACTTAAGAACTCAAATATTTTATGAGGAGCAGACCAACATATGAGGTGAGAATCTGGACATTCTGCAAAAATCTGGACATTTGAGAGGCATGGCAAGGTGAAGGCAGACATAAGGAACTGTGTTACACTGTCTTTCTGACAGTGCTTGCTAAGCGCTTTACAGCTTTGAAAGCCAGGAAAACACTTATCACTTTTTTTTCTTTTCTTTTTTTCTGTAATTAATAGTACCAGGAGCAGCTAAAGCTCCTTGCACTACGTAGAATTATGATTGGGTCTGTGACACCCCTCTTCTGGGACAGTAATCAAGGAACCTCAGTCCTCACCACTAACACTGGTTAGGGACGTTCACTTGGAACAAAAATAGATACACACAGTATTTCCAGATGCAACTGTCTGCACCAAGCACAGTTTTCCTTAAGAGCAGACAGGGAGCACACTCCCATCCAGGGCTGGGTTTCCCTCTCTGTCTCACCAGGCCCCAAATAAGACTTCACACTGATCACAGCTGTAGAGTTGAGTCCTCAGCCAAGTGTTCCAAGCCAAGTCCTTCCCCACCCTTTCTGTGAAACCAGTGTTCTGTGTCCCTGCAGACACATTCTTTGAGATTTGATTTTCATACACACACACACACACACACACACACACACACACACACACACACACACACACACACACACACACAAACATACACACCTGGGAGAGGCTGGCACATATTTACCAGCTGTCACCCCTTTGCCCAGACTGTAAGGTAGATACTGCTACCAGAACACTCCAAAGCCAGATAGTCTAAGGTCCCTTACAATGGTACCCAATTATACTGAGTAAAATTAGTACTAATACAAATGGTGATGTTTGATCAATGCAGCAAGGCTTTTAGGAATGGCCACAGTGTCTCCAAATAAATATAAGTACTCTCAAAGGTTAAAATATTCTCTAAAAGACCAGCCACAATCAAAAGTTTAAATATATTTAATAATAAATAATAAAAGAACACGAAAATACTAAATATCTGTTTACAATAAACATCAGAGTTTCAATCACAGGAAATACTAAAAATAACACAGATGGAATTTTAACATAGATACAGAAAAACAATACTTAACTAATCTCACTATATTTTCCTTACTGACTAAAGAGTTACTGTTCCCTAGTGCATTTACTAGAGCAAGGCAAGATGATGTAGGTGAGTGATCCTTTTTTGTCAGGTTTCAAAAAGAATACTTAAGTAAAAAGCAGCAATAAAGATATACACAGATGCTGGAAGATAAACACTTTATATTCAAACAACAAAACACGGCAAAGCTCTTCTTCAGTGCATTCATTACAACAATTAAAACATAATGCTTATATAGTGTGGGTTAACATCACATGACCTGCAGCCCAATAGTCACATGACGCACATTTAAAATGACAACATATCTCATCTCAATTTAGTTTGCTGTAAAAACTTAAGGACCATGGAAGAGCATCTAGTCCTAAAGTCATTAGTTTGTAATAATGATGTTATCATTAAAACAGCCGATAAAGGGAATGTTACTGTCATAATGGACAAAGATAAATATATACAATCCATGGATATTTTATTAAGTGATGATAAAGCATTTAAAATTATTAACCAGCTTGAAGTTAAAAAGTGTATTAGTAGAATCAATATGGCCATTTATGAACTACAATTACAGGAAGATATAGACATAGACTTGTTCAATTTTCTTACAGTACCGTGTCCCCTCATACCTAGCTTATATGGGGTACCAAAAATACACAAGTCTATTAGTGATCCACCCATGAGACCAATAGTCTCAGGTGGAGGTTGGATCACGGAACCAATATCTATTTACCTCCAGCAACAGTTATATCCTTTTATGGAAAAATGTAGTACGGTCTTGAAGGACACTATTGATTTTCTATTGAAGTTAAAGCATACACAAGAGCTACTAAAAAATGAAGGGATAATATTTAATAATGTTTTATTAGTAACGTTAGATATTACATCATTATTTACAGTGATACCTAATGATTTTGGTATTGATTGTATAAGAGAATTTTTAACTGCAGAAACTCCTTACACATCACGTAAGGTAGAAACTATTTGTACATTACTGGATTTGGTCCTAACCAATAATGTATTTTTATTTAATCAACACATATATCTACAAACATCGGGTGTGGCCATGGGTACTTCGACAGCGAATACCTATGCGAATCTGGTATTGTATGTTTGGGAACATAAATTTATACTTAACAAGGATAATATTTTTGCAGAACATATAGCATTTTACCAGAGGTTTGTAGATGATTGTTTTTTACTATGGAAGGGATCTGAATTTCAGTTATATTCTTTCTTAGCATATTTGAATGAGAGCACAAACTTTTTAAATTTTAAAATGGAATTTTCCAAAGATAAAATAGTGTTTTTGGATTTAATGTTACAATAAACCAGTGATTCGTTTGAAACCAGTATATATCAAAAAGAAGTACACTCAGGACGATACCTAAACTCTGGTAGTATGCATGCTCCCCATGTATTTAATAGTATAATAAAATCACAATTGGGTAGAGTGAGCAGACTAAATACAGATGAAATTATGTTTAATAGTCAGCTAGAATCCACAACACAGGAATTGCTGTCTAGTGGTTATGATAGTAGGTTAGTCCTGGAGTATAAGTATAAAACTATAGCCCAGAGAGCTACCACCCTTAAACCTATATATACTAGTGGTGTTACAGTGGGAGAACAAGGACAGCATGATATGAAAGTTAGATTTGTTACTTCTTTTAACTCTAACACACATTTGATACAACAAGTTATACGCAAGAACTGGCTTATACTGATGGCATGTATGGATGTAAGGAAAATATTAGATGTGAAACCATTTTTCTTTTAGGAACATGAGAACATTGAAACAGCAATTATGCTATAAAGACTTTTCCATCTTACATGTGCCCAATAGCATAAAGACAGGAACATGTAAATGTTATAACTGTACATGCTGTCCAGATATTTATGATCAAAATAGCGATTTATTTAAACATCCTAACACCAAAAAAATGTATAATTTTAATGTTAAAGCCACTTGTAACAGTACATCAGTGGTATATATGGCTACCTGTTCTGAGTGTTCATCGTTCTATATAGGTAAAACTATTAGGAAATTAAAAAACAGAATAATTGAACACAAGTCAGAAATTAATAGAAAAATAAAAACTAACTCTCTGTATAAGCACATAGAAGAGCATGGAACCAAACATAAATTTTTATTTCGTGTTATACAAACAGTTGAAGTAACACCTAGGGGAGGTGATATAAATAATAAACTGGAATTGAAGGAATATGAGTGGATAACTAGGTTACAGGCAGACAAACCACCGGGAATAAATGATGTCGTAACATTGAAACCTGTCCTTAAGTTTTTACAGCAAACTAAATTGAGATGAGATATGTTGTCATTTTAAATGTGCGTCATGTGACTATTGGGCTGCAGGTCATGTGATGTTAACCCACACTATATAAGCATTATGTTTTAATTGTTGTAATGAATGCACTGAAGAAGGGTTTATACCTGAAAGCTTTGCCGTGTTTTGTTGTTTGAATATAAAGTGTTTATCTTCCAGGTTTCAAAAAGAGACTGCCATGAGACTTCTGTTCATCTCGTATTAAAACATCATTTCAGTGCTGGATTACAGAATGATATCACATGCATCTGATCATCTGGCTTCTGGTTCCCACATTACCCGTTTTACTAGAAACTGAACCAGAATCTAGTGCATATGTGTTACCATGCACACACATGTAGAGCTTTGCTAAGATATGTAATAGCATCTGAAAGCTATAAAACCATTTCAAAAACTTCCACCCTTCCAGTGTAGCAATTAGTTTACCCCTAAGGACAACACAGTAGGATTTCTAGTCCTGTTTTTTGCACATATTTTGTCTCTGGCTGCAATCCAAACTGTAAGATACAATCTTTATGGCCTACACCAGGTAATTTGATTTCAGAATATTTGTCAAAGTTAGCTGGACTGAGATTAACCTCTTCTCTTACAATATCCTCTGTTACAATATATTAATTTTAACAGTCACAATACAGTCTAACATGTAGGTATATTTCTTTTCTGTCCAGCAGGACCCACTGTTGATACATTTTTAGCACAAGCAGCTTTACAAATACATTTTCAACACAAGCACCTGTACAAATCATTTTATATACAGATGGCATATAATTCTTTACAAAACTCCAGCTAACTATGCTGGCATATGTTACACATCCACTGCCTTACTTCTCCTGGCATAGTTGGCAGTACCTCACATCATCACAGGGTCTTCAGTCGTAACCTTCAATAATGTGTTCTTGACATGGATGTCAAGATTCAACTCTTGAGCTTCCCTCTGGAGGTGGATTTCTTGACATTCATGTTTCTTACATATGATGAGCAGGTTATGATCGGTCATCTGCTTGTAATCCTCTGTATTGCATCTCCTGGACTGCCTGCTTGTGCTTTTTTACCACAGGCATAACCAGCTTTTAGTCTGTCTTGCAAAATAATGTACTGTACTATCAAACTTTTAAACAGTATTTTCTGTTACCCTTAAGTTTCCTAAACAGTATCAAGCACATCATCTAGGATGCCTTCTGTTTAAAATTTCAAATGGGGTAAACTGTAGAACAGTGTGTGTGCTGTATCTTTAAGAAGCATTTCCAGGTGTGGCAAGTGCATATAAATAGTGAACATGTGCAGGCAGCAGTGACATTTTGAGGGAGCAGCCAGAATGTGAACATGTATGAGTGTGGTAGTCAGTCTGTTTATACGTTTATCTAAGTTTAAGTTACTAAGCTTCAGTCCTGATGTATTTGCATATAATAAAACTGCTTGAACAGAACCCACAACTTTTCGTCTGTTTTATCCTGACCAGACGAGAGAGAAAACCCATTTGAAGCATGTGGCACCTCAGTTTCGGTTCTTCCAATCTATGTTAATAACTTTTCTGGCATGGATTTCAGTGTTTTATTGAATTTGTACACTAATCCATTGTTCTGTGGATAGTAGAATGACATTTTCCACTGTCTGACTTTAAACATTGGCATAATTGAAAGTCATATAAAATGACTGCCTTGGTAATAAGGATATTTGTAAGGATCTTTGTAACATTAGGTTTGCATAATGGTACTGCTTCTAGAAATTTTGTGACGGGTTTTATCACTACCAGTTTGTAATGATACTCATTGCTAGACTTTACTAGTGGGAACCACAGTATGTGGCAATATATTCAGGTGGTACCAATCTAACTGGCATTGGGATCAATGTACTTATAAATCCAGGATGGTTTAGCTTTCTGGCATTCTGACAATAAGCACAAAAATGTTATTCTTCATTATGTCTAGCCAATAAAATATGGGTAGTACTCTTGTCTTAGTTTTGTCCATGCCCAGGTGACCTCCTAGCATAAGATCATGGATTAAATTCATTGCTAATGTTCTATGAGATTGTTTTGGCACTGTACATAGATGTAGCTGTTCCTCCCTGTCTTTTACTTACTGCATATTAGAGGCCACTTTAACTCCAAATAATGGTAAGAAGTAATGGGAATATAAACTTGGTAATATTCTTTCATGCCTACCTAAGTGCCATCTCCCCATTTTTAGTTTATATGTCTCACCTGTAAGTCTACTAACTCGCACTTACTTCACTAGCCTGTCTTGATGCGAAAGGTATAGTTTCCTCTCCCATAAATATTGGCACTGCAAATTCTTTTCTATCTTTCCCTACAAATGGTAATTTTAGATAAAAATTGCCTTCCCCTTTAACTTTTCAACTATCTAAGCAAACTCCTTAAGAGTTCCCTTTTTCTTTTGCTTTCAGATCACCATGGATCGGCAAAGGTCTCGGTGCCTACACTTTCTAACCTACCTTAATTTTAGACATTGCTACCATTTATTTGCCCTGAGTGTCCTGACTCAAGACTCTTCTGTCTTGAACTGATGTTTAATTCAGGAGTTGTATTAAGTTTTAATCCAGACTTTGCTATCAGTTCACTTTCCTTTACTAACATCTCTTGCTCTGTTTCTGTTGCTCTGTCATTGGACCAGACTCTTTGTAACACACAGGATCCTTTACATTGCCTAACCACAATCAGATTCTAGTCCATTTCTAACATCATTGCTAACAGTCTTCTCTAGTTCTGATTCTTGGCCTCTATATGTATGTCACTGTCTTGCTGTCACAGCTCTTGTTTTGAATAGTTATATCTAGCTCTTGTTTTTCCTCTTTTTGAAGTGTATTAGCCAGCAGTGTCAATGGGTTCTCATTCCTCCCACATTTTCCATAGTAATTTAAAATGGAGGCACTTTTTCCTAATATGACGTCATGAGTCAAGTCAGGGGTTGCAGCCACAGGATGTAAAAGCATTCTTAGAAGTGTTTGAATTTCAAAATGTTTGAGGGGATATTCCTTTCCATCACCAGGAATTTGTATTACCTCCACTTTTTGTTTGTTACAGATCTTATGCTTAAATATCAAGGCATCCTTGAGAAGGGAGTCATGCCAGAATCTAGCAGGGCTTAAGTTTCTCTACATATATATATATATATATATATATATATATATATATATATATATATTATTTTTTTTTTTTAAATGTATGTGTATATATATATATATATATATATATATATATATATATACATATATAATATATATTATACATATATACATATATACATACATTTAATATATATATTAAATGTCACTAGCTTGATTATAACACAATAATGCTATGCTGACAATTTTACAGTCTTATCACATTCTGAAGGAATAATTTCATCTGTTGCATGCATATCAGTGTTCACATTTATGCTACTAGCATAATCATCAGTATTAATGGAGCAGAATTCAACTATGTGACCCCTTTCTAAACCCATTTGAAAGAAGTTAACCCATTGCGTGCTGCTTGTTTTCAAATAAGGTATACTTCTTACTATAACTTCAGACTTAAAAGGAGGTTATTCATTTTGAAGCAATGTGTCATTACCCCATACATAGTCTACTCAGTTACTAACTTATCAGAGTTTTTGTTAATCACCTTGCAATACTCACTTTCTCCAATGCTCTTTTAAATCTGTTTGCTGTTAGAATTTCTAAAATGTTAGTTTTACTTTTACTAACAGTTTCTAACCACAGCCTTAAAAATGTTTTATGTCACATATTTGAGCTTTTACTGTTCAGCATTAAAATAATCCCAATCGTAATTGTCTATATCATGATCCAGTTGTAGCTGATGTTGTAAATCTTTCAGCTTCTTTTGGCTTTTCCCAGTTAGGGGTCACCACAGTAGATCACCTGTTCGCTTATGATTGGCAGTGCAGTTTTATGGTGTCAAGTTGCCAGCCCGACACCCAACCTTCCACAGAAGATACACACAGGCACGCACTCATGTCTAGGGCCAATTTGGAGTGTCAATCCACCTACAGCATGTTTTTGGGATGAAACCTGAGCACCCGGAGGAAACCCACGCGATCGCAGGGAGGACATGCAGACTCCACACAGAAGGCACCCCAGCCGAGGATTGAACCAGAGATTTCACTGAATTGTAAGCAATAGACAAGATGTGAGTCTTCACACACCTGTGCTTTGTAATTAAAAAGAATTTCTGCAACTTACAGTGTGGACTGTCAGAATACCAATAGCCATGTAGAAAGCAGTGTTGTAGTGTTTTTAAATGTGGGCATGTTGTTTTGTGCATTACTAGCAGTAGTGGCAGTGTGTAGAGTACTGTACAGCAAGTAAAATGTGTATGCCCTTATTCCCACTGTAGTGCAATCCTGGAATTAATATATATAGTTAGGGGGGTTGTGGGGGGCACAGCCCTCACATTGGGGGTAGCAGGGGGCATAGCCCCCCCACGTAGTTTGGTTTTATATTGTCTAGTTTCTGCTAAGAGGGTAAGTAAGTAGTTTTTAAGGTCAGGAAAGAGGTAGTTATTAGTGTTGTGAGCATGTTTGTTTATGGTTTAACGTTTACTCTTTTTAAATTTAGCATTGTAAGCTTTCGGTGAAATGAGATTCAGTCAAATGAGTTTTCAGTATTTTGAAATTAGGTAATTTGGTCTTAGTGAAATGAAAGTCAGTCAAATGGATTTTAGGTGATGTGAAGTAGACCTATATATATATATATATATATATATATATATATATATATATATATATATATATATATATATATATATATATATATAGGGTTTATATTAGAACATCAAAGTTTCAAAACTTCGAATGTTCTAATATCGACCCCTATTCGGCAAAAGCTGAAAACATCGAACATACAGAACAGCAAATTTTTTCCTAGGGAAAAAATTTGTTGTTACAAAACATACAAACAACACAAGCACACCAAACAAACAGCAATCCACACACATACACCTAAAATCTTACACCTAACCCTGCACTAAACTATACACACACCACTAACTCTCCACTTACCTTAACCCAAACACTAACCCTAAGGTCTGTCACTATCGCACACTCACCTCACCCGCGCTCTAACCTTAACTCACCTACCCCACCCTAACCCTCACATCCACACAATTGCACACTTACCTGACCTGCGCCGTAACCCTAACTCACCTAACCTGCCCTAACCCTCACATCCACACAATCGCACACATACCTAACCCGCACCCTAACCCTAATTCACCTAACCTGCCCTACCCTCCACGTCCACATAATTACAAACATACCTAACCTACACCCTAACCCTAACTAATCTAACCCGCACTCAGTCGCACACTTACTTGAACCCAACCCATAACTTTCCAACACAGCGCTGAAAATACCGAAGCAACAGAAACAGACAACCAAATTCTTTCCCTAGGAAAAAATTTGGTTTTCTGTTGCTTCGATATTTTCAGCTTTCATTGAATAGGGGTCGATATTAGAACATTCGAAGTTTTGAAACTTCGATGTTCTAATATACACCCTATATATAGATATATATATGTGTGTGTGTGTGTGTGTGTGTGTGTGTGTGTGTGTGTGTGTGTGTGTGTGTGTGTGTGTAAAATCTTTTTTTCTTAATGCCTTTACTGAATTATCATTTAAGACGTAGGCAAACATACATTTATATAAAAGGAAACAAATAATATTAGCATATTCACATTATTTATGAACATTATACGTCATATATATTATTTTGTACAATTATCTTCAGTACGTTACATAAATCACTTAATTCCTGCATTCCCTTAAACCTTACTTGAGAATGTGTATTCTTTATACACACACACACACACACACACACACACACACACACACACACACACACACACACACACACACACACAAACACACACACACACACACACACACACACACACACACACACACACACACACACACACACACACACACACACACACACACACACACACACACACACACACACACACACACACACACACACACACACACACACACACACACACACACACACACACACACACATATATATATATATATATATATATATATATATATATATATATATATGTGTGTCATTTTTCACCCTCCCAAGCTGTATAAATATTACATTGATACACATACAGATGCACGTTACACTGTGTAAACAGAACTGCTTGCAGTACACTAGACCCCTACATAGCTCAATATATGTAGTGGAGGTTAAGGGGATGATGAAAGGAGGTAAATGTCTAGAGGTCAGATCCTGAAATAGCATGTTTTAGAGACTGTGGTTATGTTTCAGTAACTGGGGACTGGGTGGAAGCTGATCAGAATTAAAGATGGCTTTTTATATAAAGGTGACCTAGCCATTACAGCATTATGGGATGCGTTTATGGTTCAGGACTGCAGCAGAACATCTGGACTCCTGGGCATGGCTCTACTCAATGCAGAAGATGATATCATGGATGTTAAGGTTATGGCATCATTAGCCAATGGTGATCATGCCACTGTGTGGCTTAAAGTATGGGAGTCAGGTAAAACTAGAAAAGACAAAACAACACATGACAAAAAAAAAATGTGTCGAACAAATAAGTATTAAATTGGTGGAAATGGTGCTGCAACTTTTCAAACAGTCTGCATTTCTTGTATGCACATGTGGTGAGAACATTTTATTTGGTATGTTATCAGCTAAATCAGATGTCTGCTAAGATTTGAAGTGCCACACTTAAAAGAATATGTTATTTTATTTTTTATATAAGTTAAATTATGGCATCTATCTAAATTAGGAAAACTTCCTTCCAGTATATGTATTCTCTTGTATGAATTATTGGCCTAAGTAACTGACGTAATAGCTGACTATTTATTTAGATTTCATAAACCGGGGTAGAGCACTGATCCCTATGAACCAATGTTAGTCTCAGCTCTGGTGTACTAAAGTAACATGGCACAAGAAATCAAAAGGAAAATCAAAGTGTAAAAATTATAAAGAGAAATACAGGAAGCACAATCAGATACAATCAAAAAAGTCAATTATTGTAATATTTACAGATGTGTGGAATGACCCAGAGTATGTTGTTGTGTCTTTTGGCTTTTCCCGGTTAGGGGTGGCCACAGCGGAACTCCGGTCCGCTAATGATTGGCAGTAGATTTTTACGTGCCAAGTTGCCAGCCCTGATGCACAACCTTCAACGAAGGTACGCACATTCACGCATGTCTCCACGCAGAAGACACTCTAACTGCAAATCGAACTGGGCAGCGTCTTACTGTGAGGTGACAACGCTACCGCAACACCACAAGTATAAGTAGTGTAAATGATTCATGAAAAACTGTTACACCTTGTTCATCTGAGTCACTTTTCTGTACATATCATACTACCAACAGTTATTTTTTTGCATATTCATTAGAAATGCTTGTTGACTGGTGAAGACAGAATCAGAAAAAGAAGTTTTATCATCCTATTTTACAATGAGCCAAAATCAGCAAATTTCATCTACGTCAAGGTTTCTCATGTTTCTTTACCATTTTGTTTCTCCTTAATCCAGATTCATTTAGTAATTTAATACCTCTTTTTACATTACTGCATTTGGTGAGTTGAATCTGAGTTCATTTTATTTGTGCATGTCCTTGACTTGTTAAAGATGACAGTGTTATTACATGTACTTCTTCTATCCATCATAAGTCATCCTTGGAAATGAGACAGTAACATATGTGTGCAAACGTGTGCATGTGTTTGTTTATATACACAAAGATATGCACACACACACACACACACACACACACACACACACACACACACACACACACACACACACACACACACACACACACACATATTAGGAAACACACTTATCCTATGTCTTTATTTTTTCACAGGTCACCTAAAACAGGATTGAACATCTGTTTAACACCTGCTTTATTAATTTGGAAAATGGTACTTGATTCAGGGCCACAGTCTTTTCAGAGGACTCCAAAAGGCAGACAAGAAACTGCAGATATGTCTGCTGTGATCAAGAGAGAACCAGAAAGAAAAGTATCTGACAGAAATGGACTACGTCCTCATTATGGCCTGTCTTGTTCCATACCAAAAACTGTCACATCATCAGTCACAAGGTGCAAACAAAGAACTACCTCTAGGCCTGATGACCGGAGTTCACGTGTGATGCCATCTAGGTGTTGTATTGCACCACTATTAAATGGACAGTGTAGCTGGATGAGACGTAGTGAGAGCTCCTGCAGTGTTAATAGCAGAAACAGTTGCACTCAGAGTCGTATCCGTAATGCAACCTCCTTACCTCACATTGCCAAATACAGCAATCGAGAAAAAAACTCCATTACTAAAAGCCCATGCTTGCTGGTGGCACTGAGACCATCTAATATTGAAGAGGAGAGAGAGCGATTCTTCTCTTCTGGCTACATGTACAATCCTCAGTTTGAATATGCAGAACAACCATCTGATACAGTGCTGGACAAGTACAATGTGGCATCTGACCGTTTCCTCACTCAGGTGAGTTGTGCAGGGTCATGATCAGAACATTAAGTTCAGAGGTCAGGAATTAATAAGTTGGCATATTTCTAAGTGATGAAATGTGATGAGCAATCATTCTTAAAATTACAATGTTGTTTTAAGCTGTCAGATTCCTTGGATGAATATCTGAAAACATTGACTTGATAGACTAAGGTGCAAACAATGAACAATGATCTGTCATATGAGTATATAAAAAAAGATTTCAGGAATATAACTTCAGTTTGTTTCAAAAGCAGATCATGTAAGGAGGTTGTTTACCTAATTCTAACTGATGTTGACATACAGGAAAATATCAAATTTATATCAAATTTAGATGCTTGTATTTGACATCAGGAAAAAAGGGTCAGTTTGGCGTGCAGGGATGGAAATTTTCCTAGAATGCAAAACTATCTGCTGGTAACTGTTTACCAGCTATCCAAAAACTTAGATACTCAGAAGTATACTTCAGTCACTGAAACCAACTATGGGTAATAAAAAGGATCAAACTAGGAATAATTTCACAAAACTAAGTACGTTATTCAAAAGCACAATATATCATTTGCCACTTTAGTATAGAAAGTTGTCTGTGAGCTGCTGATTATCCATTGTCTTTGGTTTTATTCTCTACTGATCTGCAAGCCCCGTGTCTTTCAGTAAGTTGCTTAAAAAGGCTTTGCTTCTGACTCACCCCTGAAAAGGAGGAGCTGTGCTCATTGGAATTATCTGTCTGACAAATTAATAAAATTCAAAGAATAAGGGAAATGAGGGAAATAAATGCAGTTTTGAAAGGTAGTTTGATCTGTTTAAGATGAAATGAGAAGAAAAACTACCAAGAACTAAATTAATTCAGCTAATGTCAGAGTAGGCCATGTAAGCATCACCTGGATGTTTAAAGCTACATAGAATATTGTTTGTCTTAATACAGAGCAATTCGTATATAAAATAAATAACCTCCAAGTATTGATGGCATACTGAAATGCTTCAGAATCGTTGCTGAATCCTGGGCCAATATAAATAACTAGGACTGACATAAATAGGGTTATAACTCATTGGTTATGTACTACTGAAGGAGCAGTAAAGGGAGGCTCTTGGTGTTATATGGTAGGAAGCGACATTATATGATAGGAAGTGGAGTGAAGCCTTGAAGGATGTGCATATCACAGGTAATGAATGATGCAACTTGCACTGTTGTACAATGCAATAATACAAGGAAGTGTTTGCCAACTACAATGATGAGAAAATGAGAAAGGCAAGGTCTGAGGGGTAGAGATTAGGAGGCAAATGCAGATGATCTCTGTTTAGCATATGCTGACATCAGAGGTCAAAGGATCATAGGAAGTTATTAGGCTATTGACCCTGAGGCCCTTATAAGCCTAGCCAAGAATTTAGCCCATGTTCCACCAGGTCTGCACCCTATGCCACCGTCCAGCGGGGACACAGGTGGAATGCCAGGGATTTATTTTCTTCTCCCCATCCAGTTATCCAGGTCGCGCTTAAACTCCTAGTCTGACATTATGGAAGCTAGATCCACTTAAGTGCATTACACATATGCTCATCCATTCATTTTCAGTACCTGACAGCCATATCTTGCCATGATCAACTAGAGCCTATCAGTGCAGGGGAAGTGTTCAATTTTCTGCCTTCTAATTCCATTATGTTAAGTGTACAATTTTATTCTTTCTAATTCCATTATGTTAAGTGTACAAGTGTAAGGGAAGTCTGTTATGTTCAAACCAACTCATGAAAAAAAACTATATCAAAAACTGAATTCCACTTTTTCAAAAGATGTAACTTAAAGCTGATAAAGAAGACAGACCAAGGACAAGAAGGAAAGGCAGCTATTATAAGGGGTGTGGTAATATGAATAAAATGAAGATATTTTCCCGAAGTGACTGAGTAGTGGAAGAGCAGTGTTATAAAGATGCAAAGGTACAACAGTACAAGAGGCAATGACTGGGTCAGCATAATGTAAGTACTGACAATATAGACAAAGCATTCCATCGCATAAAAAAACAATGAAAAATAATTGTAAAAATATACTTAAGAAAAGAATGGAAGCAAAAAGGATGATTCACTGGGCAAAGGTTGGTTGAAAGTTATCTACTGCAGACAAAAGCATCATAAGGGACTCAGCAAGTTGTATTTTATGCTGCAAAGAGTTTAGCGGTACAGATGCAAGGAAAAACATAGCTTCTGAAGATTGTTTATGACTTTTCTTTAGAATGAAAGCCAGTTATCTTCACAATGAAAATGCTATTCTGGCGAGCATAATGTGACCACTAAGTATAAGGCAGTTAGTACTAGAAGAAAAAGATTTCCAAAAATGGTTAGCTAGCTGAAATTAAGCAAGTCTTTCACACAGTGGGATTCATTTATGGGCACATAAAGAAGCCTAGTAAATATTTCTGGGTTTCTCAGTTTAATTCACAAGGGTATGTTCTGTTATGTAGTATGACAGGACTTAAGGCTGCTTCTCTGTGCATATGTGCATGTGCGTGTGTGTGTGTGTGTGTGTGTGTGTGTGTGTGTGTGTGTGTGTGTGTGTGTGTGTGTGTGTGTGTGTGTGTGTCTGTGTATGTGTGTGGAGCAGTATTGGTAACATGAACTTAAGACCTGAGTACCTTAAAGTTATCTTTTATGTACTCATGACTCCTTTCTTGAAAGCATAGTTAGGACCTCCAAATGACTTTTATTTCTTTCCTGGACAATATTGGATATCTGGATTTCTTGCTGTACTCCCTCAGTAACAATGATGATAGTGAACCAAAAGTAAAATAAAATTAAAAAGAAAATAATAACCCCTTGATATCTAATGGATAAGTGGGCACTGTTAAGGACAGATTTGTTAACTCTGGTATCTGCACATATATAAAAGTTTTACTCAATGTTTTTTTCTGCTTGTAAATAAAATGCTTCTTAAATGCGAACCTGAAGAGTATGGTAACCATGCCAGTAAGTCAGCCTTCATATTCTTTAAGGGAATTTTTTCTCCTACAGTTCACAGCACATTTTTCTAACCAATCCAATTTCCTGTCTCATCAACCAATCATGCCAGCTAGCCGACTCCACGTTTCCCCTTTTCATCATTTTTTATACAGTGAAGTATTTGTATGATGAAAGTATTCGTAAAGAAATAAATTGGAGGATTTAAACCTACAGAAGATCTCCACGATTGTTTATTTTGTATTATTTTTTCTTAAATACATAGATATTCTTGACAACTATTAATAAAGTTGAAGCTTGAGGTATAGCTTACAGACTAGTTAGATTACAGTCCTGTACTATTGCTAGTATAATCAAGGATTGTAGAAGTATGCAGGCTCATTGTTCTCTGTTTTTTGTTAGTCCCTGCAAGGACAAGCTTCTTGTACGATTTTGTAGAGCCTAACAGGAATACCACTCCTGTACAGGTGACCTACTTACATTTTTTTACCTTTTCCCACCTAGTGAGGTACTTCTTTATTTCATGCACTCTGGTTTTACACAGCTAGCTGCTGATAGTTCAGTGAGGCATGCCTCTGAATGATGTATGTTTTATACTCAAAACTGTTAATGTTGCTAACACCCACTCGGCATAAAAACATTTATACATCACTTTAAACCACTTTCCAGGAATTTGGTAATGCTGTATGTAAGTCAGCACTGGCATTCACCAGCTATTTTAACAGTTGCTTAAAAATGTAACTAATTCAGATGGAAACTATCATCACAACCGTCACATAAAGAGTTTGGGTCCTTTACTAAAACAGTGTCAGCCTTCATTCCAAGTTTAATACCTTTTATTACTTCATGATTTGTAACTAAATAGTTTTATATTATTCCTTGCTAATACACAGCTCTTCTGATGCTATTAGCATTTACAGACTGGGTAGTTATATGAAGTTTCTCATCTGGAAGGTCAGAATTAAATCATATTGCTCCAAAGAGAATGCAAAACTAGTAGTGCAACCTCTGGACTTACTAGTGTACAGCTGCACTTATCTTCACTGACCAGTAGGAGCAGAAGCAAATGTAGT
>NC_056741.1:1930749952-1930832452 GCF_019279795.1 Protopterus annectens
GGCCCGAGGAGAAAAGCTCCATTACGTACTAGTCAACTTACAATACAAAGATTTAAACAATCAAATAACAAATATCAATACCAAAACCTCAAGCAGGCCAATTATATAAACATAATAGCAAATAAAAACCCTGTATTGCTAGGATTATACCTAGACGCCCTCAAAACCTGTCCTTCACTATATTATTAAAAACATAGTGAGGGTGCATGCTAGAATGATGTAAAATTGTGTTCTTGTGGCAACTCTTCCTAAAGACCCCTGTATTGATCAGCCCACTATGTAACTTCTCAACAAAGACATCTAGGAACGAAATCTTAGTGGTAGAAATTTCATAAGTGAACTTAAGATAAGTGGTGGAAGCATTGATGTATGACACTTCAAGGAAGATGTTTCCTGCAGCGAGATGGCGTAGCTATGGGCACTTCTTGTGCCAATAGCTACGCCAACTTATTTATGGCTGAATGGGAACATGAAGTCTTGTACGAATCATCAGCGTTTGTGGAACATGTTTTGTTCTACAGACGCTTTGTAGATGATCTTTTCTTTTTGTGGGGGGGTTCTGTTGAAGATCTACATAGCTTTGTGTCATACATCAATGCTTCCACCACTTATCTTAAGTTCACTTATGAAATTTCTACCACTAAGATTTCGTTCCTAGATGTCTTTGTTGAGAAGTTACATAGTGGGCTGATCAATACAGGGGTCTTTAGGAAGAGTTGCCACAAGAACACAATTTTACATCGTTCTAGCATGCACCCTCACTATGTTTTTAATAATATAGTGAAGGGACAGGTTTTGAGGGCGTCTAAGTATAATCCTAGCAATACAGGGTTCAAACAAGACCTGGGTGACTTAAACCAAAGACTGATACAGCGAGGGTATAGATTGAATGACATCTTAAAAGGCACTGAAGGCCTTAGTGACCTGAGATTTAATACAGCAGCTCCATATTTCTCTGATAGGATAAATGCTTTAGATACAGTTCACAGAGACACCAGAACAGACAATATCACATCCAGTACAGGGGCTTTCTCAGTCTTCTTCACTAATGATGTTGTTGCTATTAAGGAAGTAGTGAGGAGTCATTGGAATCTCTTGATGGTTGACTCTCACATCAGAGAAATGCTAGGTGATGCTCCCCAGTTTAGATATAGGAACAAGAAGAACTTAAAAAGATTAATATGTGACAAAGGCCCCATCAACCCACGATATTGCATTCAACAAAGTGGTACACGCCGTTGTGGTAGTTGTAACTTCTGCCCTTTTATCAACCCCTCTACTTTGTTCACTCACCCTTCCAGTTCACGCCAATATTTTTTCAGAGTGAATGGTAATTGTTTGACCAGAAATGTTATCTATCTTGCTGCCTGTTCCTTATGTGGGTCTTTCTATATAGGGAAGACCAATAGATGCTTTAAAGATCGTATACGTGAGCATCTATACAGCATTAGGATGGGGCATACCAGCAATGCATTGGCCAAGCTTACATATGAATTTGGCATTCACCACACTTTTACCTTTAGAATAGTTGAACATGTTAATGTCAACATCAGAGGTGGTGATATTAAAACACATACTGAAAGTAGGGAAAATATGTGGATTATGAAATTGAGATCTGATGTTTCACCAGGTCTCAATGCTAAGATCTCTGTTAGACCATTCCTTAAAATGAGGAGACTGAAGACTCATTAATTAACATTCAGTTTCCCTTCATTTCCACCCTTTACAGTTGGTTTATTCACACAGATTTCCTTTGAATACACATGTTTTAGTAGTGTTTTATTAGCACTAAATTTGGTATTTTGTTATTTTATAATCAATCATGGTCAATTTGGAAGTATTTTTTAAACATTATATGTTTTTTAACTTGTTTTTTAACTTGTTTTAAAAAGTTTATGAATGAGTGACGTTTTCTTTCAATTATTGTTATTGTGTAATTATTTAATTGAGTTTTTCCCGCCTTTAATAGTATATTAACTGCATCTTAGTTATAATTGTATGTGAGTCTGAAGAAGCCGTAGGTGAAAGCGCCACTCAATAAAGCTGCCTTTTACCGCTTTGTGAGTGGTTTATTGGTGGAGAGAATTGGATGTTATCTTATCTGCACCGACTACTTGTGTTTTGGATGTTACTGCCTTGTTTCACCTTCTATACGCTAATTTTTCCTGTTACTCCTTATATCATGTTTTATTCTTACAGTTCTGTAAGTACTCCTTATATGTTGTTTTGTTCTTACAGTTCTATAGGCACTCCTTATACCTTCTTTTATACTTACTGTTCTGTAAGTACTCCTAATACCTCATTTTATTACCACAGTTCTATAAGTACTCCTTATATCTTGTCTTATTTTTACAGTTCTGTATGTATTCCTTATACCTTGTTTTATTCTTACTGTTCTGTAACACCTCATTATACCTTTGTTTAATTCTTATAGTTCTGTAAGTATTCTTTATATCTTGTTTTATTAACATTCTGTAAGTACTCCTTTTTTCTTGATTTATTCTTACCATTCTGTAAGTACTCCTTTTTTCTTGTTTTATTCTACTATTTTGTAAGATTTCTTATGCCATGTTTGATGAAAATGAAAACACTGTCATCTGTGTTAGCATGTCTGGGAGATTTGTGTATATTCTCAGTTTAACACAAGTCTAATTGTAAAAAATGTAAATAACATTTTAAAATTTTGAGTATTTTCCTGTTTATACAAAATGTTTAAAGAATCTGTCAGTGTTTTGATACATTTCTAATTGCACATATTTGTGAGGGAGATTCTAAAGTACAAACTGTCTATGGAGAATCAGCTGATCAGTAGGTGATGTCATTAGGATGTTCCTGGTTGCTATGTGATTATTTGAACAGATGACTGATAGAAAAATAACTTTTTCAAACAGCTGATTGTTATTTTTAAAATAAGACAGTTGAGACTGTTACCTGGACTATAAAAGAGACTGCTGAAGTCAGTTGAAAGCAGTTAGTTAAGAGCTGCAGTCAGTTACAGTGCTATGCTGTGGATACCCAAGAAAATGGACTCGCCAAAAACTGTAAGCCTATCTTTGCCTTGCTGTTATGTTTTAGATTAGATGTATCTCTAATTAGATTAGAAAAGTTTAGTTATTTAGGTTGAGTTTTTCTAAAATGATGGACTTCTATCTTACAGTTTATTTTTTTTATTTCTGGTGACTGAATTCTGGTTCTTATTGAAAATTATTGATTTATATTTTTTTAATAATCATTTTGCTTATTATTAATTTTTTCATTACATTGCAATGTGGCTGGACAATCAGTGTATTCTGTAGACATTAGAGGATGTTTATATCTGTTTGATACTCCTCAGGTCACCTCAAATGCCTGGCTGCTTCTGGTCATAACTATAATTTATTTTGATATTTAATTTTTAATAATTGATCACCCTTTGAAGTGTATGTAGACCTGTCTGACACTGGTGGCAGCATTTACCATTTGTATTGGGGAGGGGACACATATGGAAATCTGTGTCAGGCTTCCCATAAATGTTTGAGTGTGTGACATTTAAATTTATTTTGAGTGTGAGTGAGTCAAAGGTCTTAATCTGGAACACATTGCTCTGAAGTGTATAATAAGAAATTATATTTGGGGTAGAAAGAGGTATATAGTCCAGTCCTAGGAAATAGACCATGTTCTTGTTGTGCTCTTAAGGGAAATTGTGAAATTTTACTCTTGTGTGTTCTGTGCTCTGGTGTTTTCCGTGACTCTCCCACACTGGTGTCAGTGAAAGGATTGAAGCTCCTTAATTCCTGACCCAGGTTTTAGGTGGGGAACATCACACTGTGTTTTATTCTTACCATTATGTAAGTACTCCTTATACCTTGCTTAATTCTTACAGTTTTGTAAGTACATCTTATACCTTGTTGCATTCTTACTGTTCTTTAAGTACTCCTTATAAAATGTTTCATTCTTACAGTTCTGTAAGCACCCCAGCACCTTTCCTTGTTCTTGCAGTTCTGTAAGTACTTCCAATATCTCCCTTTGTTCTTGCAGTAAATATTCTCTACAACTCAGTTTGCTCTGGCAGCTCTGTAAGTACTCCGTATGCCTTACTTTATTTCAGCATTTTTTAACTACTCCCTCTGTCTTGTTCAGGAAGGTTAGTACACCCTAATACATTATTTCCAAGCACTCCTTATACCTTGCTTTATTTCAGCATTTTTAACTACTCTCTGTATCTGTCTTGTCCAGGAAGGTAAGTACACCCTAATATGTTATTTTCTTCTTGCACTCTGTAAGTACTCACTGCATCTATCTTTTTTATCTTTTTTTAAGACAGGTATGGAAATACTTCTATATCCCACTTTATTCTTGGAATTCTGTAAGTATGTTCTATACCCAACTTTGTGGTAGCACTGTAAGTACTTCCCTATAATTTGTTTTGTACTTAATCCCCGCAACTGTATTTTTGTGGTAGCATGGTAAGCAGTTGTCATACCTTTCTTTGTTTTAGTAACTCAGAAAAGTGCTTCCTGTACCTAGTTTTGCTCTAGCAGCTCATTAAGTACCTCCTGAACCTCACTTTGTTGTAGCAACTTAGTATTTCTTATACCTCACATTGTTCTTACAGTTTTGTAAATACTCCTTATACCTTGAACCAACACAAGTGAATCCAGCAGGAAAAGACTCGACCACGAATGAAATCCTCATGCTTTTTCTGCTATTTGCTGCTGCTTGTTCTCTAAAGTGTTCAATTGCATTTTTATTGCATTTATTACTGCTTGTTTATAGCCTGTTTAAATTGTGTTAGTGTTATTCTAAGCCTCTTAGTTTTGGTTTAAGATTAGCATAGTCCATATGGGCATGAATGACTTGAGACATACCTCCCTGGACTATATGTAGAGAGACATGATTAAACTCGCTGAATATTTGTCACAGGTGGTTATGTCCCTAGCATTAAGCAGCCTTCTACTGTCACCCAGAATGATGCCTCAATACAAACAGAAAATAATTGACTTTAACAATTTGTTTAGTTTCTGGTGTCATTCCAGGGGCTTCCAGTACCTGACAGCCTGGGAAGATACGATTGACAGACTGCGATGCTTTGACAGAGATGGCCTGCATCTGTCTTACTTGGGATTCAGGTTTCTGGCAAAGGCTGTTGCCTCCCCCATAGTGCATTTTTAGGGAAAGTGATGAGGTTAAAACTATCAACATAAAAATTTCAACAAAACACAAATTAAAGGTTATGCTGCTAAACTCTAGGAGTCTAAACATGAAACTGCACTCATTGCAAGCACTGTTAACCCTGGAAAATGCTGACATCTGTGCAGTCATAGAAACCTGGGTCAAAGCTGCAGAGAGCACCCCAGCCTTACTTGGTAGCTCATCGTATCATACATTTAAACCCCAAACAGTGGGCAGTAAAGGAGGTGGAGCTCCTATATATATTAAAGACATACACACCTCCAAGCTTGTCAAACAGTATGACGCACGGGAGACACTGCAGGTGCAGTTAACCATTGACAAGACCCCTATACAAATTATAGCTAGCTACCAACCCCTGAATCTGACTCAAGATCCCCAATCAGCCTATCTGGAACTCTTCGAATCTATCAAGTTTCAACCCTTTACCCTGATCCTGAGTGACTTAACTACCCAAAACATAGACTGGAAGAACTACTCATGCCAAATACAAATGCCCAGAGATTCCTCAATTTTGTCAAAGCAAGTGCTTTTGAACAGCTAGTCGATACCCCCACAAGAGGTGATAATGTCTTGGACTTGGTATTAACCAACATGAGTAACCACTGCAGCATCCCTGCAGTATCATCCTCCCTGGTAAGATCTGACCATAAAGCAGTTACTTTTGAAGTCACCATTTCCCCCAGCTCACATCTAGCTAGGGTCAAACAAAAACATTTCTCCAAAGCTGATTACAGCCACCTGAGGGATGGTATAAACAGTGTCACAGCCCTCTCTCCCTCTCTAGGAACTGGCACCAGTATCCAAATCTATACCAAAGCACTATACAAGCATTTATATAGATGCATGGAATCAGGAATACCTGACAGGACTAAATCATCCTCCGAAAGGAAGAGTAAACCTGTCTGGTGGACATCTGCAATAAATAAACTCTATAACAAAAGGAAAAAATTGCTGTCCAGGACCAGGAAGGAGCAGGTTCCCAAGTGGAAGCAATCTCTCCTTAGCCCAAACAAGCAACTAAGAGCACTAGTGAAATTCTCCAAAGCAAACACCACATATACAAATGCTGTAGATATAGCAAACTTGCTGGCTGACAGATTCAGAAAAAATGTCACCCCCCCTGTCCCCCATATCAGTAAATCAGGACATTCCCAGTACCTGCCCCCTTCCCCTTATATCTAGGAAAGAGGTCATCACTGCACTCTTAAAGGCTAAAAATACAGCCTCCATGAGACCTGAACACATCCCAGGCTGCATCCTACATGAACTCAGTCAGGAACGTGCAGCACCATTGGGCACCCTCTTGAACCAAAGCCTGACTACTGGCTTTGTCATAGCTGAGTGGAGGACAGCCACTGTCATCCCTTTGCACAAAGGTGGAGAGTCCACCGATCTGGAAAATTATAGACCCATTAGCCTAACTAGCCTGATCTGCAAATCCATGAAATGAATTATCATGGACCTCACTAACAAGGACATTGGTAAACTCCAAACACTCAATCCCACACAGTTTGGCTTCATCAAGGGGAGGTCATGCCTGTTAAATTTGGTAGACTTCTCTAAGACAGTCACCAAAGCCATGGATGAGAGGAAGACTGTGCACACTGCCTATAATATATAAAATATATTTAAAAACATGAGTTGAAAAATATCTGCCAATATCTAATTCGCATGTCTTCAAATGCTGAAACCAATGGGTGGGGTGGAGGATAGTCAATACTTTCCTTTCTAAAAATACCAGGTCCTAAATTGGATTTACATTCAAATTACATGGCCAGGTTCAACTTCCTAGTAAAAATGTTTAATTCAATTAAAACATCCACTAAATTAGTTAATTTCTTAGGAATAAAAGTAAACCCTTTTTTTAAAAAAAAGTTAAAATGCCTTATATCAATGTTTAAAGAACTGTAATTGGAAATCTTAAAATTCTGATAAATTAGCAGAGTACCATTCTCAGATATAATGATCTCACCATTTTGAATAGGAAGAAATGTTTTTCAAAGAATGTGTAAATTTGAAAGGGATGTTTACAACTAGAGGTTACCCCCCCCCCCCCCGATTTAATTGATTTAATATGGAGGAAGTCCTTTAGAAGAGACAGAAGAAGGAGGTGATTCCCATTTTGTTAAGATAAAACTTTGGTTTATCAGAGAGAAACAAATAGTGAGTTCAATTTTTCATTCATTACCACTTTCACTGAAGAATATGGTTACATTCGGAATATTATTAACCAAAATTGGCTGTTTTTTCAAGCATTTGAAGGGATATCTGACATTTTGGGAACTAAACCAATATTTGTCACTAGAAAAGCTAAATGCATCAAGAAAATGCTAGAATCAGATGACAAGATATATACTACCATTAGTGAAAGGAATTGGGATACTTATAAATGTGGTGCTTGCAATTTGTGCCAGTATATTTTAGAGAAATGTGAGGTGCTTATTAATGGTATGAAAGCAAGGACACACTTTTTTTTGTAATTGTAAATCAATGGGAGTGATTTATGTGGCTTTATGTAAAATGTGCCCAAGTTTTTATGTTGGGAAAACCATTTGTCGTTTTACAGAACACATTTATGAACACATTTATGACATCAAGCAGAGGAGAACTACTAATGTATTGTATTGTCATGTAGAAAAACATCCAGACCATGTTTTTTTTATTTTTTGGTATCGACACCATACAGTGGAATTTACTGGGGAGACTGTGGCGTGACATGGTAGAACAGAGGGAGTTGCATTGGCAACTGAAATTAAACGCCACCTCACCCGCAAGTTTGAATGAGTCTTTATCCATAGCTTGTGTTGTAAGACTTATGTCTCACTATATTTAATTTATTATGTTGTACATTTCAGGGAAACATTAGGTTAGGTTTTTTTCTTAGTATATATTTGTATAGACTTTTATGTATTTTACTATATGAGCAAATAGCCTTTAAGATTAGACTTGGTAGGCGTGTTGATGGGTCATGTGATTTTATTGGTTGGTTATTTAAACTGAATTTTTGTGAATGATTTTATTCTGAAGAAGTGTATGTTATATACACAGGAAATCACTTAATTCCTGTAATAAAACAGTTGTGAACTGGTTCTGATCAGTTTCTCTTTGGATTCCAGCAGTTGGTTCAGTGCATTTTGAATAGGACTTATCTGGGTGTGGGGCACTGCTCCCTACCTGCCCTGCCTCATTGATTTTGAAAGTGGTTGAATGAGGTTTTCAACCTCTGGGGGAACCTTTTGCAGAATTGGAGATACCCCCATACAATGGTTCCTGTCTGCTACTCTTACAGATCTCCTGGGGAGGACTCTTAAGGATCAGGGTAATAACCACTGAATCCATTACTAATAGTTCTAAAATACTCACTCCTTGTTCTATTCTTATAGCTTTGTAAGCACTCCTTATACCTTGTTTTATTCTTACAGCTTTTATATTTACAGATTTGTAAGTACTCCTTATACCTCATTTTATTCTTGCAGCTTTATAAGTACTCCTTATACCTTGTTTTATTCTTACACTTTTATAAGTACTCCTTATACCTTGTTTTATATTTATAGCTTTGTAAGTACTGCTTATACCTTGTTTTATATTTACACTTTTGTAAAAAGTCCTTATACCTTGTTTCATATTTACAGTTTTGTAAGTACTCCTTATACCTTGTTTTATAGTTACAGCTTTGTAAATACTCCTTATACCCTGTTGTATATGTACTACTTTGTAAGTACTCCTTTTAACTTATTTTACTTTTAGCTTTGTTAGCATTCCTCATCACACCTTGTTTTGTTCTAGTATATTTCTCAGTACCTCCTAATATTCCATGTAATTTTGGCAGTTATGTAAATAACTCCTTCATCTCTTTTTCTTCTTGCAGTTTTATAGCTACCCCCTACTCCCCATTTTTATCTGCCACCTCAGAAGGGTACCTTCTCACATTCCTTTACTTTTGAATGGCCTTTTTGTTTTTTTTTTTTTTTGTCAGGGTTCTGTTGATTCATTGTTAGGTAAAAATGCATAACAGAAAGAAAGGGAAAACTGATTGCTACTCATTGAAAAGAGGGTAACTTGAAGTTAGTGAGGGGAGTGTGATTCTTTGCTTTCCCTTGAGGGTTGTTAATGTTTTTATTTAATTAGTTTAATTATACCACCTTTTATTCTTTCTCGTTTATATCAGGCAAACACATATAATGACAATGCAGAAAAAAAATGAATGCTAATTCACAGACTTTTCACCTCTCTTGTTGTACTTCTATGAACATAACAATATGGTTTTGTTTGCTTTGTACATTCTGGAAAAAAAAATGAAAAATCAGTGATTGCCAAAGACAGAGCTAGTCATAGTATTGCTTGTGTTCTAATTTCTTAAGCTATGACCTTCCCACTTCATTATTTAATGCATTAACATCTAAGTGGTGTGGAATGGCATACCTCCTGCAGTCTATATATTTTGCATTAAAGAGCCTTCCTTCTTCTTTCGGCTTTTCCCTGTTATGGGTCACCACAGCGGATCACCTGTCCGCTCATGATTGGCAGTGGAGTTTTACGGTGTCAAGTTGCCAGCCCGGCGCCCAACCTACCACTGAATGCACACACACACACCTAGGGCCAATTTAGAGTATCCAATCCACCTACAGCATATCTTTAGGATGTGGGAGGAAACCGGAGCACCCAGAGGAAACCCGCGCGACCACAGGGAGGACATGCAGACTCCACACAGAAGGCATCCCAGCCGAGGATCGAAGTGGAGAACCTCTTGCTGTGAGGCAGCAACGCTAACTGCTGCACCACCGTGGCCGCCCTATTTTGCATTACAGAGCATTTTCTGAAAAAACAAACTTAAAAGGTTCAAGATAAACAAATGTAAATATTTAGGGAACTATAAAATGTATTAAAACTGTGCAAATAATATTATAATTAAGAAGTATTGTTTACACTGATAATAGTCAGTGAATTCTTAGTCTTTCTATAAATACTATAATGCACACAAACCCCAAATTATATTTTTTGCTAAACTTTCACAGACAAATTGTAATATCTTCAAAACTATACAACCTAAGCATATATGGTAGGACTTTTTTTAACCAGACATATGTTTTCACATGACAAAAAGAAATTCCTCTCTGATTGCATGTTTATTGTGTTATTAACAGAAATATGAAAACATATAAGAGATCTGGGAACACAGGTTGACAGCAACCTCCCTTTTGACCACCACATTGCCACTGTGATCAGAAAGTCCTTCTATGTAGCACATCCCATTACTAAGGGTTTTACATCCGGGAAGAAAGAGGTCACTGTCTCCCTCTACTCTTCGCTTATTACACCAATCATTGAGTACAGTGCCCCATTTGGCATGTACCTCACTAGGTACCTGCAACAATTGGAGAGGCCGCAAATGTACCTCACAAAGAGGATCCTAGGCCTTAAAAACTTGTCCTATATGGACAGACTCAAAAAACTCCAACTATTCTCTGTCTCATATCGCTTCCTTAGAGGCGATCTCTGTTTGACTTACAAAGCCATGTCTGACCCAGCCCTGTTAGAAATGCTACATCTGAAGAAATCCCAATCCATCCACACCATGTTCTCCAGAGACCTCAACCTCATTACCACAATCAACAGAACATGCTGGAGGAACAGGTTCATAACCCAGAGACTGCCCATGCTATGGAATAGACTTCCCATACATGTCAAACAGAGCACCTCACTGACCCTCTTCAAGGTAAATCTTGATGAGTGGATGGGAAATAGAAAATTCACCCTGAGGATCACTCCAGTGGCTCTACTTGACAGAGGCACCGGGAACTAAGGTTGGGCGACATGATGACAGGGTAATCCTATAGGCTAGGCTTGTAAAGGCTCCATGGTCATTATCCTAGTACACACCTATTTTTATTTTTTATTTTGCATTTGTTTACTAGGAAAGTCTGACTGGACACAGGTCCATTTTCAGCGAAGGCCCGGGGAGAAAAGCTCCAAAATGCAATTATAATATATGAGAAAAAAAAAAAATAAAGCAAACATATTAGAAATACTGTATGAATACACAGTAAGGTAGAGATTAACAATTCATAAAGGTAGACAAGTGTATAGAACATAGAGACAAGTATATAGAACAAAAAATCAAAAAAGATTACAGGCACATAGACACCCAGGGATTAATAGTAGTGTTAGCCTTAAACCTGTTTTAAAAGCACGTGGATTGATGAGATCCTAAATGTATATATTCCTTTAAGAAATGTTAGTAGTTGATTAATCTTAATTATTTCTTATTATTTGTTAATTGATTCTGTATTGTATGTAAATGAAAGCTTTGCATATATTTTTATAAGACCTGAGGAAGCATATGTGTATTTTTATTTTGTGGTGTATTTTATTAAATTTATTTTTGCAGCCATGGTTATCCAACTGTTTTTTTATTTATAATTTATTTATTTAAAAAGTAGGCAAGTAGTGACATATATAATATATTCGAACAAATAGCTGAGACCTGCAGAGTACCACTCACCCAAAAGCATGAAGTAGCACAAGTAGATTTAAATAAAACCAGTTTAATACAAATTAAATACAAATAACAGGTTAAGCGCTTTTTGTCCCACCTAGTTGTGGGACTTCTTCAGACAGGAAACACACACACAAAAACTGCAATAAATATCCTAGGGCCGTGGTGCCGGGAATACAAACACCACAGCTGATAAATTACATGTGTAACACTGGAGGATTTAAAATGGTGCAACCATTAAAAAGCTTAAAAAACATTTAAAAACATTTAAAATTGTGGGTTAAGTCATGTGTAATAAAACTTCAACTATCCTACAAGTCTCTGGATTCTCAATGCTAACCATGAACGAAAAAATTTTTTAACTAATTATTTTGTACAAGTAATATGTATATTGCACACATCAAGTTGGTAACCTATTCGATAAATCCTGAGTAATATATATATATATATATATATATATATATATATATATAAAAATAGGAACATATATATATATATATATATATATATATATATATATATAAAATTATGCACATTTCAGTTAAAATCACTAAAGACTGACAAGTTAACCAATCTCAAATCAATTTACTCCATTAAATATTCAACAATATTAATTAATCATGGTCAATAAATATAGTTAAAGATGTATAAATATGTAAGTGTGTAAATATGTATAAGTAAGTATATATATATATATATATATATATATATATATATATATATATATATATATAAATATGTAGGGTTATATGTGATATGTTAGGCAGTGTATGTATACACATATTTATCTACCTAGTTAAATTTTTTAATTTCAAAATGGGGTAAAGGGAGCATGTTTCATTAAGACGTGGGAAAATATTTGCATTACTGAGTATCTGTCAGCATAGTTCTAGGACCTCTAACTGTACACAATATGGTCCACCCCTGCCGTCTGACTGGACACAGTATACAGCTCTAAAAAGAAATCTGTGGTTCAGATGTTCCGATGTATGTTTTGCTAGTGCGTTTTCTAATTTACCATTCTTAATAGCATACAGGTGTTCATAAACACATTCCCAAAGCTTCCTGTCAGTTTTTCCAAAGTAAAATGCTGTACATTGCTGGCACTGGGCTAGGTAGACTACACCTTTTGACTGACAATTGAATTTATATTTCACTTGATATGTAACATTTCTGATACAAAAAGTTTCTCCTGTAATCATATGGGAACAAAAGTTACACATGTTGCATTGGAACATGCCCTTCCTCCATGGTAGTCCTTGTGTATTACTCTCCATAATCTATTTTAGGTTCCTACCTCTTTTCCAGACTATTTTTGGTTTTTCTGGCAATTTACTTCTTAATTCCTTGTTGCTATTTATTATGGGCCACTTTTTATGAATGACTAATGAAATAACCTCGCTGTCAATACTAAAAGGTGTAATAAATGCAAACCTTAATGATGTAGTGTCCTTGTTTTGAATCTGGGCTGCTACATGTGTTGTACTTCCAAGGATGGCTTGGTATATACCTGACTCTCTTTTTATTCTCACCTCCTTGACTAGATTGTCAATGAATTGTCTTGGATATCCACATCTCATAAACATTTCCTTCAGTAATTGGCACTCTTCCAAAAAATCAGTGTCTCTTGATACTATACGTGCCGCTCTAATCAGTTGCCCTTTTACTACTGATTTCTTTTGTTACCAGGGGTGGTTACTGCTGTAGTGTAGAAAACTGTTGGAATATGTTTCTTTCCTATGAATTTTTGCACAAAATGATTTATTCCTATGGTCTTTAAATAAATTCACATCTAAATATGCAATTCTTTTGCTACTGTATGTGTAAGTAAAAGACAGGAAGCTGGAACTGGAATTGAAGAATGAAACCAAGTCAATAGCCGTTCTTTTGTCTCCTTCTATTAAAATAAAAATGTCATCAAGGAAACGTGTATACAATTTAACTTTGTTCATCATTTGGTCATTCTTTCCTATCACATCTTGTTCCCAATAGGCCATGACTAAATTTGCAAAGCTTCCCCCACAGGGGGAGCCCATGGCTACACCAATTTTCTGTAAGTAAATTCTGTTGTTAAAAGTCAGGTAGTTGTATGATAGAACTATGTCTAACATTTCTTCTATCAAGGTTATCTCTGATTGCTTAGCTCCTATTTTCTTTAACATAAAGCTCACCCATTCTATACCTTCTTTGTGAGGGATACATGTATACAAATCCCTCACGTCGACGGTTAGAAAATTTAAATTCCCATCAAATTTAAATTTGTTAATGTTTTGGAGAAATGACCATAAATCCTTACAAATCACAGTCTCTTGTGTTACATATTTTTGAAATATGTTGTCCACCACTTTGGCACAGGGATATGTGACGCTGTTTCTGGCATCCACTAAAGGTCTCATGGGTGGGTCAGCTAGTAATTTGTGAATTTTAGGGATTCCAAAAAGGATTGGAGTCCTGGGTGTTAGCATAGTCAAGTAATTCAGTGTTGACAATTCAATTTTTCCTTCTATGAAGAAGTCATTAAACAATGACCCAATTCTAGAATATGCTTGATGCAGTTCATTTCTAGATGCTTCTTGGTATGCATTACTATTTAGTATGCTAGACATTCTATCAATATACTGTTCCTGCATCATGACCACTAACCCCCCTCCCTTATCCAGTTGCATGATCCTAACTCCTGCTTCTCTCAAGGAATGCAGGTCTAGTTTTTCCTGTATTGTAACATTAAAAGACACATTTTTCCTGTAAATGTTAGTGCACAACATATTTCTTAAGTCTATTTCACACATTTTATCAAACAGATTTAAAACAGGATGCATTGGTGGTAAAAAAGTACAGAACAGCTTCAAGTCAGTTAAAGTTTTAACCAAGTCAGCCTTGCTACTAGGGACAAAGGTATTACCTCTGGGAAGTAACTCAATAATAGCAGGGTCACTTTCTACATTAGCATAGTTAAAAATTTTAAAGTCTTTGTCCATGTTAAACAAAATGGAACAATTCTCTTGGTGAGTAAAAGAACTGTTATTTACCTCACCCTCTTTCCTCGTGGGTTGGGATTGTTCCTGTTGTAGTTGTTCATAAAGTTTGTATTTTGCCTCAGGTTGTAATGCGAGCCTCCTGTTTGAAAATTTGACTGTTGAATTACTGGTTGATCCTGGGGTGAAAGAACTATGGAAACTGAGTTTCCAATATTGTGTTGTTCAGTATTATTTGTGTTTTTAACTCTTGAGTCTTCCTGCTGGCTTTGCTCACTGCCGTCAACTTGGTTTGTTTGACTGTTTGTTTTGGACCAGCCCATGATTTAGTTTGGGAAGGGGGGGTTTAGGGTAAGCCTTACCACTGCTATACACTTGTCGGTCCCTATTAAGTTTTTTGAGTTTAGTTTCTTTAATTTTACCCACATATTGTTCAATACTGCCAAAAATATGATCGTAGTCATATTTGTAACATGTAAATCTATATTCTTTTGTATTGATTCATTTAGGACAGTTGCTTCTTCCACAAGTGTATCACATAAAATTTGGTAATGTTTGCACATTACTTCCATTAGTTCTAGTCCGTGCTTGTTAAACAATTTCAGTAAGTCCTGGTGGAACAGTGACCCTTCTATTAGCCCATTTGGGTACTGCCAGGACCTCAAACCTTTAGGGACAATCCTCTCACTCAAACACTCATAAAAATAAGCAATTTCCATTTGGGTCTTTTTGTATTTGACCAGTTTCTGGTCAAATTGTTTTAATTGTAAGGAAATATCCATGGATCCTGTAGCCGGTTGCTCCTGTGTTTCACTACTGGTAGCCGTTTGTAGTGATAAAGGTTCTGTCAACAATTCAGTTAGTTTCGGAGCTCCAATAAGCCCTGTAGATCCATTCCTGATGTTTGATACATGTCCGTCACGGGTGCAACCCTCCCGTGGGGTATTGCCATCCTGTGTGTTGTTTGTTGCCCTGTGTACTGGGTTTGGGGATATTGTTGTAATAGTCCTGGCATTGTGAGCTATAATTGGTTGCTCTATTGCAGAAGTTGGAGTTGGGATACTCAAAGAAGGGTGCATACAGTTTTCAATAAAATCCACTGGTAATGCATCGAACTTCCTTGTTAATGCATCAACTTGTTTTACTAACAATTCTATGAGGACAAACATGTTTGTACTATCACTAGTTGATAGTGGTAAGGTGGTGGCGGGTGCAGGTTCTTCAGCCATGACAAACTGAAAACTCGTGAAACAAAATCAAACTGGGAAACAACTCAAACAAATAGCTGAGACCTGCAGAGTACCACTCACCCAAAAGCACGAAGTAGTGCAAGTAGATTTAAATAAAACCAATTTAATACGAATTAAATACAAATAACAGGTTAAGCGCTTTTCGTCCCACCTAGTTGTGGGACTTCTTCAGACAGGAAACACACACACAACAACTGCAATACATATCCTAGGGCCATGGTGCCGGGAATACAAACACCACAGCTGATAAATTACATGTGTAACATTGGATGATTTAAAATGGTGTAACCATTAAAAAGCTTAAAAAACATTTAAAAACATTTAAAATCGTGGGTTAAGTCATGTGTAATAAAATTTCAACTATCCTACAAGTCTCTGGATTCTCAATGCTAACCATGAACGAAAACATTTTTTTGCTAATTATTTTGTACAAGTAATATGTATATTGCACACATCAAGCTGGTAACCTGTTCGATAAATCCTGAGTAATATGTATATATATATATATATATATATATATATATATATATATAAAAATAGGAACATATATATATATATATATATATATATATATATATATATATATATATATATATATAAATAGGAACATATATATATATATATAGGTATATATATATATATATATATATATATATATATATATATATATATATATATAAAATTATGCACATTTCAGTTAAAATCACTAATGACTGACGAGTTAACCAACCTCAAATCAATATACTCCATTAAATATTCAACAATATTAATTAATCATGGTCAATAAATATACAGTTTGTTTCATGTATATAATATACGTTAAAGCACACTATTGTTTAAGATATTAGGTAATGTGTGCTGATTTAGTAAAGGGGGCTATGAACCTATGAACCTATATGATTAATTGTGTAATTAGCAAAATAAATAACATTGCATGTTTCTTAAGATGTGCAACTTACAATGCAATTATCAATGACTATTTTCTTCACCAACATCTAAGGTTTCACATGATGTCATAAAACAGTTTGCAAGTCACTTGGTTTTTGAAGTATTAGGCGAATATGAAAATAATTTTTATTTTCATAATCACTGACAACTAGCAATACCTGATGTATTATGTGATACGAATGGACATTGACAATTAATTTTCCTGTTTCTCACCATGAACTCTCTCACCACACCCCTCAAAAAATTGTAGGACTCTCAGTTTTGAAAATATGAACATAAATATCAAAGTCTGAATAATAAGTGACAGACCATGATTAATTTCTTTACTGCAGAGCATCCTACATTAACAATCCGAGTGTTATTTTGCTAAACATTCCATGCCTTTTCTAATGCTGCCTACTTGCTGATGTCACTTAGTTAAAGAAACTAGACTCAAAAAATGACTGGACGTCATAAGGAGCTATGGGTGTGAACTGGAAGTATACAAAAAAATAATTTTTAGGCTTGAATTAATTAAATGAATGTCCTCCTTCTGTGAACTATGCATGACACCAGCCTATTTCTGTAAGTGTGGCTTTCAATGTTAGTTCATTTTTACTCCTCTGTTTTAAACCTTAGTCTGTTGATGCATATTCTTGCTGTGTCCTTTCCGCAAAGTTAAAAAGTATAATGAACTCTATATTTTCTGAAACTGACACTGTAATTTCAAATTGTTCATAACTGCATGAGCCATTAACCTACTCTCTACCTAAATGTGTACACTTGATGTTCCTGTAAAATGCTAAACCCTTTGGATGAAGTCTGGAGTCTGTTACTTAAACACACTGCAGTTTTTTTCATACTGTGAATCAAGAATTACCTGATGAACCCAGCTTATTCAAGTTAAGGCTTAAACAGGTACGAAAAGTGTCTCATTTATATTTCCCTAAAGAAAGGAAGCACATCAGACAGAATTAAAAAAAAATAGGTAAAAGTATGTGTTTATTTACAAACTGGTGACCAGAAAAGGCACAAATATAGCTCTGTAGGTACTCAGAGAGGAAAAGCATAGAGTGTATAATTCAAAGTCTACATTTACCATTCAACATAAAATAAATGGTGGTACAAATTAACAAGACAGTACACAAATACTGAGAAGTAATACTTCACCAGTCAAAAAATTGTCAATATGGTCAACATATAATGCTTATGAAAAATGCTGCAGCTCTGAAATGAAGGGCAAAATGATCCATAAGAAATTGCTGAATGAGAAAGTGATGAGAAGGAAGCAATTCTAGGCAGATGGTAACCAGGAAACAATACATGGTAACCAGGAAACAATATGGGGGATGTGGGCATTGAAGGACTGCAGTATAATTAGATAAGCATGTTTAATTTCTGAGGGTGAAGGTAAAACAAAAACTGGAAAAATGACTACGGAAATTATTTTTGTTTTGCATTTCGATTGTGTGTTTGCATTATTTCTCTTAAAAAGGGTAGGTAAATATCATGTGTACGTTAGTGTACATTCAAACACATTAAATATTAGCACTGTACTGTACTACAGAAAGTCCTGTTACCACAACAAATCATTGGCATTGGTGTGCAGACGAGTACTTTATAGCTGTATGCAAAACAAATTCCACAAACTGGATAAACACCCGGTTTCCACCTCAGAGCAGAATTAAAATAAAAATAAAGCAACAGACTGACCACGGCTCGGTGAATTCAAGCAGTTGTAATAAAACTCATAGGAGTAAGCGCTTTCACGATTTACAACTAATTGCTTCTTCAGACTCCATTCATAAAAATAAAACAACTAAATTTAAATTAATACTGACCAATCAGATACCACATCCTATATGACATCATTAATTAATAATTAAAAAATTCTTAGCTTTAAATGAGAACTTTTATCTACAAAGTGTTGGCATGGCTATGGGCACAGCCTGTGCAAATAGCTACGCCAACCTAGTACTAGTGGCATGGGAAATGAGTCATCTATTGCAAGGTAATGAATACCAAAGTAAGATTCTATGGTATACATGTTTTGTAGATGATGCATTTTTGTTGTGGGGGGGGGGGTAACTATTGAAGAACTGGAACAACTGATTGAACATCTACATAGTACCCACGATTTTCTAAGATTTACATATGAATATTACTATGAGACCATTGATTTTTTTGGATGTTAAGCTATGTAAACCAAGTAATAAACACATTACCACTTCTGTATATAGAAAACCTAGTCGCAGAAACAGCATCCTACACAAGACAAGTATGCACCCAGGACATGTAAGCAAAAATGTCATTAAGGGACAGTTTATGAGAGCTAGCCATCTACATAATACAGCTGAAGGCCTAGATACAGCAATATTAACATTAAAAGAAGAGTTCAAAGAAAGAGGTTACAGTGATAAAGATATTAGGAACAGTATTAGGTATGTGTCACAGGAAAGGAAAGACAACGCCAAACCCTATTTCTCTGGCACTTTTAGTATAGAAAATAACACGTATAAGAATGATTCTAATATGATAGGTTTCCAGTGACCTATTCCAGTAACATCAGGAGATTTTGCTCAATTTTTGAAAAAAACTGGAACATCCTAAGGTCACTCAGTGAACTGGATGGGGTTATTGATGATAGACCACATTTTTGTTTTAGTAACAAGAAATTGCTTAAAAGACAACTTTGTTATAAAACAAGGAACAACAGATGCTTAATAAAATCTCAAAGAATTGGTACATTTCCATGCAGGAACTGCATGGTATGTAGCTATCTGTATAGTGAGCCTACCTTTTCACACCCCATTTTGAATTTTGATATAAAAATTAATTTCTATGCAGACTGTAAAACACAGCACTTAGTTTACTTCAGTTTTTGTACTAAATGTTTCGTTTTTTACATAGGGAAAACCAATCGATGCCTCAAAGAACGTGTATTAGAACATCGAAGAGATATAACTAACAAGAAGGATACTAATGCTCTAGCAAAACGTGTTAACTGGGGACACGCAACATATATTTAATTTTATGGTGCTAGAGATTATTGAACAAAACATTAGAGGGGGTGATATAAACAACAGAGTAGAAGAAATAGAGCAGAAATGGATACTACAACTACAGGCAGATAAACCACCAAGGCTAAATGGTGTAGTTTCACTAAAACCTTTCCTGAAAGCTAGGTATTTGAAACATTGAATTTATTGGTTTAATTATATGACACATTTTTTATTACTATTTTTTGTATACTGCTCTAAAGCTTAGAATTTTTTAATTATTAATTAATGATGACATATAGGATGTAGTATCCGACTGGTCAATATTAATTTAAATTTAGTTGTTTTGTTTATATGAATGGAGTCTGAAGAAGCGATTAGTTGTAAATTGTGAAAGCGCTTACTCTTATGTGTTTTATTAAAACTGTTTGAATTTACCGAGCCGTGGTCAGTTCATTGCTTTATTTTTATTTTAATTTTACTTTAAAGCTGTGTCTAAGTACATGTTCAATGGCACTGGTTTACTAGTTTAGTTGGAATTAATTATAATGTTTTGTGAGTTTAGTGTTTATATATGGGGTACACGTAGGTATACACACTTATCAGTCTGAACTAGTGGTACACTTCTGTAGGCACAGTCACATTAGAAAATTAATGAACAGAGTGATGGTCAGCAAAAAGGCAAGCTTAACTTGATAGGTATGCTGCAAGTGATGCTGGGTAACCAGGATGGAATGGTCCCTTTTGTCAACATATACACCTGTATTCTCAGTACTGTGACATAATACTTAGTCGGTATCATCAATGCCTGGCTGTCTGAAATAACAGCCTCCTCCTTTTTCACCCCTCCCTCAATACTTTGAATTTACTGTTACACATGTGAGTAGGACATATTCCCAAGTGCCACACTTTTCTTACTGCTGCATCACTTACCGTTCCATTATTTCTATGAGCAAAAGAACCAAAACCTATCATGTTTCCGGTTAAGATAACAAGTGTCCTGCTCCAGGCCCTGCCATAATTGTGAGATGGATAAATGGCCCACTGTTACTGCAAACTTACAGTTCAACTTGATTCTTCTATTTTTTTGAGGCAAACATTTGAACTTTGCAAAACAAACTGATGAATTTGAGTCTATTGGAGGAAACCAATTAAATCAGCATCTAGCTGAAAAAGACTTACAGTTTTACAAAATTTTTTTTTTTTTTTGCAGGAGGGAGAATCCTTGTACCTTTCATACCCTAAGCTTAAAGGTACCATTTCTAAGGTCACACAATCTCTGAGAAGAGGACAAACTATTTAGGATCTCTCCATCCTATAAACTACTTGTGTGTGTTTGTTTCAGTGAATTTAGATTCCGCATTTTTTCATTCAGCTGTTAATCACAGATCCAAACCCCTTAACAATTGCCCTTGTACTGATATCCACATTCAGTCATATTCAAGCAATTACCCGACTTTGACCGAGAACATGTTTATACTCTTTGGAGGCTAACCACAAATTTCGGTAATGATACAATGAACTGGTGCTGGTTTGGATTTTTGAACTATGATATGCATTTGAACTCACAGTCATAAATTATTGAGTTTTTTTACTTCAAATTCAAAATTTATTTTTGAATGGATTCCTCATAATCTGTTAGAGTTGTTTAGCAGCAGTGATTTCATAGTTAGTATGCAAACCCACATCCATGGCAGGAATAAAAACTTTTTACCATATCAATACAAAGTGTTAATAAATTAAATTATAATGGAAGGCTGTTGAGATGATGGAGGTCAACAATTTGGTGTAAAATACTGAACATTTAAATTTAATTATTAGTTTGAGTAAAATTTTCTGTTCCAGAACTTCTTCCTCTCCCTTTTGTTCTACCCCTTGTAAGTCTGGATGTTTTCCTCCCAGAGTTCAACATAAAATATGTTTAGCACCATAAAGATTCTGCATTTATTCTTTGGTATACATTTTATAACAAATGTAGAAATCAGTACTGCTTTCACCCATGAAAAGAATAAATAAGACATTGTACAAGTGACTTACATGCAGTTAAAACTCACTAGATTTATAAGTTTGCTTTCATCTGTCAAAAGTGGTTTGTTAACTTTGGCAGTGCTCTGTACTGTCAACAAACTGTCATCTGGAGTCAGTTCAAGTACAAGACACAAGTGCCAGATACTTACAATGCCATTTTAGAATGCCGTATGCTTATTAGTATCGGCACAAACTCAAGATATTTACTGCAGTTTAGCCTGTAGTTTATAATGCCATAATCTGCAAGATAATATAAAATAACAAAACAACTAGTGCACACATAACATTGCAAGGTGCAAAGCAGTATAAAATGACACTTCCATTCCTTTGGTAGAAAAGTCTGTAATGATTGCAAGGTAGGTCATGTGGGAGAAAGGAAGTGTTGTAAATATCACTGTCTTGCATTTCTCAGAAAAAAGAGGGGGATACCTACCTGCAAGGAATGTTTAGAGCTGAAGGTCCCCTATTCCCAGAAAAAAAAACACAAAAGGACAAATGCACCATTAATTTATCTGGACTACACCAAAAGGTCATCCACGAAATGGTCGTCAAAGAAGCCTCCTGTATCAGATGTTACTGACCTGTGACATGGCAGGTAACTAAGGTACAGGACTGGATAATAAGCTGCTTATTTTGTGGCAGCCATCTGTCCTTGTTTATTAATGCATACCTCTGGGTTAAAGATAAGCTATGTGGCAGGACAATGCTGATAGTAATAAGCTATATCCGTGTAAATCCATTCTGGACAGAAATCGTGGGGAAGAACCCTAATTTAATGCCATTATGATGTCTGTTCTTAGTGGCCAAGTAGTGTTCCCAAACAATACAGTCAGATGTTACCTATTCTCCTTTCTAAGGACCACAGCCTCTAAATGTGGGTCTTGTAAAATGAAGTATAGCACTGGTGACAACATTTCTATGGAGTTTCATCTCACTCCTTCTATGACTAACATATTCCTGTTAATGATCCAAAAACAGAGGCAAAATTAAAGCAGGGCAACTTTAATATACCAAGTTTAGCGATTTTGTCGAATACAGACATTGACATCATCAGAATTTCATGTGTTGTCAGTATAATCGATAAATTTGACAAAAGCACTAAACCTGGCATATTAAATTTGTTCTTTGGGTTTGGTTTTATTCAAGCAGTATGATTTTCTGAGAGTTTTTTTGAGTTAACTGTTAATGATGCCATCTAAGTAAGGCACAAATTACATGTTTCTGGACCACTGCAAACATAATCACTTGCCAGTAATCAGAGCGTTAACATGAATACAAAGGCACTGAGAATGTCATAAGAGTAGACGCAATCGCAAGAAATGTTTAATCAGCTTTTTATAAGGTGGTGTCTGTCCAGTATAATTTTAGCTTTCACTGACTCTTCTTGGTGCTTGCTGACAAAAAAAGTTCTCATATGTTGTTTTATGTAATCACAATGCTTTGCTTGACCTTTTCCTCTTTTATATAATTATGGTTTACACTGAATATTGCTCTAAGACAATGTAATTTTTTGTACTGCTGGCCAGTTTCTTAAAACAACATTTAGTATAACTTGCAAGATGTTAAATAAAAAGGAGTCTGTGGCCAATACTTTTAGGAGAAAATGAGAACAGAATAAGTAACTATTTAACACATTTAAATAAAATGGCATTAGTTCTTTCTTAGTTCATAAAACCATTTATCTTTTTTTTTCTGAAGGTAATTTGGTCATCACTGAATTTATGGGAACTTTTACATTCTTAGCCAGTTAACCTAGATGTGTTAACTACACACCATCATATCCTAAAAATACCTAGCTAGTAGTGATGGATTTTTGCAGCAGATAACCTGTGGTCATGTCCCATTTTGTAATCCTTTTATGTCTGTTCTAAAATAGTAATTATACAATGACCCCCCCCCCATTAATATTGCAAAACGTGCATGCTGATTGGTCAGCGTGCCTGTTGTAAATCAGACTTATACTAATGGAAAAAGGTCCGGTCGCCCGGACTTTTTCCATTAGTATGTCTTTTTTTTTTTTTTTTTTGTTACAGCAACAGAGAACGGAAGAGCTCCATTGCTGTAATCTTGCTATGTTAAATGGGTTTAACATACCGAGACAGCTTTAAAAAAAGCAGCGGAGAAAGGAAGATCTCTGTTGCTTTTTTTAAAGCTATCTTGCTATGTTAAACTCCTTTAACATAGCGAGACACCTTTTAAAAAGCAACGGAGATCTTGCTTTCTTCGTTGCTTCCACACACAGCTCTGATGTACTGCGTTAGCATACGCATATGCATTACATCAGAACTGCCGCAGAATACCAGACAGCTGCAGAAGGGCAGCACGGAGGCATTATACAATGCCATTATTTAAGAAAAGTAAGTATTTTTTTCTTAAATAATGTCATTGTATAATAGCAATAACCCACTTCTGGGTGTGGGTAATGCTGGATTTACCCACGGTTGTCTTTGTTTGGCCACTCGGGCTTCGCCCTCATGACCAAACCACACCAGCCGTGGATAAGTCTAGCATTACCCACACCAAGCGTGGGTTATTGCTTAAGCAAATAACTTATTGCCCACTAAAATATTAATATCAAACACAGAATTCTGGATTAAAATCTTTTATTTTGTTATTCTCAGTAAGCAAATAACTTATGGCCTACTAAAATATTAATATTGAACACAGAACTTTGGATTAAACCTTTTATTTTGTTATTCTCCCAACATTAAAAATGTGTCTCTTTATACTGTCCTCCTCATTATTCCTCAGGTTTACGTTCTTCTTTCTTTTCTAGTCTTCAAAAATGTAAAATGTCAGTAACACTAATAAAATCTGTATTTGTGGTTTTACAGACTTTTATTTTGCTTGTTTTTAAATTACATAACTATGATTTCTTGTATTTTGTTTTGTTAAAGTTAACTGTAAACATGGTAAAATTAATTATATAACATATATGGAAAGCTTTATGAAGTTTTAAACAGAGCAGTGTGGTAACAATAAATAAATGTATACAATCTCTACACGCCTCCAAGTAGCCATGCATCTTCTCATAATTTGTATCCATGAACTAGATGTTTTCTGACATTAAAAACATGTATATACTGTCTATAATCTTTTAAAGTACAGCTTATTTTAGAATGACTCAAAACAATGAAAAAACAAAGTCATGTTTTTCTGTTGACTAAGACTTCTTATCTACGAATGCGTTTTTGTATTTTGACAAGTGTTTTACTTCTAATGCCAGTGGTCCTCCCATAAACAGTGACTGTCTCACTTTTTGAAACACTCCAGTATCTTCTCATGTAGTTTGCTTTCTCACCTATATCTGAATTCCCTTTTGTTTTTGTGTAGTAGACCGTTCCTTCCTTTATTAATAATGTGCAACTATTCATAAGTCGTTTTTTGGGTGTTTGGGCAACTATCAGGAAAACTGAAGCACTGTAGAGTGAGTGATTGGCACTATTGTCTACAAGGGAAAGCTTGGAATAGGAATTAATACTGGTGCTAGTCTTAAGGTTGTTACCCCTTGCTCTCCACATTGCTGCTACCATCTCTGCCATTTCCAGAACTGTGGCAAGTTTTTATTATACCTGATGCAAAGTTGTTATTTTGCATAGCCCCTTGTAATACGTGAGGCTGTTTCTTTAAGTTGTGTTTGTGTGGTAATATCTGGATATGGAAGACTTTATTTTGTATGACAGCTACTAAAGCAGTCATCAAGCAAATAGTATATCAGTTTTTCTCAGATTTCTTATTTTATTTGGTATAAAAGCATAAATATTATATGAGTATACTTTTTACTTTTGGTCTGAGATTCGCTACAGCTACACTGTCCAGTGTGTCTCTTGTCTCATGCATTCAAAAGAGATGATAAAGGGGTGTATGGGTTCAAGATATTTGTTGTACATAAACGTTGCCAGGAACTGTAATTGGAACATTTATATTTAAGTGAAATGACTCACACTTTACTTCAAACACACTTGCATGTGCATCTCCATTCATAACTGCACTCACTCTGGCTGACTGTACAAAATGACACTGTTCTAGCACGTGCTCAGTACTTATATGCACATGCTATCTAGCTAGAGTGGCTGAAAAGGAACAATACACTCAATGATCTACACTGTGGATCTCTTTCTACAAAGTATTTTATTGTAAAACTGAAAGTAGTGGATTCAGAAGATTAACATACTCCTGATGACAGAGGAGTAATGAGAAATCTGAGAAGGTTCAGTGTATCACAGGTTCACGTGATGGTGTGGAAGAAGTGAACAAAGAAACAGAGAAAGACAGAATATCCAAGATAAAATAAAAGATCTAAAACTAAAACTATTGCAATCCAAGAAATTGTACTATATATGTAGCAGCCAACTTCCACAATGGTACATAGTAAAGCTTTGATGCTTATGCAACTGATTTAAAGAGCAGAGCCAAAGCTTGGGAGTCTAATAAGCTGTGTTATTCATTAATAGTTCATAGGTTGATAGGAGGTTACTAGGCTAATGGCTCTAGAGCCTTACAAGTCTAGCCATATTTATCCCAAGTTGCTCCAATTGTCGGTGGTTAGGCGAGGGGAAGTTCACAGAGGTAAGGGTCTATGATAGTTAATACCGACTTCCTCTGTCCAGGAGGGACATGGCACCATCCCATGAGTGAATCTGTGGTCACCCATCCATTGATCTAGGTTGTGTTTGAAGAGGGTCAGGGAGGGTCTCTGTTTCACATGAATTGAAAGCTTGTTCCAGAGAAGTGGCAATCTCTGGGAGATGTATTTATTGCTTCAGCATAACCTATTCATGTCAGAGGCTAGGTTACAATTCTTCAAGTGAATGACTCTCCTGCAGTTTGATTTACAAATGTGTAGCATTTTCATTAGGTATGGGTCAAAGACTACACTGTAAGCCAGGCACAGATCATTCCTTAGCAACCTGTAAGAGACAGAATACAGTGACGGGGCTTTCAGTCTTTCCGCATAAGACTGTTTTGGGTACCCTGTAATTTCTTGGTGAGAAACCTCTGTCGTTTCTTCAGTTGTTGCAGGTGTCTGATCAGGTACATGCAAAAGGGAGCATTGTACTCAATTATTGGTCTGATGAGGGCTGAGTATAATGGAAAGATGTACCACACAGAAGGATTTCCTTTCTACTGTGGATAGATGGTGGCCAAAGTTCAGATTGCTTTCACCCTGAGTTCCCAGATCACGTACCACTGGATCTACACTTAGGGGGGTGCTGCCTATAATATAATTAGCAGGGATGTCAGCTTTCCCAGAGGGAATAATAATGCATTTTTTTTGCATTTAGCTTTAATCCGTGGCTTTCACACCAATCATTTGTCTGCGTTAACCCTCTTCTGGAGTATATTAATATCACTGGAGAAACTCAATGATTGCTCTCAGTTTATAATCATCAGCGAACTTAGTCAGCAACAAGCCATCCAAGTTTGCCTGGACTTCTGGGAAATAAATTCTGAACAGTAAGGGGCCCAGCACAGACCCCTGTGGTACTCCACTGGTGACTGGTCTTTTGTTGGAGGTGAAGTCACCCACTTTGACAGTATGTGTCCTGTTGGTGAGCCAATTGACAACTCATCTGATTGTTCAGGGGTTAATTCCCAATTAGGAGAATTTTTCTATAATACCTGAGTGGGGAATTGTGTCAAATGCCTTGGCTAGGTCAAGATAAATGATTTGAACTGTCTTTCCCTCATCCAGGGTCTTGGTGACTTTCTCAAAGAAGTCAAACATGTTTAACGAATCCAAACTGGGTTGGGTCCAGAGTTTGGGGATTACCTATGTCCTTGTTAATAAGGTCTATAATGATTCTTTCCATGGCCTTGCAGCTGAGGCTACTCAAGTGTATGGGCCTCTAATTACCAGGGATGACTGATGGTCCCCCTTTGTGCAGAGGGATTACTGTTGTCCTCCATTTCTCCGGGACATCGCCAATTCTCAGGCTGTGGTTAAACAGGGATCCAAGTTAGTCTGCTAGGTTATGTTTTAAGTTGTTTAAAAGGCAACCTGGGATGTTGTCTGGTTCCATTGATGCCATGTTGTTAGCTTTGGAGAGTGCTGATATGACCTGCTCTCTTGAGATAATAGGCTGAGGAATGGTGGCAGGTATAGTTTGGGTGCTGTAGGAGACTGGGGATGGGTCTTCAAATCTGTCAGCTAGCAGGTTGGCTATTACCTGTGGATGAGTATGGGTGGTGCCATCCACAACTAGTTCAGCGAAAAGCTGGGTATTCCCTTTTTGATTTCGGATGTAGTTAAAGAACGCCTTGTGATTATCCTTAGGTAGGGGGGCTATTTTTGCCTTGTAATTAGCTTTAGAAGACTTGACAAGATCTCTAATTTGTTTGCTTAAGTTAGAGAGGGATTTCTTCCTCTGCTGAGTCAGTTCCCTCTTGTTCTTGGACATTAGTTTCTTTCTCTTGTCATATAGCCTGTTTATACTAGGGGTCCACCAGGGTGGCTTGTTTTTTCTGCAAGGCCTGGTTTTAATCCAGTCAGGCACAATAGGTGTGGGTAATGCCTTTGCCAGTATCTGAAAGCCTAAACAAGACAGGTGCAGATCATCTCTGGTAAAGCAGCATGATCTGTCGACCATGTCTTCCTGGGCTGACAGATGTTGGATCCCCTTGGACTGACAGCAGAAGCTAAGCCAATTGTTAAAGTCAATCATTTTTTGTTTGTATTGTAGCATCATCCTTGGAGAAGGTAGAATATTGCTTAAGTCTAGGCTGCCTGTGGCACATAATCTGAGAGCTCAGTCATGTCTCTGCTCATATAGTCTAGTGAGACATGTCTGAAGTCATTCACCCTCTCATGGACTGTGATGGAGTCATACCAGCACTTGCGGTTGAGTGACCTGTGTGTTTGAGTGATTTGACAGATTCTGGCACTTGACAGGCAGCTAACTATAACCCACTTCTTATCCAGCCTGGTGAGGGGAACATCCACATGTCTCACAATGGAGTTATAGGTTTTGTGGTGTTATGGCTTATGGGCTTCTTTATTGAGACACTGATGTGTGTGTTATTATGTGTTTTGGTTGTTTTTGCATTATTATATGTGTAAATGGTTTCTGTTTGGGAGGTCTCTGATCTCTTGGTAAGTTACTAGTGAGTACCTCCACATATATGGGTTTACGTATTATGTCCTTATTTTGTGTGGGATGTGTGCTGACAACCTGTTTGGCATTGAATCTGTCCTTATATGAAAGTCTTGCCTTAAATTTCATAGTGTAACTACTTCTCACATAAAGTATTTATTTCAGGAGTAAGTGGTTGTCAACATGCATGATACAATTGCCAAATAGATGATAAGAAACTACCCATCCATGATAGCAGGCTCTTTCTTTATGTTTTTTAGGGAAAGGGGTAGGTTAATTTGACAGCACTGTGCTGGTAATGCCATGACTACAAGAGGCAAAGGTTGATCAATACGGTAACATTGCTCAGTGGTAAGAGTTTCACTGACAGCTGTTTAGGGAAAAACTGAGCTTCTAGACCTTTATGATTATACAAGGGCACTGCTAACTGCTGCTGTGTGAAGAGCAGCACCATGCAATCACAAGGCTTAAATACGAGCAAAGAGAAACAAGTTTTAAGCTAACTACCAATTAGGAAAGCACACAATAAGCCTTCCTCCAGCAATCCCCACCTCAGACAATTTAGATCAATACACATCTGCCACAAGGATGCAGAAAAACACATTCTTAATGTAAAATAGCTGGTTTGACGTTCAGTTGTAACAAGATCACACAAACTACCTACAACAGTCCTACAACTAACAGCTACAATGTAATACAATGCAATTAACTACCTAAAGCATCAGTAGAAAATTATTTTTTTAAACTGCTAATGTACAGTCAATATATAAGAGAAGTTCCTTAGAGCACTGTTGTATGCTTCCCAGCTCAGATATACCAGGTAAACTCCTACTGCCACTAGATGAATAATCCCAGTCCTCCTAATCTAAAAGCAAAGTAAAGGAGTGCCCATAGTGAAATGCTACCACAAACAAACTTAAAGATACAGATACAGCAGTGTACTTTAAATAGCTTATAAAAGTGTGATTATTCAATAAAAGTCTTTGCTTTGTATAAATAAGCCAAAAACTATTCAATTGTACAGAATATATAAAGACACTAAAAACAAAATAAGTTAAAACTACATCTAAAAAATCGCAAGTGTTTCCTCAACTTAAACAGACCAGACTACCTCCCAGTGCACTAGATGGAAAACCCACTGACCTCTTGATGTAAAAACAAGTGCTTGCTAGAGTGAAAAAATACACTATTTTATCCAACAGCTAGCTAGATAATGAATTCAGAGCAAGTAAATCAGTAGACCAAACAGTGAGAGACAAAATGTGCTTTTTCAGTATAAGCACAAGGAAAGGCAAGTAAATAATTCAAGATATCAACAGCAGTGTAGAAAGGTAGGAGCTTATTAAGCTCAATTTACAGTAGGGGTGGGCAGCTTAAAATCACCAGGTTTAAAACGTAGATCAATGAAGGAGAGGATGGGTGGGAAAAACTAACAGGGATTCACCAGCAGTGCTTTAGTTTATGCAGGTTTGAAATCTTTTCAGAAAAAGATAAAGGCTCAGACATTCACTGTGTATTTAAGTATCACTCAAACAATTTAACCAGTGACAAAACATGTGAAATGTGCAGCCTAGCTAATTTAAGTTTCTATATGTCACCAGGAGCAGCCGTAGGTCAACTGGTGCCCTAGGCAAAAGGACTCCAGAGCGCCACCCACCACTCTACCCGGTGCCCCCATCCTGGTCTACCTACACCAAATAAACACTGGAAAAGCACCCCTGCTACAGCGGTGCCCTAGGCAGGCACCTAGTTGGCCTATGCCTAAGGCCAGCTATGTATGTCACATAGATCAAAAATACCAACCCAAGCAGATTTCTTTAAACTGAAAACAAAATGGAGCAGTTAAAACAGAAAGCAGCTTTATCACTCACAGACAAGAAAATATAGGTTTACTTTCCTCACCCAGCAGGGAATCACCAGGAGTGCTTTAGTTTATGCAGGCTTGAATCTTTGCAGAAGAAGACAAATTTCTAGAAATTCACTGTGTTTTTAAGTATCATTCAAACAATTTAACCAATAAAAAAAAACGTGAAATGTGCAGCCTAGCTAATCTGGGTATATATTACATGATCATAACCTTAGGCTATCGAATACCTAATGGTCGTTCACTAAATATTGAACTCTGAAAATCACGAACAGCTATTTCCACACATGGAAACAAGTTGTTTGGCCATTACGTGGATTTTGCCCTTTTTACGATGTAGAGCGATCTCATAGTTGGTTTGCCCCCCACTTGATTTCTGTTCCCAACTTTTTATTTTAATTTGGACAACGGCATTGTTTCCCTGTGTAGAAATGGCCATTCGTGATTTTCAGAGTTCGACATTTAGTTATCATCCTTTCGATAACCTAAGGTTTTGATCATGTAATATAGACCCGCTAATTTAAGTGTCTATACAGTAATTTAAGTAGCTGTGTAAATATTTTGGAAATACCTCACCAGTGTAGAATGGAGTGAGATGAGTGCTTTCTGGGGAACATGAAGATGCTGGAAGGAATGGTGGTAAGGTTGGTGCAGAGAGAGAGAAGTTTACTGAGGTGGGATAGGTGTATTGAAATAAACTGTTGAATTATTTGTAGCAAATTCTTAGCACAGGTTGGAACTCATCTAAAAAGATAAAGACATTAATTTGCTCAGGGCAATGTATATGTTAATATTGCTGTTAGCTTTCCAAAACTTTTTTTTAAATCTTTTTATTTGATTGGAGAACAAAGCTGTTTTTTTTTATTTCTTGGGATTTTTCTTCTTTTATGGTGATTTTACACTTCTTGCCTTAGTTTTAAATAATCTCTGTTGGTCAAGATCTGAATGAAAAGAGTTGGATTCACATTGATAGACAGGCAGCAGTTCAGCCTGATGCAAATTGACCAAAAATATTTAGTTGAAAATATTTTCTACAAAACGCAAAGGAAAAACTTTTTTTTGTAGTGGGGCAAACTCCTATGTACCCCCTTCTATATGGAGAACAAACCCTACACCTCACAAATGTAGATATACCTACTCTAGCATTGCACAACACCAGAGAACAGGGAGTGCTCCACTATTGACGGTGTTTTCATTTTGTGCGATTTTCATTCGACCAAACTGCCTTCAACACACTGACATATTCCTGAAGAGTTCTCCTTACTCCATGCTTTACCTCTAGGCATTGTGAGAGCTCCTATCTCTTTGTTTAGCCTTAGCAAAGACTTGCCTTTGATTCTGATTTGATAGCAGAGAAAATATGATTTTTGCAAATAGTAAGTTCCAGGAAAGTTGTGGACGAGTTTGTCAGTTGTGTGGATACCAGTTTATGGCATGTAGTTCAGTATTAAACTGATTTTCCTTTGTTTTGAAAAAGGATCAGTGAATGAGTGATGAAAATTGAGGGAGATTTTGAGATGTAGAATGTGACAGCTTGACACAGAAGGAGACCACTGAGCACATTTGAACGCAGCAGACATGACTTAATTTATGAGGAGTAATAGTGATGAAAAGGGGTCCAGTATAGATGTAGAGCTGGTGAGTTGTGAGGTTATGTAAGCCTGTATATTGGTTTCTGGACTGAAGAGGACAACTTTAAAATCCACAGTGATGATTGTGTTACTTTTGTGTGAGTAAGAAAGTATGGGAATCTATTCTGGAAAGGAAAAGACATGGAAAAGAATTTGGAGGTTGTAAACATCAGTTTAAGAGATATTGAAACCTGCTGTAGAAGATCACAACACCACAAGTCTAATGCAACAAAAACCTCCTTTTACATACAGAGTAATGGAGCTTATTAATATCTTTTTGCATGGAGCAAGCACTCCATACACAAATGAACTAATACATATATTAAACTCCATGGTCATATAACATTTGTGAAAATGGAAACTTTAAAAAAAATCACACTGCAGTGCAGAGCATACGGCTGTATCACTCTAATGTGAGACAGTAAGTTAATCTCCATCATCTGTGTGCCTAGAAAACATGGTGTTACTGTGAACAATTGCTATTAACAAGTTTTGGATTTTTTTTGTTGTTTGATTTTCATTTTGCTGTAAAGGAGGTGTTAACCTTTTTTTTTTTCTTCATTACAAGCACAGCTCCTATGCTATTTTAAAACCAGATCTGTTTTCTTAAAAAAGTTGGTATTTGCCATGTCAGTAGGATGGCAGACAGAAAGATACTAAAGATTCATTCAGTCCTACAATGTCAGGGTTGTACAAGGTCAACCAACCATCAAAATGATCTCATTTGCTGTTGAAAAACAGTATTTGGTTTAGACTTTGTGGATTATATTTTGGTTTGTATTTTATATTAATAGAGACTCGGAAGTCAGAAAGTTTAGAGAGTGGAATGTGATGTCGAAGGTGAGGGAAGGGTACGTTGAAAGAGCTTGTTCCAGGATTGGAGTTAATGTGTCTAATTAACATTATTAGTAAAGTATAACAAGAGACCATGTGTTGTGACATATTTTTTTGGTAATAACTTTGTCATCAGGGACCAGAGTACTGTATAAAGCTAATGCAAAGAGTAAAGGGGCATTACTACTGGTGGAATGAACACAAATAAACCTATATAAGATATTGATCTGAAACAGTAAGGTGCAATGTATGAGGCTGTGTCTTTAATTTGTGTTATATTTATGGAAACACCAAGATGTAACCTGGCCATGTAGTGCACTTAGTTGTGAATGTCGAAGCTGCTGAAGTTACCAGGCTGACAATGCACCACCTTATGATATTTGCATTTTTATTTTATTTGGCTTATAACCCCAGATGTTAAACCACAACCATCACTTGTGAACATGTACATTTAGTTATAATGTGTGGCCCTTTGCCTGTATATTAGCCCACAGCTCTTGTATTGTTCAACTTTATGCAGAGGAATTTAGTGATACAGGATGTAGGTAAATTTACAGAAACCCTCCATGTTGTACTGTGACGTAACTTAGATTTACCACAGACCTGGTTTCAGCCTGACTCTTTTCATATGTGTTACATTATATTATCTAATAAAAACATACTACGCTAAATATTGTCAGTCAAAACCATACCTTCATGTGACATCACACTTGCATGAAGTTAAGCAAAACAATGACACAGTTGTTGGCTCACTTTTTAATTGCATGCTCAGCAATCTTTATCCAACACTGTACATGATAATGTAGTTAAATGCTGTAAACATAATGCAAACATAAAACATGGCTTATTTATAAAACATTAACAAGGCCAACATCAAGAGTACCAGATATTACGTGGAAAGAATTGTTTACAGCCTTTTTACTCACAGAATAATTACTATACAAAAATAGCCTCACTTGCTCTACCTCAGATTGTTTTACCCAGCAACTATAGATGTCAGTAAACCCTATCACATTTAGGCCAAGCCACAAGGGGTACAAGTAATACACAATGTCATCATACATTTGATCCCCTCTGTTAGGATTCTTAACAGCTGGCTATGTGTAAACTCTACTAATCAAATGAAAGCCAAGTGTGTGTGTCTTTAGTAACTTGGCTTCAGTCAAAAAGATGTTAAAAACTGTCTGGAAAGTAAACATATTAAGGAAAGCTGATATGAAAAAGGTATTTTACTTCAGCTGGAACTGTATACTGAAAATTTTTTATAATGTTGTTACATCTGGTTTAGGGTGATCTCCTTGGACTGAGCAAGAAGACCTGGAAATGAAGGAGATCATTGTCTCATCTACATGGAAGCGCACATCTAAATATAATTAGAGCAGTCATAAGCAATCCATACAATTGTGTCCTTCTTCAGATAATGACATTTATGTCAAACTTTACTTGCAATTATGTCTATAGAAATACAGGCACATAGATAGTTGAAAAAAATTACAATTAGATTTTTTGTGCTTCATTCTTTATGGTATTAGGTTAAGAAAATATGCAAACTTTATTACAGCATTTCACTTCCCAGATGGATAAGGCACTCATCCTTCCCTTGTGCCTCAGGAAGAGCTACAGGTACGTTGGTTTCCTGTAAAGCGCACCATCTTGTATTTAGTGGTCAAACACAGGGAGAAAATTATAAATCTGAGTGATTTAGTTGCTTTAAAGTAGTAGCAGAAATTTGTCATTAGAAGTATTATATACAAAAGTTTTAATGTGACAGACTGACTGGCAGCATCATTTTCTACATTTTGTTTTTATTACAATAGTTAAATAATGCACATTTAAAACTAGAAGTCATCAACTTATACCTGGAGTTGCAGAACCCTTCAGTTGTGTCATGTCTGGGAAAAAATACAGATGCTTTTGAACTCTTACATTGTTTCAGACAGTCTTGCAAAACAAAGGTTTGTGTAAGCTCTGATGAGGTCATTCTGGACCTGGTTTAAACAGGAGAACATACCGTCTGCATATTCTGACCAAACAACAGTGAAGTTCCAGTAACTCAGTCAGATTACTGTAATACATTTAAACTTCTTTGAGTTATACAAGTATTTCTTTGCATTTCCTTTGTTTGCATTATGTGTGATTCTTGCAGACACTCTGAGAAAAACTGATTTCAAATAAATGTTATTTCTCGAGTGGTGAAAGCAGTAAGCCATCACTACATCATCATCATCATCAATGCTGTCATTTGGCTGTAACTTCAGGGGTACCACATATTTTAGAATGCTGGACGTCAGTTGCAATGTTACTGTTATTTCATTTCAGTTTCTACCAGTGTACTGCTAAATGTTCCACCATCTCCATAGCATACTACTTGTCAAACATGCATGTTTTCCCAGGCTGAGAGTGAAACTGGTCATTTGTGATATTTCTGATTAGAGTTCTTCAACAGTTAATACATTTGAATATGTAAATCAGTAAACCAAACAGTGAGAGACAAAATGTGTTTTTTCAGTATAAGCACAAGGAAAGGCAAATACATAATTCAAGATATCAACAGCAGTGGAGAATGGTAGGAGCTTATTAAGCTCAATTTACAGTAGGGGTGGGCAGCTTAAAATCACCAGGTTTAAAAAGCAGACCAATGAAGGAGAGGATGGGTAGGAAAAACTAGCAAGGAATCACCAGCAGTGCTTTAGTTTGTGCAGGTTTGAAATCTTTTCAGAAAAAAGATACAGGCTCAGACATTCACTGTGTATTTAAGTATCACTCAAACAATTTAACCAGTGACAAAACATGTGAAATGTGAAGCCTAGCTAATTTAAGTTTCTGTATGTCACATAGATCAATAACACCAGCCCAAGCAGATTTCTTTAAACCAAAAACAAAATGGAGCAGTTAAAACAGAAAGCAGCTTTATCACTCATAGACAAGAAAATATAGGTTTAATTTCCTCACCCAGCAGGGAATCACCAGGAGTGCTTTAGTTTATGCAGGCTTGAATCTTTGCAGAAGAAGACAAAGGTCGAAAAATTCACTATGTTTTTAAGTATCATTCAAACAATTTAACCAATAAAAAAATGTGAAATGTGCAGCCTAGCTAATCTGGCTCTATATTACATTACCAGTTTACATATATTACCAGTTTATGGCATCTAGTTCAGTATTAAACTGATTTCCCTTTGTTTTGAAAAAGGATCTATAAATGAGTGATGAAAATTGGGGGGCTTTTTGAGATGTTGTAGAACGTGACAGCTTGACACAGAAGGAGATCACTGAGCATATTTGAAAGCAGCAGACATTTATGACGAATAATAGCGATGAAGAGGGGTCCAGTAGAGATGTAGAGATGTAGCGCTGGTGAGTTGTGAGGTTATTGGTTTCTGGACTGAAGAGGACAACTTTAAAATCCACAGTGATGATTGTGTTACTTTTGTGTGAGTATGAAAGTATGGGAATGTATTCTGGAAAGGAACAGACATGGAAAAGAATTTGGAGGTTGTAAACATCAGTTTAAGAGATACTGAAACCTTCTGTTGGAGATCACAACACCACAAGACTAATGCAACAAAAACCTCCTTTTACATACAGAGTAGTGGAGCTTATTAACATAAATATATTTTTGCATGGAGCAAGCACCCCATACACAAATGAACTAATACATATATTAAACCCCATGGTCATATAACATTTGTGAAAATGGAAACTTTAAAAAAAAATCACACTGCAGTGCAGAGCATAAGTTAATCTCCATCATCTGTGTGCCTAGAAAACATGATGTTACTGTGAACAATTGCTATTAACAAGTTTTGGATTTTTTTTGTTGTTTGATTTTCATTTTGCTGTAAAGGAGGTGTTAACCTTTTTTTTTTTTCTTCATTAGAAGCACAGCTCCTCTGCTATTTTAAAGCCAGATCTGTTTTCATAGAAAAGTTGGTATTTGCCATGTCAGTAGGATGGCAGACAGAAAGATAATAAAGACTCATTCAGTCCTACAATGTCAGGGTTGTACAAGGTCAACCAACCATCAAAATGATCTCACTTGCTGTTGAAAAAACTGAGTATTTGAGGTGTTAACCTTTTTTCCTTCATTAGAAGCACAGCTCCTCTGCTATTTTAAAGCCAGATCTGTTTTCATAGAAAAGTTGGTATTTGCCATGTCAGTAGGATGGCAGACAGAAAGATAATAAAGACTCATTCAGTCCTACAATGTCAGGGTTGTACAAGGTCAACCAACCATCAAAATGATCTCACTTGCTGTTGAAAAAACTGAGTATTTGGTTTAGACTTTGTGGATTATATTTTGGTTTGTATTTTATATTACTAGAGACTCGAAAGTCAGAATGTTTAGAGAGTGGAATGTGATGTGGAAGGTGAGGGAAGGGTACGTTGAAAGAGCTAGCTCCAGGATTGGAGTTAATGTGTCTAATTAAAATTATTAGTAAAGTATAACAAGAGAGCATGTGTTGTGACATATTTTTTGGTAATAACTTTGTCGTCATCAGGGATCAGAGTCCTGTATAAAGCTAATGCGAAGTGTAAAGGGGCATTACTACTGGTGGAATGAACACAAAGAAACTGGGCAGACTGTAAAGTACTTTACTGCAGGCTGCTAAAGGCAGTGGGGTGTGAGTGTGAGACATAAGTTTTGATGTTGCATTACTGTATGCAGAACAGTATTAAAAAGGGTAAAGGGAGAAAAATTACCTGAAGAGGGAAGGTGTGTATCAATTACTGTCAACATATTAAAGCAACAGTAAGACATGAGTATCACAACATATATTAGTTACAATAAAAGTAATTATACCTATACATTACACTACTGTAATCAATATTCTAGCTGTTTGATAAACCTATGTAAGATATTGATCTGAAACAGTAAAGTGCAATGTATGAGGCTGTATCTTTAATTTGTGCTATATTTATGGAAACACCAAGATGTAACATGGCCATGTAGTGCACTTTGTTGTGAATGTCGAAGCTGGTGAAGTTATCAGGCTGACAATGCACCACCTTACGATATTTGCATTTTTGTTTTATCTGGCTTATAACCCCAAATGTTAAACCACCACCATCACTCATGCAACATGTAAGTTTAGTTATAATGTGTGGCCCTTTGCCTGTATGCCCACAGCTCTTGTATTGTTCAAAGGTATGCAAAGGATCTTGGTGATACAGGATGTAGGTAAATTTAAAGAAAACCTCCATGCTGTACTGTGATGTAACTTAGATTTATCACAGACCTGGTTTCAGTCTGATTCTTTTCATATGTTACATTATATTATCTAATAAAAACATGCTATGCAAAATATTGTCCAGTCAAAACCATATTTCATGTGACATCACACTCTGACGAAGTTAAGCAAAACAATAACACAGTTGTTGGCTCATGTTTTAATTGCATGCTCAGCAATTTTATATCCAACATTGTACATGATAATGTAGTTAAATGCTATAAAAATTATACAAACATAAAACATGGCTTATTCATAGCAAATCAACAAGTCCAGCATCGAGAGTACCAGATATTACATGGAAAGAATTGTTTACATCCTTTTTACTCACAGAAGAATTATTATACAAAGTGGCCTCACTTGTTCTACCTCAGATTTTTTACCCAGCAGTTATAGACCTCAGTAAACCCTATCACATGTAGGCTAAGCCACAAGGGGTACAAATAACACACAATGCCATCAATATAACTAACATACACATTACGCATGTGAGCACCTCTGTTAGGATTCTTAACTGTTGGCTATATGTAAACTCTACTAATCAAATGAAAGCCTAGAGTGTGTGTATCTTTAATAACTTGGCTTCATTCAAAAAGATGTTAAAAACTGTCTGGAAAGTAAACATATGAAGGAAAGCTGATATGAAAAAGGTCCTTAGCAATGACTTCAGGTGGAACTGTTCACTGAAAATTTTTTATAATGTTACATCTGGTGTAGGGCAATCTCCTTGGCCTAAACAAGAAGACCTAGAAATGAAGGTGATCATTGTCTCATCTACATGAAAGATCATACAGCTAAATATAATTAGAGCAGTCATAAACAATCCATACAATTGTGTCCTTCTTCACATAATGACATTTATGTCAAACTTTACTTGTAATTATGTCTATAGAAATACAGGCACATAGATAGTTGAAAAAAAATTGCAATTAGATTTTTTTGTGCTTCACTCTTTATGGTATTAGGTTAAGAAAATATGCAAACTTTATTACAGCATTTCACTTCCCAGATGGATAAGGCACTCATCCTTCCCTTGTGCCTCAGGAAGAGCTACATGTATGTAGGTTTCCTGTAAAGTGCACCATCTTGTATTTAGTGGTCAAACACAGGGAGAAAATTATAAATCTGAGTGATTTAGTTGCTTTAAAGTAGTAGCAGAATTTTGTCATTAGGAGTATTATATACAAAAGTTTTAATGTGGCAGACTGACTGGCAGCATCATTTTCTACTTTTTGTTTTTATTACAATAGCTAAATAATACACATTTAAAACTAGAAGTCATCATACCTCTCAACCTCATAGAGCAAGAAATCTGTACAGAGCAATAAACAAAAGTGAGAAAAAGGCCCAAAAATAGGGACAATTTTTAAATATTGATCTTACAAACTTAGAAAATTGATAGAATTACAGGTTTTGCATTAGCATGAATTTTCTGAAGAGTTTGAAGTCTGAAACTCAAGTGCCTGTCATTATTTTCTAACTTCAGTCTTTAGTGATTTGCCACTAATTTGCCAGAAAACTAAATCTTTTTGAAAAACTGACTAAAAATAAGAGGCAAAAATCTGTACATTCTGAGAAAATCTGTACAGTTGAGTGGTATGGAAGTCATCAACTTATACCTGGAGTTGCAGAGCCCTTCAGTTGTGTGAAGTCTGGGAAAAAATGACGACCCTTTTGACCTGTTACATTGTTTCAGACAATCTTGCAAAACAAAGATTTGTGTAAGCTCTGATGAGGTCATTCTGAACCTGGTTTAAATAAGAAAACATATCTTCTGCATATTCTGACCAAACAGTAAACAACAATGAAGTTCCAGTAACTCAGTCAGATTACTGTAATACATTTGAACTCCTTTGTAGTTATACAAGTATTTCTCTGTATTTCCTTTGTTTGCATTATCTGTGATTCTCGCAGACACTCTGAGACAAGCTGATTTCAAATAAATGTTATTTCTCGAGTGGTGAAAGAGTAAGCAGTCATTACATCATCACCATCATCATCATCAATGCTGTCTTTTGGCTGTAGGGGTGCCACATATTTTAGAATGCTGGATGTATGTCTGTTGCAATGTTACTGTTATTTCATTAAGCAATAACCCACATCTGGGTGTGGGTAATGGTGGATTTACCCACGGTTGGTGTGGTTTGGTCACAAGAGTGAGGCTTTAAAAAAAGCAACGGAGAAAGGAAGATCTCCGTTGCTTTTTTTAAAGATATCTCGCTATGTTAAATTCGTTTAACAGAGTGCGATAACAGCAATGGAGCTCTTCCATTCTCCGTTGCTGTCCAACACACACAAAAAAAAAAAAAGGCATACTAATGCAACAAGTCCAGGCGACTGGACCTTTTTCCATTAGTATAAGTCTGATTTACAATGGACACGCTGACCAATCAGCGTGCACGTTTTGGAATATTAATGGGGGGCAGTTGTTGTATAAGTTCAGTTTCTACCAGTGTTCTGCTAAATGTTCCACCATTTCCATAGCATTCTACTTGTGAAACATGCATGCTTTCCCAGGTTGAGAGTGAATCTGGTCATTTGTGATATTTCTGATTAGTGTTCTTCAACAGTTAACACATTTGAATATGAAAATAAAATAAATATAGTTATACCAAGTGTTACCTGTTCTAAGTTTCCAAAAGCAAATTTAAGTTATGCATGACATGGGAGTTATTGTGGAGAGAGGAACCAAAATTCCAGACTGCCACTTAGTTTGGTGGAAGCCAGGAAAGGGCTACGATTCTCTGCTACAATTCCTTGAGCAGATAAGCCTTTCGGTTTTATTTTTGTAACTCTAATAAAACAAATACTGCAGTTTTACAGGCAGGATTTCTAATATCTTATACATATATGTCATCTTGTAACCAAGTCTGTCTGTCACAGTTCATATCAAATTAAATGTTGCATTTTAGGCAGACTGAGTTTGGAAATATGACTGAGTGCTTCAGTAACAAAAATTGGGAAGCAGCCTATAAGGTGTGACAGACAGCTGTTAGGAAAAGTCAAAATTGTCCTTACAGAGGCAACAATTTTTTTTGTGAAATGCAAATAATTCATTCATCTGTTCAGTCACTCGCTTATTAATTCATTCTTCAATACCAACTGTATCCAATTCATAGTCACATGGAAGCCAGAGCTTTTCCCTGGCATGTAGTGGGTGCAGTGCAGAAGGATGGCAGTTAATCACAGGGCAGACACTCACTTAAATACCATCTGCATACCTATAATTAAGTTCACCTAAGGCGTGTTTTGGAATATTTGAGGAAACTGAACCACATAGTGAAATTCCACACAGACACATCAAGGACATGTGGACTCTGTACAGAAGATACTCCACCTGGGAACAGAACCACAGGACTAAGCATTGTGAATCAGCAGTAATAACTTCTGCATTTCAGTGTTTTGTCAGTCAGCCAAACAAAATAGTGGCTGTCAAAACATTTGCCTTGGAAAGTTTGAGAAATGAGAGGAATGCAGGAGTAACAAAAAAGTGGAATTCATTAACGGGTAAAATAAGAAAGGCACTTAGAACAGGAGCAGTCCCTACAGAAAAAAATATTGTGAACTCTGATAGAAGATAGGCAAATTATACAATCATGGCTAAGATTCCAAAGTGTAAGCAGTGACTAGAACAATCAGTCATCAGAGCCATGATAAATCTTATATTACTCACACAAAAGAATTCAGCAGCCACACTGAAATGCAGATCAGCATGGCTACCAAAACATGAAAAATCACAGCCATCTCATCCTCACTGTTAAGAAGTGTAAGTAATCCCTATATCCCAATGGATAGCTAGTTGGCTCACAGACAGGACCCAGGAAGTTAGAACTGGGCAGTCCACTTCTACAAATATGCCAATCCCAAGAGGAGTCCCTCAGGGATTAGAACTTCTGGGACGGCTCCTTTTTGGCATTTACTTCTTTGACATCAAGGCCAATGTCAGTGGCCTCTGGCTGACTAAATTTGGTGATGATTGCATATTAGGAGCTGTCATTGAATCCCTCACCAATACAAATGTTCTCCAGGAAGGACTGACATAGACAAACAACTAGTGCCAGAGCCACGGACTATGAAATGCATAATAGTATCCTTTGGAAAGTCATCCATCCCTGGTAACAATCATATAGACAACACACCCCTAAGAACTGACCCAGTAGTCAGGGTCTTGGGGACATAGATAGACAACCATCTACCCTTTCATCACTACATGTCTACAGTAGTGAGGAAATCATTCCATGTTGTTCAACTTATAAACAAAGGTATGGCATCTAGGTCCAAGGAAGTCATTATTCCACTGTATTTGGCATTCGTCTGGCCTATCATTGAGTACCAGGCATATCCAACAACTGGAATGCCCACAGAGGTTCATCACTAAAAGAATACAGGACGTAAGTTAACATGCCCCATGCAGACCACCTCAAGGCCCTATTCCTGTATTCTATCTCCTACAGGCTATTGAGAGGAGATCTATGCCTGGCATTCAAGGTATTCTCAGACCTGACTCTGATGGACTTCTTGCAGATCTACAAAATAAACAGCACCAGAGTTACCCATTCTAAAGACTTAACCTTTGCTTGTGATATAAATACGACTTGCTGGAGAGACAGGTATGCATCCCAGAGACTTAACCTCTTCTGGAACAGGCTCCCATCCATGTGAATTAAAGTTCCTCCCTAACCCAATTCAAGTGTGCCTTGGACAATTGGATGGGGACCAGGACATTCATCCCTGGTTTGGCACCAGTTTCTCTAATGGACACAGACAGCTTGTAAATGGTTCATCTCCAAGACCCTCCTTGTAAATGTTTCACCTCCCAATTCCATTCTTACACTTATCAAGGGTAGCAGAACTTGTCAGAGATTTGGGATGCATGGCTAGGCTTAAAAAGTCCTGGACATATGAAATTATTGTCAGATATTAAAGTCAAGCAACAGACAGAAAAGATTTGAAATTCCTTTGTATCATGGCATAATTTTAAAAAGTATGATATTTCCTTATTAAATAATTTTATTATGCTCAATACTCATTAGCAACCAAGCAGGGAATCCCTTTTGCCTAAACACACAGGCTATGAAATATTAAACATGATTGATTTGCTCATAAGTTCAACCTGATACCTCCTTTGCTGGAGATACTATTCTACTAGCTGAGTAGTAGGCATTCTTCAGCAAAATATCTTCTTCTGTAAAAATGCCCTTTGATGATGTTTAGCAAGAAATAACCCATCTACCACATGTTTCAGGATCCCTCTAAACTTCTTGCAGCAGATCTGTCTGAAATCTAGCATCTAGAACACAGAGATGATATAAGTAAATAATACTTCACCATTTTGTATGCCACTGCAGATTTCCTCTCCACCACCTGTTCTGGCAACTCATTCCCTCAGTGTACAACCGTCTCTGTGAAAAATACTTTTGGAGCTCCAGGGTGTACCACAACTCTACAAACTGATGTTTGTGGCCCTCCTGCCCTCTCTGCTCTTCCTGTTCAAGATGATCCCTTCACATGTCCCTGACATTATCTTGTGCACCAATATCATGTCCCTTCATCAGTTTTAGTCTCAAGTTAGAACATCTGTAGCTCCTCTAGTCTCTGGTAGCATCTGTTCTCCTCCATACCATGGATCTTCCTGGTGGATTTCTTCTGGCAGTGTATTGTCCCTCTCCTTATGTAGCCTTCAGAACAGAGTCATGTAGATTTGAAGCATTATCTTTTCACTTCTTACCAAACCCCGTGCAGATACACCCTGTCATTCTGTTTGCTGTGCTATTATCATCTCACTTCGCTCCAAGTGGTCATGTGACACTCCATGATCCTTTACCTGCACTGATGACATTAGTTGCATTGCCACCCAGCTGAGATTTCATATCAGGGTTGTTATGGCAGCATCCAGTTTCTCAGTCTTGAGCTTATCCCCAACTTTTCTAGTTTTTTGCCAGCTTCCAATGAGGGATTTAGTCAAAGTCCTAGTTAGAGTCCTGGTAGATCACATTCATGGATACTTCCTTGTTAAGTTAATCTCTAATGCAAGCTTTAAACTCACTTTTGACTGACATCCAGTTCTAGGCCATGAACCAACGTAGATTGTTCTCATGGAGATTATTGATGTCTAGAAATGATACCAGCCTTCCCTACAGGCTAATTTCCTTGACTTTCACTGTCACTGTTGTTAAGCTAACAGGCATGCAGTTTCCCATATTTTTCCTGCTCCTAGCCTCTTGTAAAATGATACCACATTGGCTGCCCTCCAGTCTTCCAGTGCTTCTGCACTATGGAAAATTTCCATCAAGGATCTGCCAACAGACTAGCCAGACTTCTAAGGACTTAAGGCAGTAGCTCACCTGGTCCTTCTGTTTTATTCTTCTTTAGGACAGCCAACTGCCTCTCTTTCTCCTTCATCTGTATCCTGATGTCTGAACACTGTTCTTCCCATGTTGCCCAAACTCCTAATGGTATGAACTCTTCCTTTCTTTCCTTTGTGAAAACTAAAACACAATATTAATTCAGTACCTCTTCTTTTCCCAGGCTTTTGTGATCTCCTGTCTTCACTCAGCCTGACCAGTTTCACTTCTCCTTTTCTTTTCTCTGCCATGTGTAGGCCATATATTTAAACCAAGTTGGCTCACTCTCTGGAACAATATATGCCGCTGTCTTAGTAAAAGCCAACCCAGAAGGGGATGATTGGCTGTAATATTGTCACATTCACAGTAAACCAAACAGTCATATACACAGCATTTGCTACTACAATGGAATAAAATTCAACTTCATGAAGTGTAACTGTTTAATGTAAATAAATCTAAGTGCTTTTGTCCCTAAAAATAGACTGGGACTTCATCAGATATAAAAATACTAAAAACATCACTTCCTTATATATTTAAACACCAGGAAGTGGTAAAAAGCTCATCACCACTTAAAGCAACATCACAATATAAAACAAAACCAACATCCACACCCAACAGATTTTCAGGTTTAATATCAGTAAAATGGCCATATCTTTAGCCATAATGGTTGACCTCACGTTCCTATTTAGCCACATTAGCCTCCATTTTTTTCTTTCCTGCACTCTTGTATATAGCTCTAACTACTCCATCTCTGACCTAGTCCTACAGGTTGTTTACTTCCTCAGTTTTCTACACCATGACATACTTATTGTTGGCTTAGGATGTCATACTCAGGATATCCATGATGCCACCTGCATTGGTTAGGATCACATTCAAAGTTCTATCCATTCTGGTACAGTGCTGCAGTAGCTGGCTGAACCATTTGTTGTTCAAGGCTTCTGTCACATCTAGCAATGTTTCTACTTATTCTACCTAATCTATTTTACCGCTTCAAATGTCCAAGTCTGCCCTGGACAGATGCAGATCTCCCATGAGCACCTTTTCTTTATTCTGTCCTCCATTGTGACATTATCTTCCTTTTTTATGTCTTGTATGGACAATGCCTTGTATCAATCAGCAGCTGTCTCCCCACCCCTTCCTCTCCTTCAATTGCCAGGATACTTAACTTAGCTTCTGATCCTGGGAGAAGCCTTGCCTTATTCTTGGTTTGGTGTTCTTCTTCCTCACTGACATTACATCTGATGCCCTTCTTTAAAAAGATTGATACTACACCTCATCTCTCCCATCTCTTTCATTCATAAGCAACCCATACCCTGACAATCCTGTGCACCAACCTGTCTTGCTGTTGTTCCCTGCTTCTGTGATACAGGTATCAAGCCATCTTGTCATTGCCTCATGGTTCTGTGATACCAGTACCAACCTGGCTTGTCATTATCCCATGGTTCTGTGATACCAGTGCCAACCCATCTTGTCATTGTCCCATGGTTCTGTGATACCAGTACCAACCCATCCTGTCACTGTGCCATGGTTCTCTAATATGAGCAATGTCCTGCTTTCCTGTGTCACTGTGTGAAGCTGCTCCATCTTGCTACCCAAGCCATCTTGCACTACTTAGTAACAGTACTCAGCCATGACTTGAATCACCCTTTTTGTTCCTCTGCTATGTTGTACACCTCTATTTACCTTCTGTCTACTGGCTAAACACAACCCCCCTTCTGCTTCTTAAAAGCTCACCCTCCTTTCCATTTTAGTTTAAAGATATAATGACTGAGATGTACCTTTCCAGCACAATAATAAACACTGCTGCCCCTTATGAGTTAAGATGGAGCCCATCTCCTTAAAAGAATATGTCTGTCTGTCAAGTCTCCGTCAATCTCCCTATCAATCCAAGTCAGTCATTATAATCCCTAGTGCTGTCTTATTCTGTCTGTTTGCTGCTGGTACAGGTGTTTCTGAGGATGCTACGTCAGAAGTCATCCAGTGGCACCTGTTTGCAATGTCTCTGGTTCTGATTTTGTCTGCTGCTACCTCAGGTGCCTCCTCTGACAGATCATCAGTGCTTACAAGCAGCACAAAGTGCAGCCGGCCATTTCCACCTCGGTGATAAATCTGGTCACCTCCTCCTATGTTTTATGGAGTCCAAGCCCTAAGAGCAGTTTTACTGAAACTTGATCCTTCTTTTCTCAGGTCTCTAGACTTCTAATCCCCTATGCCGCTCATCTCATTCCCTTACTGTTCCATGTAACTAGCCCTCCTATCTGTAACCTTTCCATCCACACTTGACAGGTCTCAGCCTTTTTCAGTGCGCTTGCTGGTTGTCTCCCTCTCTGTTGTGAAATAACTTTTTCCCATCCATGCTGTGCTCCTACTAGCAACCATATCCGATCTTCTGATTCATTTGCCCTCAGAGTTTTCTAACAAGATGAATGTCCCTCTTTACCTACTAATGCCTCTATTACTTACCTAGTAATGTTTATTCCTGCCTGGCTGCCTCTGGCTCTCCTTATCATGTGTCACCGCTCTATGTCCTTTTAATTTAGCTTCCTTGTTCTACCTTTCATAGCAGAATCTCTCACCTGCTTCCCTCACCATACCCTGGGCCACCCAAGTCCTTTCTACTCCTCCTACAACATATGCCTGTAATCTGTTCTCTTCTGCCCTTCCTTCCACTAAATTTACCTAGCTGCTTCTGTACAGGAGGCTTTCAGAAGCCACGTCGCAAGAACACTTGTATGTCCTTAAGGGATCATTTGCATATTTCCCATAGGCCTCTTTCAAAGCAAGTTTAAGGTATTAAATAGTAAAGACTCTTAAGTTACCACAGTCTTTTTTATGGATGACTTGTTTATATTTAAGTCATGTTCTGAAATTCCATTCATTTGTGAACTGTCATATCTTACTTGTCTATTGTACTCTCTGCAGTATATAAACACAAGTGTGCACGTGCACACACATACATCACCTAAAAATGTTTACTCAAACCCATGAAATCACTACCTGATAAAACAAGACAATCAAAAGTCACTTTGGTGAACCAATTGATGTTCATTAGCAGAACCAAGTGATGGGCATTAGTATGGGTCCTTCGGGGCAGGGCAAGTATGTTATTGCTCATTCCTTTCTTCTCACTTATAGGAACATATATAACACACAGACTTTGATTTGTCTTTCACTATGTCATATGTCACAAAATTAGCATCTCATTAGTGTAATAAAAGTCACACGAAGGACCTTAATTATTAGTATACTGTGTATTATTAAAGGAATTCTGTAACAGTGTTTCAGAATGAGAGAGCAGATAACTTCTACACTCTCCTTCCCATAAATACATTTTCAGTTGTATTAATAAATCTCACTTCCTTTAAACAAATAATGCGTTTTTTATGATTTTTTTAACTACTGTGTCTTAGTACTTCTCCTTAATTTGTTCTTAGTACTGTTTTTTTTAATTCCCATTTTATAAAGTTTTCACACTTTTCTTCATTTTTCATTTTATCTTTCTTTCTGTCAACCTTTCGCCAATGTAATTAAGTTGATAACTTCATTTTCTCACTTTCTTAACTGCTATCATTTTTTTCTCTGTGAATTTCTCGCTTTCTTCCTCCACCTTTTACTCTCTTCTTTATTTATTATTTTTTTCTTTAGGTTTAACAAGCTTCCGTGTTCCTGGTTGTCCATTGTTACCTTCCAACATTATTTGAAGATTATTAAGACATCAGGTCAGCCGAATATTATCGTCCGTTGCACATTTAGTACGCGTTTCACAATTTTCCTTCTCATCTCCTTTTCTTCACAAAGCTTACATCTCTCTTTGCACCATTTTCCACCAAGCGGCCCAAGTCACTGTAACACTAGCAACCCTTTTATTTTCATTTTGTATTTTTTCGTTTAAATGAATGTCACATTTGGAATGTGTAGAATGGTTCTACTATGTAACCCCAAATGTCAAAATGTTAAGGACCCGATTCACTAAAAAGGTAATCATATAAAACTGCAGTGCTCTGCTTCACACCGCATAACTTATATATGCCAGCTCAAGTCACTCCAGCATGCAGAAGGGAGAAATATCCCCAAAAAAGGAACTAACTCGGAAACTGCCCCAGTAGTGATTTCCTATGGAAAAAAGTAACTGTTATTGTGCTCCTCTGTGACTTGAAACTCAGGGAATTTCACCTCGGCCATCTGTAGATATGCCACATAAATATGCAGAATATGTTCTGCTGGGTACATATGTATTCTATTTCCTGTGCCTTACAGATGAAACAGGCTGCATGCAAATAAAGTTTTCTTCCAAGAGCGGGAACAGTGCCTGTATCAGCACATTAAGTTATGTGTCCATAAATCCTAGTGCCTGAACCAAAATGAGTGCACAGAATGATAGAAAGGTCACCCACTGAAAGAATCCAGCACTCAAAACAGTGTATTCAACAAAACTTCCGTTTAATAGGAAAAATCATCCAAAATAATCCAAATAGTGAAAAAACTGCTTCAGATAATCGACTAAACCAGGGGGGGGGGGGGTTGCACAGGGGGGCTTACCCCCCTGCAAAATGTGTAGTTTAGTGTTGTGCAGTACTACAGTTACTGTTCTTACAGGTGTCAGGTAAACAGCATGTCGAATTATGTTGATTCAAATTATTGGCATGTTATTCGACATACTGACTGGATCAGTGTTTCCTGTTCAGTCATGTTTTTCAGTGTATTGGACATTTTTTGTTTTGTTCATCACTCATATGATAGCAAACCATATATATATATTTATATATATATATATATATATATATATATATATATATATATATGTGTATGGATTCACTTCAGAATCACCGAATTTCATATAACCAAGACCATATGATCGATGTTTCAGAATATCGAAATTCAGAAACAAATCCAAAATCCCACCCCCGCTACTTAAATATTCCAATTCCGAGATCACACTACAGGGTGGAAAAGGAAAATCTCCCATTCCGATCTCCATTCACAATGATTCCAAATGTTCGATCATATGGTCTCGGCCATATGAAATTCGATATTTCAGGATTTCGGCATTGTGAAGTGTTCCCATATATATATATATATATATATATATATATATATATATATATATATATATATATATCACACACATATATGCATAGATATATATATATATATATATATATATATATATATATATATATATATATATATATATATATATATATATATATATATATATATATATATATATATATGTGTGTGTGTGTATGTGTTTGTGTGTGTGTGTGTCTGTGTATTGTATATTATGGCAGTTGCTGTTGTTTTATTGCTTTTATTTATTTTATACTATTTTATTTTCTATTCTGTGACTTAAGTATTATGTGGATTCCAGGCAAACTACATTTTGGGGTGCTGGATGAATCAGAAAGAGTTATTGAAGACAGCCAGAAGGTCTACCTAGATGTCAGAATTCACTCATTTCCACCACCACTGTGCCCACAAGTGCCACTGTGCCCCTGGGAATGATCATTTGTATCATGTCAGTACATTTATATTCAGAATGTATTCATACTGACTTTGCAGGACTCCTTATGAGTATGGTACTCTTAAGCTGGAGTGAATGCAGAGTCAGATTGAGCCAAAGTCTTTTTTTATAGTAGTCTTAACATTTGAAAAGTCAGTATCATTAGTAAAGACAAAGTCTGCAAGAAATTATTTTACTGAGCAAAGTATTAACATTAATAGCTACAGATCATCACAGCAAGAGGTTCTCTGGTTCAGTTCTTGGCTGGGGTGCCTTCTGTGTGGAGTCTGCATGCCCTCCCTGTGGTTGAGTGGATTTCCTCTGGGTGCTCTGGTTTCCTCCTACATTCCAAAGACATGCAGTAGGTGGATTGGACACTCTAAATTGGCCATAGGCATGAGTGTGTGTGTGTGTGTGTGTGTGTGTGTGTGTGTGTGTGTGTGTGTGTGTGTGTGTGTGTGTGTCGGAGTTAGTGGTATGGATGAACTACCAAGGCAGGGCTAGCTACCCGGTGTTATGAACCTTGGCTCGGGATGATTGTCACTACTGAAGTGACACCCCAACCCCATGTGCAAAATAGGAAAAAGGGGTTGCGGATGGATGGATGGACAGATGGATGGACGAATGGACATATGGATGGATGGATTTAAATAATATTAAACACTATATGAGGACATTGCACCACTTTTGAATGAGCTTGCTGAAAGATTAGTAGAGATGTGAGGATGCTGTGATAGCTGAGTATCTCACTTGTGTACTTTTTTTAATACAAAAGAGATCATATTCTGTTTACTTAGTGCAACGTATTGCATGTGTCCAAAAATGCTTCGTCATGTTCTTAAACAGCAAGTTGCTCACTAGACTGGATTTAGTGGGACCATATGAATATAGATGAACTCATAATATGAATATTCTACATATGAATGAAACATATGCACCTGTCATATTGCATCAAAGTCAGTATTTACCTTACCCCTTGGGTATCACAACTCACACTACTATGGTTTAACAAATCCTTAACAGATAGACATTAGTCTGTTAAATGCTTCTCCACTTCTTCTTTCTTCCACCCTGTCAATACTGATGTGCCACATGACTCCATTCTTGACCCTTCCACCCTGTCAATACTGATGTGCCACATGACTCCATTCTTGACCCTTCCACCCTGTCAATACTGATGTGCCACATGACTCCATTCTTGACCCTTCCACCCTGTCAATACTGATGTGCCACATGACTCCATTCTTGACCCTTCCACCCTGTCAATACTGATGTGCCACATGACTGCCACATGACTCCATTCTTGACCTTTTCACCCTGTCAGTACTGATGTGCCACCATGAGACTTCTTGACCCTTCCACCCTGTCAGTACTGATGTGCCACATGACTCCATTCTTGACCCTTCCACCCTGTCAATACTGATGTGCCACATGACTCCATTCTTGACCCTTCCACCCTGTCAATACTGATGTGCCACATGACTCCATTCTTGATCCTTTACTCTTTAATATATTCACTAGCAATTTACATAAATCTTCTCAGCAAGCTTTTATCATATAATACACTGATGATTATACCCTAATATGCATCTCTGAAAACCCAATACATCTTCAAAGAATTCCTCAGGAAGCCTTTAAATCTGTTGAAAGTTGGCTACAGGATGATCACCTGCTACTAACCCCCATTGAATGATTTCTCTTTTTTTCCAAAATCCTACTTCCATGAAAAAAAGAGAAACACTTTATAGTTTCTTCCTTAAATAATACCACAATTGAAAGTTACCTCACCTACAAAACTACTTGGCATGACACTTGGCAACAATCTTAAATGTGATTTACATATCCACAACAGCATCAAGAAAACCCATCAAAAGCTAAGCACCCTACACAAAGTAAAGAAATTCCTTACAGACTCTGCCGAGGTATCTATAGTTACTACTTACCTCTTATGTTTCTCCTATATGGAGCCCCTAATATGGCCATCCTACAAGCCTCACTTAATTCTAAAGTTGAACAGTGCTATAACCAAGTCGCCAGATTCTTTTGTAACCTTACCATACCTGTCACTGTTTAGCACTAAACTGGCTGGAACTTCCTCACCACTTGTCTTACACTCAGGTCACCTTAACCCATAAAATCATCCATACCCCATCCCCCTGTGCAGCAATTAGACCCTCACTCCAATACTAATTTTCACAGTGTCCCCCTCGATCAAATAATAAACTGCTTACCATCTCAGAAGCACGAAGGGCTGCTGGTGTCGGTGTCTTTTGTAATAGTGTAGCTAGAACGTGGAATAAAATTCCTATGTCCCATATCAATCAGGTCTATCACACACTTTCAAACCATTATTAAAAGACTTCCTGTCTGCCCCTTGGCTTTGTTCCTGCTCCTCAACTGGGGCATAGCTCGCTAACACCCTTCATCAACCTTTTCATGCCTCCCTTTAAAGCACTAAGTTAATTAACCTGCTTATCCCTTTCTAATACCTCACTTCATTGTACTTCTTAGACTACTATGCTTACTTCTGATTAGCACAACCAAATTATTACTCCATCACTACTCCTGTGTTAACAGTCAAACTTGCTTATCTAGTCCAATAACTCACTGTATTGTATTTCTTAAATTACTCCTACCGATCATATAAACCACTTTTCCATCTGTAAAGCCTCAGTACAAGGCTTGTAAATTTAATGTTTGTGAATATCAACACAAATGTTATTATACAGACTGTTATGCTGTGATATTTTTAGTGAGGAAATACTGAGGTCTTGAGTTGGTTTTGATGCTCAATGAGGTGTATATGTCAAAAGAAGCATTATATTCAGTGATGGGCCTGATAACGGTGGAATAAAGTGGGACTATATCTTCCTTGGACCTTGGGCAGATAATACAGAGGATAAGTTTTGCAAAATAAAAGGCTATTCTAATCACCACAGAGATGGTGGTCAAATGAGGGTGTGTTATCAGCAAAAGTACCCAACGTCCTGATGAATGTGCATTTAAGTGAAACGTTATCTGTATGGTAAGTGGAAGTAATGCTGGACTTCCAATGGAAACTATGCTATACAACACTGCATTGCTTGGCATTGAGCTCAAGATTCACAGACCAGGCATGTGTTTGGTCTAGCCTTTGTTGGAGAATCTAAGTATCAGCCCAAGTTATCACACGCTTGGTTAGTCCTTTTCCATTTATAGCACTCTTTGTGCCACAGATCAATAATCTCAGCTTCAGGTGAACAGCAACAAAGAGAGCTCCCACACAAAAGTAAGAATTCCTCAATGACTGGTTAGTTAAAGAGGATAGGAAAGGACAATGTGTGGGTCTCTAACCAGAACCCTGAAGCAGACATAAGCCTATGCTCTTACTTTTGGCTACAGAAGTGTATACCAAAGAGGAAAAAAAAAACAGGATAGATCCCTGTGGAATACCACTGGTATTGTAAGTATTAATACAGTACTTACAGTGTCCCACAATTATTGTTCATTTCAGTTTCGCAGGGTGGGTGAAGAACTCAGCCAGATTGTGTTCTTTTACTCTTGTGTAATAGTTTCTAGTCTGGATATGCTAATTTGCCTCACTCAAACTCAGCAACGCACTTTCTTTGAAAGTTTTTCTGTAACTAAAATAGACGTTGCTACAGTTTAGTTGTTCTTTTATTTCACTGCTTTGTATCTTTATGTATTTCAGCCTTCCAGTTCCTCGATTAGTAGCAATTTACTGTAAAAACCGATGTATGCATGTATGTGTACCTTCATTGCACTGTGTTCTAGGTGCAGACAAAATGTTACCAGCAGATGGCAGTATTGTCATAGAAAATTACTGGGATCTTCCGCTTTCTTTCCAAACTATTAAAAAAGTGTTAAGCAGCAGATTCTATAGCGTGGTAATCACATATTTGAAATGTATTAATATTGGCATCTTGATTTGGTCTTTCTTATGGCATATAGTACACAACTTTACATAATATATTGTCTCTTGAAGTTCTAATTTTGACCATTTCTTTCAACTTCTTTGCTCAAAAAAAAAAAAAAAAATGGTGGGAAAAAGGACCAAAATAAGGGACAGATTTTAAATGTGTGTGTGTGTTGTCTTTCGGCTTTTCCCGGTTAGGGGTCGCCACAGCGGAACTCCGGTCCGCTAATGATTGGTAATTGATTTTTACATGCCGAGTTACCAGCCCTGTCGCACAACCTTCAACGAAGGTACGCCCATTCACGCATGTCTGCACGCAGAAGACGCTCTAGCTGAGAATTGAAAAGGACAGCGTCTTACTGTGAGGCAACAATGCTACCGCAGCACCACTAAAGGACAGATTTTAAATACTACTCTTAAAAACTTAGAAAGTTGCTAAAATAAAAGTTTTGCATTGGCATGCATTTTTCTGTGGGATATCAAGTCTGAAAGTCAAATTAATGTGATTATTTAGTGACTGCAGTCCTCAATGATTTGCCAGAAAAGCTCTAATGTAAAGAGAAACGGACCAAAAAGATGAGTGGAGAGGTATGATTTTGATCACTGCCTGTACATAGTTGTATAAATGCATGTGATTTGAAGGAAAAGACCTAAGATGTAGATAAATATCACTTAGTGGAACACAATGAAGATGACACATTGAAAACATACAATTTTCTACATGCACTCTTAATTTGACATGTGGTCAAAATGTAAATCACAAAGGGATGAATTTCTCTGTATCCTTTCCACATTCAGAAATAGCCATACAACGGTGCTGCAACATGAAGACGTGCAGTATGTCAGTGCGCTGTCTCTGCAGCCATGCTAAATGCTACTAAGACATTCCGAGGAGTGTGTTCTCCCCCAGAACTAACTGCAGTAAGTCCTTTATGAAGCTTGCTGTGTAAATTAACATGGCTGCTCATGGACATTCATATTAATGAACACAGCCAAAAAGCCATGTTCATCCATTGTGACTGAAGTAAGTGCTCAGAAGTTTCGTGGGCAGGTTATGTAGGGGGTGTGTGTTTGTGAGAAGTTGCATGTGAGAGTGTATGTGTGAATGTATATCTGCTTGGGAGGTTGCAGTTAGAGGATATGGTATGTGTCTGTATATGTGTATTCATGGGTGAATGGGTTAGTGTGTTCATGAGTGCGATTGGGTGTTGAGGAGGGCTGCGTGTGTTATGTGGGGTGGAGTGAATGGGGGGTGCCTGTATCAGCATGATGCATGGACCGACAGTCTTAACTACCACAGGAAAGTGCTGATCTGCACTTTTGGTAGTTAAAGGTGATTCAGAGAGATTCAAATTAGCTACTAATGATGTCTTTCCTCATTATGACTAATGTGTCTTTGAATTGCAGATCTATGCATTGTAGAAACAGGGCCTTTTTACCACAGTGCTTTCCGTGAGCACTAGGATTTTTTCTGAATCCCCAAGAAAAGCAATTACATAAGTTGCCAAAATTCTGTCTTTGGATATTTTAAAATAAGAAGCAAATCTCATTACTGTGCATAAATGATATGTATTCCGGAAACGTAAAAAGACTAAATGAAGAATCTGAGCTGTGTAAAATGAGAAGGCAAGCTGTTTCAGTAACTGTAATAGGTTCATAGGTTCATAGGTAGGTACTAGGCTATCTGCCCGAGGGCATTTAAAAGCCTAGCCAGAGTGTGTCGGCTTTCGCCACCCCATTGATTAGTTAACTGATCCTCTGTCAAGCAGAGCCAATGAAGTGATCCCAGGGGTGTATTTTCTGTTACCCATCCACTCATCAAGGTTTCTTTTGAAGAGTGTTAGTAAGCGGCTCTGCCTGATGTAATTTGGAATTTTGTTCCAAAGCATGGGGAGTCTCTGTGACAGGAATCTATCCCTCCAGCATGTTCTATTTATTGTTGTGGTGAGGTTTAGCAATGCACTTTCTTTGAAAGTTTTTCTGTAACTAAAATAGACGTTGGATTTCTTTAGGTGGAGCATGTCCATCAATTCTGAGTTGTACATGGCTTTGTAAATAAGGCAGCGATCACCTCTGAGTAAGCGATATATCACTGAGTACAGCCGAAGTTTTTCAGTCGGGCTGCATAGTACATATGTTTGAGGCCAGTAATCCTCTTGGTGAGGTACTTTTGTGGTCTTTCCAGCTGTTGGAAGTGTCTTGTGAGGTACATCTCAAATGGGGCATTGTACTCTATGATGGGTTTAATGAGTGATGAGTAGAGGGGCACTATAACCTCTTTATATCTAGATGCGAACCCTTTAGTAATTAGATGGGCCACATAGAAGGATTTCCTAACTACTTTGGCAATATGATTGTCAAAGGAAAGAGTACTATCTACCTGGGTCCCCAGATCTCTTATTACCTCTTCTGGGGGCTGCCACCTATGTGGTAATTTGTGGGTGTTTTGTTTTTCCCAAATGGGATGACTATGCATTTTATGGCATTTAGCTTGAGGCCATGCCTTTGACACCAGGTGTCCGTCTCAGTAAGGCCCTTTTGGAGGATGTCCGTGTAAACCAAAGAGTCAGTAATGGCTCCCAGTTTGCAGTCATTGGCGAACTTGGTTAGTCATAGTCCTGTGTTTGCCTGTACTTCTGAGAAGTATATGCCGAACAGTAGTGGTCCCAGGACCGAGCCTTGAGGGACACCACTTGTGACTGGTTTAGAGTCCGACCTGGAGCCCGCTATTCTTACCATGTGAGTTCTGTCTGTAAGTCAGTTGGCAACCCATCTCGTGACGTAGGGGTTTATGTTCAGGCTGGTGAGTTTTTCTGGAATACCCAAGTGGGGAATGGTGTTGAAAGCCTTGGCGAGGTCAAGGTAGGCTGTGTGAACCACCTTTCCCTCGCCTATGGCCTTGGTGACTGTCTCAAAGAAGTCAACCAGGTTTAGTAGGCATGATCTGCCCTTAAAAAAAGCCAAACTGGGTCGGGTCAAGTGTTTGGAGGTTCCCAATGTCTTTGTTAATGAGTATCATGATGATGCGCTCTATAGCCTTGCAGACCAAGCTAGTCAGGCTTATGGGGGCGGTAGTTACCAGGGTCAGTTGTGGCCCCTCCTTTGTGGAGAGGAATAACCGTTGCTGTGCACCATTCTATGAGCACATAGCCTGTGGAGAGGCTGAGGTTGAACAGCGTGCTTAGGTGGGGGGTTAGTTCATTCTGTAGTTCATACAAGACGCAGCCTGGAACACCATCTGGTCCCATTGATGCTGTGTTTTTGGCTTTTGAAAGGGCTGTTTTCACCTGTGCTTCTGTGATTTTTGGGACACTACATTTTTCCAGTATTGTTGTGGGCCCTTTTGGAGGTGAGAGGGGGTGAAGTTTGCTCTGAATCTATCTGCCAGGATGTTGGCAATATCAGTAGGTTCAGTATATTTTGTGCTATTTTGCACTAGTTCAGTGCATATCTGCGAGTTGCCACTTAGATTCTTAACATAGCTAAAGAAGGCTTTGTGGTTATCTTTTGAATCCTTGGCTATTTTTCTTTTGAAGTTAGCCTTGGATGATTTCATGAGGGACCTTAGTTTCTTACTGATACTGATCGGGGATGTCTTTCCTTCTTGGGATTTGTTTTTTTTTCTGAACTAGTTTCCTCCTTCTGTTGTATAGCCTGTTTATTGCAGGGGTCCACCAAACTGGTTTTCTTCTCTTAGAGGAGTGAGTCTTGGTTTTGCTATGGATGGCATGATCCATGCATCCTTGTAGGTGCTCATAGAGTGTATTTGTAAAGGTTTCTGCATCTTGGGCAGCATTATCCTTTACTGTGGGGGTTGTGAAACTTACCACCTCTGTCTTAAGTAAGGTTAAGTTTGCTTTAGAAAAATTTTTTACTGTAGTTTCCTTAGTTGCGGGTGGTGGTGGGGTGTGGACATCCAAAGTGATTAGTTTATGGTCTGATCTAACCAGTGACAGGTTGACCTCCAGTGTGGAACACCTGTCGCCCATGTTGGTGATGACCAGGTCCAATATGTTTTCACCTCTGGTAGGGGAGTTTACCAGCTGATCCAGGGCATTTGAGTTGATGAATTTCAGGAAGCGCTGGGCCTGGGAATTTGTACTCGAGTAGTTTTCCCAGTCCATGGTAGAGTAATTGAAATATCCCAATATCAGGGTGTTTGGTAGGACCTTTATGTTTTCCAGTGTCTCCAGAAAGGTGGAGTGGTGGTCCTGGGTCATGGAGGGTGATCTGTAGCAGGCCACAATTTGCATTGCGGATTTGCCCGATGTTAGTTGCACATGGATGATCTCAGAGGTATCATGATGCACCACTAACCTGGAGGTGTAGGTATCCTTGATGAATATGGATACACCCCCTCCTTTTGTGTTTCGGTCCATGTTCTGTGGCCGAAACGTGCAGTATGAGTTGCAGCCCATTAATGCTGGGGTGCTCTCTGGAGCCTTGAACCAGGTTTCAGTTACTGCACAGATGTTGACATTCTCCATACTGAAGAGTGCTTCGAGCACGTGCATTTTGAGATTTAAACTCCTGGTATTGAGTAGCATAACCCTCAGTTTATTGTTAATTGTGCTATTTACAGAGGTGGGTTTGACTTTTGAGCCTTGCCTAAAAAAAGGCACTATGGGGGCAGCAAGAGCCTTGGCCAGTATTCGAAAGCCTAGGGGTGACAGGTGCAAGCCGTCTCTTGCGAAGCAACGCGGCTTGTCGAGCATGTCGTCCCAGGCTGACAGACACTGGATCCCCTTTGAATGACACCAGAAGCTTAGCTAATTGTTGAAATTGATCATTTTTTCTTTATACTGAGGTATCATTCTTGGTGAGGGCAGGATGCTACTCAGGGTCAGGGTCATACCAGCCTGGGCTGCATGCCATGTCTCTTTTCATGTAGTCCAGGGAGGTACATCTCAGGTCATTCACACCAACATGAACAATGACAGAGTCATATTTGTACTTGTTCTGGAGTGACCTGAGTGCTTGTGTTATGTGACGGATTCTGGCTACCGACAGGCAGCTAACAGTAACCTTCTGCTTGTCCAGCCTAATGAGTGGCCGTCAGTTTGCCTGACTATAGAGTCACCTATTACTAGTGTGTTAGGTATGTTATTTCGCGTTAAGGGCTGTGATTGTGCAGCACACTGATTTTGTGTTTTATGTGTTGTCTGGTTTGTGACGGGAAGTGCAGGTTGTTTGGGTGTCTGCTTTGCAGGTCTCTGATGCTTTTGCAGGTTTGTATTTAGAGCCTCCAAGTATGATTTTATGTATTTATGTGTATTTTATGCCAGTGCTGTTTTAGTAGGTCTGTGTGCGGCTGGAGGTGTGGTGCAAGTGTTAACCTTCTCCTCTTGACTGTCTGTTCTAGTCTTGGGTGGAGACAGCTTAGCTTCCCGTTTGGCCGTATAATTGTATCTCTCACATATGTTAATGTTTTGTGGTAGGAGGAGAAGGTTGTCTGTGTACATGAGGCAGTTGTAACATTGCCTCAGGATACCCAGATTCTCCAGCTGGACTGGAGAGTGCACCTGAAGTTGCCCTTTGGTGATGCCTGAATAATAGGGTGAGCTGCTTAGTCGCTTGGTTGGTGAGGGGTGAATAAAGAGCCTTGCCCTACTGGGCAATCAGTGTCAGGGTATATTAGGCCTTACTATTAGGTCTGAGCAAGTGCTGGGCTGTAAGATGCTTTTTGAGACTTAGTGGAGCCGGGTATATTTAACCATAGTTAGCCAGCACTGCCCGGTGCAAACGCAGTTTTTATAGTAGGAAAATGAAAGAGATAGAAATTAGCCCAAAATGGCCAATAAACTTCTAACTTCTGGGCTGGAACCACTCCTCCAGGGACAGATAGGTTACTCAAAGCTCACCTCTCTGACAGGTGAACAGAGAAACTTCCTTCTATCCAAGTAAGGTATGGGCAACTCAGAAACTAGTATCACAGCCCAGAATTTAGCACTAGCCTGAAAAATGGGCTATACTAGCTTAGAAAGGTGGGAAACAAGGAATATTTTTTTTTGTTTTTTTGAAAAGATAAGGCAAAAACAGTAAAAAATACACTTAAAACAGCTTTGAACGACTACAAACAATCAGAAAAGGCTATCACGCTTTAGTGTGTAGCCTACAACAGTTAAACAAATTATTTAAACAAAAAACAACTTTTTAAAAAGTGCAGGCAGTCAAATAAGTACAATATGTGAAAAAAACAAGCTTTTAAATCACAATAAACGTTGGAAAATCTGCTTTTAGGTGGAAAACAGTTAAGTACAGTAAGAAAGTACAGAAAACTGGTACATAATCACTCCAAAGTCTCTCTTCTAAGCTAGAAGGCTTGTATCAGTTTAATGATTCAGTAATATTACAAAGTGCAGTCTATTTCAGGAAAACAAAGACATGCAGTGTCCAAAATACATCACAGGATAAACCAGATAGCATATAAACATATATCAATGATGACCTGGGTTTGAGTATTAGCTTGTGTGCTGTAAGGTCAGTCTTGCAGACTGAGATGGAGTCTGAGTCAGCTCACCTTCACCCCAGGAAAGGTAGATGGAAAACAAAGGATCCCTAGTGGGCTTCAGATGATGTGAAAAGTAAAAAATAAGGAAGAAGAGTGAAAACTTTGCAAAAGAAACAGAGACAAGCTGATTTCAGAAAATAATTTCAGGATGGTTTTGTTGATTCCTACTACTTCTTCTGGCACCTCATTACCACAATCAGCAAACTAATCTAAAATGCTTTTCTGAAAATCGGCATGTCTGCATTTCTTTTGCAAAGTTTTCACTCCTCTTCCTTAGTTTTTACTTTTTAGAGTGACTCAATATAAAGCATTCTTCATTAAAAAAAAAATCTTCTGTCATAAATCTTCCCAATTTTGTGATTCCACCAATATGAGCTTTGTTGGCTTTATGTGTATTTCTAAGTCTTTCCATTATATGTTCACAAATACAATCAAGTAACTTACAGAAACTTGAGCAGATTAATTTGGGTGATTGTTTTCATACACGTCATTCAGTGCATTATAGTCTGTATTGCTAAAGTCTAGGGTAGGCACATAATTTATGACTGAGTATGATTTTATTCATAGGTTAAACATTATGATTAATTAATTAATTAATTCATTCATTCATTCCATTTGTTAACTGGGATAATCCCACTCAGCTAAAATAGTACCTGTTTGGTGGAGGCCAGTGCAGAAAATCTCCACAAGAAAAAAGACGCACAATAAGATATAGCATATCACTTGATCTAATAAGATATTACATATTTGCAATAAAAAATAAAATAGAAACATGCTTAAAATATTTCATAATGAACTATCGTACTACAGAAAATACTAAGATGATAATATGAGAAACTGATTTTCATAATTACAGAAGAATTTTCATGTTAAGAGAAAGAAGAAGAAATTAAAGCTGGAGCAGCAGATAAGAGAGTGGGATCAGATGTTTAAAGGAAGTAAATACATAATAAACATGTGCATTGGTAATTAAGCATACAAATAAGGGCAGCATATAAAATGGAAACATTTTTGGAAAGAAGTGAAAAGCTAAACAGATCAGTTAAGAGAAACTGTAAGAATGGTTAAGGGTGGATTATTTTATTCACTGGGATACAAAAGTGTAAATGTATGGTTAAAAGTTGGAAATGTGTTATGGTTTATGTTTTAAATACCATTTTTTCCAAATATGCAATTCCTATTAAGGCATAACTAATTATTTAGTCTAAAATTAAATGTAGTAGGGGTGTTATGTTGTAGTTTCATGTCTATGGGCAATGCATTGCACATTTAGACACTTAAAAAATGCGTCAACAAAATCGTTAAAAGACTTTTTAACTACTAGCTGGTTTTGAGATTTGATCTAAGTGTGATATTATTTTTTGTTACAAATGTTTGATTTAGAATATTATGTACAATCTTAAGCTGCAAAAAGTTCAGATGGTGTTTGAATTAGATCTGTGGAGATCATAAAGCTGGTTAGATTTCATACTGTTTGTGCTAAATTGTTTTGATCAGCATTGTCAATGAATATTTGAGATTATTTTTCTGATGTTAGACTATTTACTCATTTGGTGTTTAGATAATTAAAATCTCCCATAAGGATTTTATTTTCATTTGGCCTCAGAACTTGGACTGAAGCTCCAAAAGCGGTGGTGTTTCCATATTCTTAAAGGATGCGCACACCTCCAGACTTGTAGCCCAACATAACGCATCAGAGATACTTCAGGTGCAGCTAACATTGGGTAAGACAGCAATTCAGGTCATAGCCTGCTATAGGTCCCCAATCATGTCCCAAGACTCACACTCCATGTTCCTAAGCACCCTGGAGAATATTAGAGTCCAACCTAACACTCTCATATTGGGTGACTTCAACTACCCCTCCATTAACTGGGAAAGCTACTCATGTACCAGTGCACTTGCCCAATGTTTCCTGGAATTCATTAATTCAAATGCACTGGACCAGCTCATTCTTACCCCCACTAGAGGTAGCAACATCCTTGACCTGGTCATTACTAACATGGGCGACCATTGCTCTACACCAATAGTCAGCTCCTCCCTGGTTAGATCCAACCACAAACTAATCACCTTGGAAATACACATCCCACCCACCTACCCCACAAAGGTAACCACCATGAAACACTTCTCCAAATCTAACTTTGGGCTCCTAAAAACACAGGTGGCTAACTTCACGGCACCTGTGCAAATGGAGAATAGTTGCATGACTGCCGAATCATACACCAATGCACTGTATGAACACGTACACAAATGCATGGATCTCACCATACCCAATAGAATCAAGACGCTCTCCTCCAAAAAAAGAAGGCCAATCTGGTGGTCCCCTGCCATAAACAAACTCTACAACAGAAGGAGGAAACTGATGAGGTGAAGTCCCAAGACTGGAAAATCTCCCTTATAGGCCTCAACAAAAAGTTGAGATCCCTCATCAAATCCTCTAAAACTAGCTATGAAAACAGAATTGCAGCAGATAGTAAAGACAACCACAAGGCCTTATATAGTTATGTAAAGAATCTCCATGGCAATACCCAGATTTGCTCTAAGCTACTGCACAATGGTACCTCCTATACCGAGCCAACAGATATTGCCAATATACTGGCCAACAGATTCAGTGCCATCTTTACCCCTCCCCCCAAAGAACCAATCACAATACCAGTAGATTGCCAGGCACCCAGTATTACTGCTGCACAGGTTAAAACAGCACTGACCCAGGCAAATAATACAGCTTCTATGGGACCTGACAATATCCCTGGCTGTGTTCTACATGAACTACAGAGTGAATTGGCACCTCGCCTGTGTGCCCTGTTCAATCACAGCCTCACCTCAGGCTTTGTCCCTACCGAATGGCACACTTCTACAGTTATCCATCTTTCCAAAGGAGGAGCGACTACAGACCCTGGGAACTATTGCCCCATTAGCCTGATGTATCTGATATGCAAAGCTAGGGAATGCATTATCATGGACCTAATAAACAAGGATATAGGGAATCTCCAAACTCTGAATCCCACACAGTTTGGTTTTGTGAAGGGTAGAGCATGCCTGCTCAACCTGGTCAACTTCTTTGAGTCAGTCACCAGAGCTGTGGATGAAGGCAAGGTGGTTCATACAGCCTACCTTGATCTGGCCAAGGCCTTTGATACCATTCCCCACTCAGGAATCATAGAAAAACTCACTAAGCTAGGCATCAACCCCTATATCACTAGGTGGGTTGCAAACCAGCTCACAGATAGAACCCACAGTGTGAAAGTAGATGACGCCAAATGAGACTGCCAGCAAGTCACGAGTGGAGTCCCACAGGGTTCTGTCCTGGGTCCTCTCCTGTTTGGTATCTACTTTTCTGAAATCCAGGCCAACAAGAAAGGACTCTGGCTAACAAAGATCACAGACGATTGCAAGTTGGGAGCTATTATTAACTCCACAAGTGATGTTAACATCCTACTGAAAGGCCTCACTGAGACCAACGACTGGTGTCAGAACCATGGCCTTAAGCTCAGTGTCAAAAAATGTGTCATCATCCCCTTTGGGAAAAACCTGGTTCCCACAAATTACCACATCGATGGTAGTCCACTGAACACAGAAGGCATTATAAGAGATCTGGAAACACAGGTTAACAGCAACCTCTCTTTTGACCACCATATTGCCACTGTGGTCAGAAAGTCCTTCTATGTGGCACATCTCATTACTAAGGGTTTTGCATCCAGGAAGAAAGATGTCATTGTCTCCCTCTACTCTTCCCTCATTAGGCCAATCATCGAGTACAATGCCCCATTTGGCATGTACCTCACTAGACACCTGCAACAACTGGAGAGGCCACAAAAGTACACCACAGAGAGGATCCTAGGCCTTAAACACTTGTTCTATATGGACAGACTCAAATAACTCCTACTATTCTCTGTCTCATATCACCTTCTTAGAAGTGATCTCTGCTTGACTTATAAAGCGATGTCTGACCCAGCTCTGTTAGAAATGCTACATCTAAAGAAATCCCAATCCCTCCACACCACATGATCCAGAGACCTCAACCTCATTACCACAACCAATAGAACATGCTGGAGGGACAGGTTCATAATCCAGAGACTGCCCATGCTATGGAATAGACTTCCCATACATATTAAACAGAGCACCTCAGTGGCCCTCTTTAAGAGAAATCTTGATGAGTGGATGGGAAATAGAAAATTCACCCCGGGGATCACTCCAGTGGCTCTACTCGACAGAGGCCCTGGGAACTAAGGTTGGGTGGCACAATGCCAGGGTAATCCTATGGGCTAGGCTTGTAAAGGTTCCAGAGCCATTAACCTAGTAGATCCCTATGAACCTATGTACATTCCACAGAAGGATTGGGCAAAGCTGTCAAAAAGCATCACAAGTGACAAATGTAATGCAGCAGCTGGCACAAAACTAAATTAAACTTGAGAAATTCACTACTTATGAAACAGTTTGCTGAGTGCTTTCCTTTCTGATGAGTTTCACAAGATGAAAGCACTCAGTTAAATGGACCACAAGTAGTATTTTCCTTTCTGATGAAGTGTGCCCATTGAGATCTTGAGCCTAAGCACTCACAGTATGGCACAGGCCCAGGTGTTAGCTGAGAAAAGGAGATGTTGCAGAGGGGTTCAGGCACCTAGGCGGCGTGACACCCACCTGTGAGACAGCTGGATGTGGACACATGGCAGGTTGGCAGTTTAGCTGCAGTGACAAATGCCTGCGGACAATTCCCTGTGGGAATAGAGGAACCCCCTGCACCCTAACCACAGGTGGCAGACACAAACCCCCTTAGTGATACACTCTGCACCGCCCTAGAAGCCACCATGTGCAACTGCCAGTGGAACATGTGCCTGGCATAGGATGCCAAGTGGGCATGAAAGTGGTAGTGTAAAACCTGTGTGCTGTGAGCAAAGCCTTTATTAACACAATATGTCAAGTGATGTGTGCAGTGCTTGGTGCATACTAAACCCAGATATAATCACAACTTGTAGAAATGTGCCACAGCACGGAGAAAATCCTGCACATCACTGTAGTCACACTTATGTTGCAAGATGTATTTTAGGCGACGCTCCCTTACAACAGTAGCCTTCCTACGTGGTGTCACAGGCATCCCCCTCAAAAGAGACTCCCGTTGGGTATCTGTCAGGTTCTGTTCCTGTTGCAGAACAGACAGAAGGTTGGATAGCTGCACAGTAGGGCTTCCCAGTAACACCTTCAGCCGACGATGCCATGCCTCCACCTGGTTATTAGTCCGTGGGAAGTCCATGTCAGAGACATCACACACATTCCAAAACCTCAAATGGTAGGACGATGGCAGTCATTGCTGTGCAGAGCAGCAGGATGCATACTTGCGTGGTCGGCCTCGCACATAATGATGGTCCAGAAATACGCCAATAGGCTGCACACAGTCTGGTAAAGTAGCCACAATGTCCAGAAATGCAGGGACAGCATTGTCCAGTGGTAAGAATGCCAACGCATTTAGCTTGCGGATGGCAATTGAGGAAGCAGTGTCTGTACCATAGAGGGCCACAAGGTGGTGATGCTGGATCTGGCGTCAAATAATCTGTGCAAAATGGAAAAGGCACCCCTTCAAAATACTCTTAGGGAATGCCTTACGGTTGGCATGGATCACTGACTTCTCAAAATCAGTCATAATATACTGTGGAGCCAAGGTGCATCCCTGTTCTGTGGCCATACCCTTCAGTATCTCCCACATATTGTTGTATGCAGACTCTGACTTCTGTGTCATGAGACAGTACACCAGGGGGATGATCCTTGTTGAGGTGGAGGTGCCATTACATCCATGTAATGTATACAGCAGGCGACATATATCAGCCCGTGTGGGGAAGGTGCCATCCCCAAGAATGATGTCAGATCTGCACAGATCAGTCAGATTCTGTGACATTGTAAGTAGAACCAAGGAATCAGTCCCATCCATATCAGACCTTCCACGGAGGGTAAAGCTGCCGCTACGGAGTGGATACTGGCTGACATCAATATCCATGAGTGTTACTGGAGGTGTGGTCATGGATGCCTGTGCCCTGTGCCATACCCTGGTTATGCTACAATGCAGGGTGGCACGGCAAGGCTAATCTTGTCGTACATTGTCATCCACTGTGCCTAGGACAGTCTGCATTACCAGGCTTGGCAAGTCATTGCCGGTTACCGCCCTCTGCCACAGTTCTGCTCGCAGTGTAGCCACTTGGGCTATTGTTGCATCTGGGCCGTGCTGGTGTGGCAGTGATTTCAGCAGTTCTTCCCCCTCATCCTGACGAACAGTGATGGCATGACCTCTGCAGGCCTTTACTCTCTGCTCGATACATGCCCAGTATCATTTAGGTGGTGCTTCACGCTCCAAATGGTAGAGGTATGCCTCCACTACCAGCATTGGTTTGCCCCGTTGGCTGGGCACTGTGCTGTATCTGTTGCCAAGCTGACCGGGGCTATACAAGTACATAGATTCCATCATGATAATGCCACTTGTTGATGGCCTCTCAGTATCCATCATGGCCAGTGTAGCTGGGAACAGGATGTAGACACGACCCTGGTACAAGTCACGATCAGACGTTAGAATAGTTCATAGGTTCATAGGTTCATACTAGGCTATCTGCCGTGCTCTGCCTCACATATACGGATTTTTTTTCCACAGCATAGAGTCTTTGGGTGATGAATCTATCCTCCAGCACATTCTATTAATGGTGAGACTATGATTAAACAGCTGTCCTAACTGTGGGGTAAAATTCCTCGAGGAGTTCGTGGAGCAGCAGGGGGACACCATCAGGTCCCATGGATGCTGTGTGGTACAAAGAGTCTTTGTTTTTGTTTGGATTGCCTTATCCATGCAGTCTCCTGCAGGTGCTGGAAGGCATTTGTAAGTGATTCAGCAGCTTGAGTACTGTTTCTCCCCTGGCTCGGGGGCTTTAAAAGGAGACACTAGTCTTTAGAAGTGTGAAGTTGGTTGGCTTTGCAGTTCTTTACTCTGGTTTTTTTTCAGGTGTGGTGGGATGGGGACAAGCGAGATGATGTTGTGATCTTGATCTCACCAGTGAGGGGTACTTCGGGTGTTGAACATTATTCTCCCCATGTTATTGATGAGTGAGATCATGTGATTTCTGAGCATGTTGGGTGACTAGTTGTTCCATGGCATTTGCCAGCATGTCATCCCAGGCAGACAGACATTGGATCCCCTTGAAATGACACAGGTTTAAGCCAAATTGTTTTAGCTGATCCATTTTTCTCTGTATTGTGGCATCATTTCTTGGTGGGATACTGGAGTCACCAATGACCAGTGTGTCTGGCATTGTGTTTGGCCCTTGAGCTGTGACTACTGTTTGACACTCTGACTGTGGTCAGCCTCCAGTTTGATTCGGGGGATGTGGGTGACCGAGAAATGGGGTTTGCCTTTGGGGTACTATCTGCAAGGTGCTGTATCAAGGTGATAAGTATATAAGGAACAAGTGCTGCTAGATACACAGAGATAGATAGATACTTGTCTAGTTCTAGTCAAGATTGATCTTTTAGTTATAGGATGATTAGAGATGCAGTATAGTTCGGGATAAGGTAGTTTTTTGAAAATTTGAAGAGTGGACTTTAGGGGTATTCTCTTAGTTTAAACTCTTAACACCCGCTGCCCGCCCTAGTACAACAGTGGCAACTCTGCTTAAGCGCCTTGCCATTGGCTGGAAAGGGGAAAAATGACCCAAAAAAATGATAGCTGCCAATAAGCTGCTAACTACCACTCAGGACAAACAGGCAGCTCAGTAAACCCCAGGCACTGGTGAAATGCTATAATTTTCGACTAATTGCTATCAAAAAGCTAGTACACTTGAGTGAGTAGCCTGTAGTTTAACTTTTTAGCAAAAAACTAAACTAGCAAGCAGTAAACAGTTTTAGCTTATAAAGACAGTGAAAACAGCAACTTTGCATACAGGCAGCTCAGTACTCCCCTCACTGGTGAGTAAAGAAACTCCCCCCCCTGACCAAAAAAAAAAAAAGACACACAGGAAAGACAAAGGGAGGGATCAGCAAAATCTGGTCTCTGGACTGGAACACTAATTAGTAAAGTATGAAAACATATTTTTTTTTTTTTTTTTTTTTTTTTTTTTTAACAGAGAAAAAAAAAAAAAAATAAATGCTATTTTTTTCGATGCTATCGGCAAAATCTGGTCTCTGGAACACTAGTTAGGAAAGTATGGAAAACTGTGTTGTACCCTGTGAAGTAGCGCTGCCTGTCACAGTGGCCCTGTGCAGCTGTCTGTACTCCACCTTGCTCTGACTGCTTGTTCTGCTAGGGTTTTACTATGTGCAGTTCACATAGCAATGGGGCTGACAAGTACTTGTAGTCTGGTAGGCATCTACATAGTTTGCTTGCAACACAATTTCTACGTGTACTGCACAGGTCCCCTTTAACTCCCAGCTGTTGCTGCTGGCCAATTAGGGTGTGGGGCCTAGTCTCAGTTTCAGTGACAGAGGTTACATAGGGAGGTTACTCTGTGTTGCACCCTTGTCTGCCTACATGGGCCTGCATACTTGTGTACCCCAGCTGCAGCAACCAATGGATGGGTTTGGCAGCCCCCGCAATACACACATGCTGCTGTGGACTGGGTGGAGGGTTCTACCCCTGCGTGACAGTGTTCCCCTACTACAATGTTTATTCCCTGCTGTTGGGTTGGTAGCCTGTGCTTGCCCGAGTTGGCATGTTCCCACCTGCCACTGCAGTAGGGGGGCTCTGGCAGGACAGTTGCTGTCTGTTGCAGGCATGCCTCTCCATCACTATGGGTTGGACATGTATTGGAGCCATTCACAACAGTGGTAGTCACAGAGACACTGTGTCCATCATGCTGTGACATGCTTGGTTGTTGTTACACCAACAGGTCTTGCAGTAGCATGTACTTTCTGAGGGATATGAAGTCTGAAACTCGTCTGTCTGTTCCACTACACTGCTGGACGTCCACATGTGTGTGGTATTTGGGCTACACATTTTCTGCACAGCTCAGGGCTGTCTGTTCTGTTATATACTGTTAGGGTGCATTGGCAGGGATGCTTGTTGTGCTCTTGCTGTTTGGGAAATTCGCATGTACGTGCGCTCTGCTGCAGCTGCAGCTACTGGGGGTTTTATTGTCTGCTTCCCGGGAATGTTTACTGTGCAGGTTTGTGAGGACTTGTGGAGCACTACAGGTATGTTGCTCTTATTTTTGTGCTAAATGTATTTTTGTGCTTTGTGTGGACATGTGGAGCACTTGAGGTATGCTACTGTTATTTCCATTCTTTTGGTTTCACTTGTTCTTGGCTTTTTTCGTGGCTGTTTCCACTGTCGGTTTGCAGCCCGCATTCCTGCTTTAGGGGTTGTCTCTGTTTGTTTGTTTTCCCACCGACGTGGGTAACGGCGCATCTCCCTTTCGGCCACACCACTCTACGGTCTAGTGGTGCTGGGGCCTTCTAGTTTTGGCGTTGTAGCTCACGGGCATTCATCTCACGATCTACATGCCGGAACCCGTTGCAGAGGTGTGATGGCTTAAAAATTAAATGTGTGCCCCCTGAGTGTCAGGGAAGGGACAATTACACCATCAACAGTACCATTTCATTATGTTTTACTTAACTCACTTTAATCATCTTGTGGATTAATGATTTCATGTTATTTTTTTCATAGGAACAATGTTGTTGTTGTTGTTGTTGTTGTGTCTTTCAGCTTTACCCGGTTAGGGGTAGCCACAGCGGAACTCCGGTCCACTAATGATTGGCAGTAGATTTTTACGGGCCAAGTTGCCAGCCCTGACACAGAACCTTCAACGAAGGTATGCCCATTCATGCATGTCTCCACGCAGAAGACGCGCTAATTGAGAATCGAACTGGACAGTGTCTTACTGTGAGGCGACAGTGCTACAGCAGCACCACCACATACTAGGCAAGAAATTGCAGGTACCATAACAGGGCACCTTTAATTAGCACCACAGGTAAAGAACTGTCTGGATAAGATCTAAGATGCAAAAAAAAATGATATACCCACCATTTGAGAGATGGGGAAATGTTCCTCCAGCATATAAAAAATAATAGCTTTTTACCCCAAAAGTCTATTCCTTGGCTTCCAAGAGTTCCAGAAAAATTCTGTCCTGTGCATAATTTCCTATATAGATGCCCTCAGATGATATAGAGATCCAGTTTGACCATTAACTTCAGGCTCCTCCTGGTTTTAAACTCTGTAAGGTCTCAATGGTTCTTCTGTGTGTGCTTGTGGGGGGCTGTTGTTATCACAGATTCAGGTACTAGCACCTCAACTATAATGACAGACTTTACTTTTTTTGGAAGGTAAAGGCAATAACAAGCCATCATTCTCCTAAGGAAACATTGCTGAAACTTTACAAAAGGTCTGTCCTGTATGACAATATAAGTTCCCATGGCCTATCAGTCCCAGTAGCTCACAACAAATTAGACTGCAATATGGAGATATATATGGCAACTTCCCCTACAGCAATAATATCAACAGGGGGTCCCACATTAGAGTACTACTTTCTAGCACCCCAGGTGTAAGATATTTGTAAATGTTGCAGCCCACTCTCATATAATCTTAACTAGACTTGGGTCTTCCATGTTGCTATCATAGGATCGTAGGAACATACTAGGCTATTGGCCCTGAGTCCCTTACAAGCCTAACCAAGAATTTAGCCCATTGGTAAATACAGTAAAAAAATAAACAGGCAAAACAATGGGTTCTTGCACAAGAAGCAGTCACTTTAATACAATAAAAACACCAGAGACTTTTACAATCCAGACATCATCAGAATCAAATAAAAATTCACAACAGTCACATTAATAGGAAGAACAGACTGACATAATTTCCTATAACATCATGCATTCATGAATAATGTACTAGTTTATCCACAAGGCTGTATTTTTATTTCTGAAGTTATAACCTTTTGGAATACTTCAGTGTGATTTTATCTGTTACTAGTTTATGAATGACATCCATGTTATTAGAATTACTGCAATAACAGAATAAAATACTAAGTAATAAAACCATATATATGTTGTTAAAAATTGTTTAAAAATATTATTTAAAAAAAAAAATTCTTTCCTAAAAACTGCTAGCATTCACTGAGCTTGAAGGAGCCTGTATTTAAACCTGTTTTGCTCTTTTTTTCAAGGTACTCGAGATGGAAATTATGTCATTAATTCCAGGTTTAGCCCATATTCCGACATGCCCAGCAGGTATACAGGTGGAATTCCAGTGGTGTATTTTCTGTTCCCCATCCAGTTATCCAGGTTGCACTTAAAAAACATTAATGAGGTACTCTGCTTGACATTGAGTGGGAGTCTATTCCATAGAATGGGGAGTCTCTGGGGCATAAATTTATCCTGCTAGCAAGTCCTGTTGATGTCACAGACCAGGTTGAGGTCGTGCGTGTGGGTTACTCGATTGGAGCTTGACTTGGGGATATGCAGCAGTCCCTTCAAGGTGGGGTCTGAGATTGTTTTGTATGCCAGACAGAGGTCACCTCTGTGGAGTCTGTAGGAGACTGAGTAGAGGGACAGGACTTTTAGCCTATCTGTGTAGGGTAGATGTTTGCCTTGCTATCCATCCATTCCTTTTTTTGGACCTACCAGTAGTGCACAAGGCCCCTACAACTAGCAAATTTGATGCTTCCTGGATAGTGATCCACTACAGAGCTGAGACAGAAATTAACACACCTAGTATTTAATTCCTGGAATGGACATATATTCCTTCCCAGGAATGGTGTCTCTAACAGTATAATACTCAATTCAGAATCTGTCTTGTAAACATTAGTCTCAGGGCTGACATGACTCACTTCCTCGCTGCAATATGAATCAACAAATGAGTGTCAGCAAGAAAATAATCCTGCACCCCCCCCAAAAAAAAGATGCTTGCCAACAAAATACCAGTTTGGTTGGTTCATAGTTTCATAGGTTCATACTAGGCTATCTGCCCTGGGGCAATTATAAGCCTAGCCCGATTCTGTATGGCTTACGCCACCCCTTGATTTGAGTATATTGTGCCCTTTTTAAGGTTTAGTTTACTGTGCCTCTGTCTAATAGTGACATGGGAGTAATCCCTGGGACAAACCTACGATCCCCCATCCACCTATCGAGATTCTTCTTGAAGAGATTCAGTGAGGTGCTCTGCCTCACATGAACTGGAATTCTATTCCAGAGCGAAGGGAGCCTCTGGGTTATGAACCTGTCCCTCCAGCAAGTTCTATTTATTTCTGTGCTGAGGTTCAAGTCCCTCGAGTGTGTGGCTCTAAGGGATTTAGATTTACTGAGGTGAAGCATGTCCATTAATTCTGGATTTGACATAGCTTTGTATGTCAGGCATAGATCGTCTCGAAGTAGGCGGTATGCAACTGAGTAGAGCTGGAGTTTTTTTAACCGAGCAGCATATGGCATCTGTTTGAGACCCTTGATCCTCTTGCTGAGATACTTTTGGGGTCTTTCTAATTGCTGCAGGTGTCGGGTAAGGTACATCCCAAAAGGGGCATTGTATTCTATGATGGGCCTGATGAGGGATGAATAAAGGGGCACGATTACCTCTCTTGATCTAGATGTGAAACCCTTCATGATGAGGTGGGCTATTTAGAAGGTCTTTCTAACCACTTTGGCAATGTGGCTTTCAAAGGAGAGATTGCTATCAACTTGGGTCCCCAGGTCCCTAATAACTTTCTCTGTACTTAATGGGTTTCTGCCTATGTGGTAATTTGAGGGCACATTGTTTTTGCCAAAGGGTATGACTATACATTTTTTGGCATTTAGCTTTAAACCATGGTGCTGGCACCAGTTATCTGTCTCTGTGAGACCTTTTTGAAGGATGTTTGTGTCAGCTGGAGAGTTGATTATGGTGCCCAGTTTGAAGTCGTCTGCGAACTTGATGAGCCATAGTCCTCCCACGTTTGCCTGTACCTCGGAAAAGTATATACCGAACAAGAGTGGTCCCAGGACAGAACCCTGTGGGATGCCACTTGTGACCGGTTTCGAGTCTGACATGGCTCCAGCAACTCTCACTCTGTGGGTTCTGTCTTTGAGCCAGTTTGTGACCCATCTTGTGACATAGGGGTTTATATTTAAGCTGAATAGCTTATCTATGATGCCCGAGTGGGGTATTGTGTCAAATGCCTTTGCAAGGTCCAGATAGGCTGTGTGGACTACCTTCCCTTCATCTATGGCTTTGGTGATTGTTTCAAAGAAGTCAACCAGGTTCAAAAGGCAGGATCTGCCCTTGACAAAGCCGAACTGGGTAGGATCTAGTGTCTGTAGGTCCCCAATGTCTTTGTTTATGAGCTCCATGATGATCCTCTCCATAGCCTTGCAGACTAAGCTAGTCAGGCTTATGGGGCAATAGTTTCCAGGGTCCGTAGCGGCTCCACCTTTGTGGAGTGGGACCACTGTTGCTGTACGCCATTCTGTGGGCACATATCCTGTAGTGAGGCTGAGATTGTATAGCTGTTTTATTTGAGGGATTAGTTCCTCTTGGAGTTTATGTAGGACACAACCTGGGATGCCATCTGGTCCCATGGAAACAGTGTTTTTTGCTTTGGAGAGGGCAGCCTTCACCTGAGCATCAGAGATGTTTGGGAGGCAGCCCTCTGCCGGGATAGATACTTGCTCTTTTGGGGGGGGGGGGTGGAGAAGTTTGCACTGAACCTGTCTGCCAGGATATTGGCGATGTCTGTGGGTTCAGTGTATTTTTTGTTATTTAGAATCAACTCAGAACAAGTCTGGGAGTTGCATCCCAGGTTCCTAACATAACTGAAAAAGCCTTATGATTGTCTTTGGTGTCCTGTGCAATTTTTCTCTCGAAGCTGGCCTTGGAGGATTTTATGAGGGATCGTAATTTTTGCTAGTACTGATCAGAGATGCCTTCCTATTACGAATTTTGCTCTATCATGTAGTAGCTTCCTCCTTCTGTTGTACAGTTTATTTATGGCAGGGGTCCACCAGAATGGACGCCTGCCTTTGGATGATTGGGTCTTGGTTTTGTTTGGGATAGCATGATCCATGCATTCCTGGAGATGTCCGTAGAATGTGTTTATATAGGATTCTGCAGTTTGGGCCGTAGTTTCCACTGGCCCTGGGGCCTTGAAGGATTCCACTTTGGTTTTGAGAAGTGAGAAGTTCGCTTTTGAGAAGTTTTTCACTGTGGTTTTCTGGGCTGGGGTGGGGTCGGGATGTGGACATCCAGTGAAATTAATTTATGGTCTGATCTTACCAATGAGGGATATACTTCTGGTGTGGAGCATAGAGTCCCCATGGTGGTAATGATCAGGTCTAGTATGTTGTCCCCTCTTGTGGGAGTGGTGACTAGTTGTTCCATAGCATTTGAGTTTATAATTTCCAGGAACCTTTAGGCTAAGGTGCTGGGGCTTGAGTAGTGCTCCCAGTCAATGTTTGGGTAGTTGAAGTCACCCAATATAATGGTGTTCGGAGAGATCTTCATGTTCTCCAATGTTTTCAGGAAAGCCGAGTGGGATTCCTGACTTTGAGAGGGTGGTTTGTAGGATGCTATAAACTGAAAAGCAGTCTTGCCCACTGTTAGTTGCACATGGATGGTCTCCGATACTTTGTGCAATGCCACTAACCTGGAGGTGTGGATATCCTTGATAAATATGGAAACTCCCCCTCCTTTTGTGGTTCGGTCCGGGTTTTGGGGCCGAAAAGCATGATATGAGGTATAGCCTGGTAGTGCTGGGGTGCTCTCTGGAGCCTTGAACCAGGTTTCTGTCACTGCACAGATATCGATGTTCTCCATACTGAGGAGAGCTTCGAGTGCGTGCATCTTGAGGTTAAGACTTCTGGCGTTAAGCAGCATTACCCTTAGTTTCTTGTTCCTTGTGCTGTCTATGGGGGTGGGTTTGACTTTTGAGCCTTGCCTAAAAAAGGCACTATGGGGGTGGCAAGAGCCTTTGCCAATATCTGAAAGCCCAGTGGTGACAGGTGCAAGCCGTCCCTAGTGAAGCAACGTGGCATGTCGAGCATGTCATCCCAGGCTGACAGACACTGGATCCCCTTTGAATGACACCAAAATTTTAGCCAATTGTTAAAATCGATCATTTTGTCTTTGTACTGTGGCATCATTCTAGGTGAGGGTAAGATGCTGCTCAAGGTCAGGGTCATACCAGCCTGGGCTACACGATCAGAGAGCTCCTCTATGTCTCTTTTCATGTAGTCCAGGGAGGTACATCTCAGGTCATTCACACCAGCATGTACAATGACTGAGTCATATTTGTATTTGCTTTGGAGTGACCTGAGTGCTTGCATTATGTAGCAGATCCTAGCACCCGACAGGCAGCTCACTGTGACCTTCTCTTTATTCAGCCTGGTGAGCGGGACGTCAGTGTGTCTGACAATAGAGTCACCTATTACAAGAGTATCAGGTGTGTTATTCAGCCTTAAGGGCTGTGGCTGCTTGGCACACTGACTTTGTGGGCTATGTGTTGTGCATGTTTTGTTTTGAGGTAGCGTTTGCTTGGATGTCTGCTTTGGAGGTCTCTGTTGCTTAGGTAGATTTTTATTTAGAGCCTCCAGTATGTTTTTGTGTATTTATGTGTTTGGTTCGCTGATGTGGTGGGACTATGTGATACTGGAATTGTGTTGTGTGAGGTTACCTTCTCCACCTGACTGGTTACACCAGTTTTGAGATGAGAGAGCTCAGCCTCCAGTTTGGCTAAATAGTTGCATCTCTCACATATATTTGAACCTGTTTGGAGGAGGAGAGGGTTGTCCGTGTACATGAGACAGTTGTAACATTGCCTCAAAATTCCCAGATTCACCAGCTGGACTGCAGAGGAAACCATTGACTGACCTTTGGACATGCTAGAGTAATATAGGGAAACTGAATTTAAGATGGACCAATAGAGGACAGGGTAATCGTAGAGAGTATAAGAGTAAGTAGTGCTTATGGTTTAATAGTGCTAACTTGTAGGATTACTTAATTGGACCAGTGAAGGGTCTTAGAATGAGAATATGGTGTTTAAATTGAGAGATAGAGCAGTTCTAAGGGAAAAAGTGAAGAGCAGACTTTGTGGAGCCAGGAATAGTTTAAACCCAATTAGGCGGCGCTGCCCGCTGTTGCGCTATGCACAAAATCATGCAAAACCGCCAAAAGAGGGTTTTAAGAGAGGAAGATGAAGGAGTTTGGAATTGACCCAAAATGGCCAATAAAACTACAGTTTCAAGTCAGTAACCACTCCCACAGGCGCAGGCAGGGTGCTCATTGTTTTTCACTGTCACTGATCAACAGATCGATTTCCCTTTAGCCCAAGCAAAAAATGGCCTCTAAGAAACTTACAAACAGTTCAAGAACAGCAAGCCTGTAACTGAACTTTTTTAAATCTCAGAAAAGTGGGAAAAAAGCAAGATTTTTTTTTTTTTTTTTCAGAGATAGCAGAGGTTCACAAGTATCAACAAGTTATAACAGTGCAGTAAATGACCTCACACAAGAGTGCTAGGCCAAAGACAGATAAAATACAAGTTTTGAGAAAAAAACGATTTTAAAAATAAGTGCAAACAGGAAATTCAGTAAACAGCTCTAGGTTGTGCTCTAAATACAGTTACTAATGCAGAAATCAAGTTTAACAAGCCAGAAAATGCTCAAAATAGGCGGCTATGCAGAAAAACTTAGCAAATAAACAGAGGAAAAATACTTAAAATCTCAAAAGTGGCTCCTTTCTTCTCTCAGCGTTTTCTCCTCTTGGGTTTGTTCTATGTCCTTTTAATTTAGCCACACAGCATTGTAATGGTGAGTCTTCTGTTCTCCATTCACACAAACACACTGATTGCATAAAAATGTTTAACTTCTCTTTCTACGATCACCCATGTTGCACAATAGGTAGGACCTAACTCTTCTGCAACAGTATTCTGTGGTATGTTAGCCCAGTATAGAAGAACTGTGAGATTCTCTATACATTGGTGGAGGTCTTGATAGACTGCAATACCTTCACTGTCTTCCAGAATAATCAACCATTTTGGATTGGGAGCTGCTAGTAAAGAAATCTCCATATAATAAATAGAACATCTACAGTAGCACAAACAGTACTTGCCTCCTTCCTGCATGTTTGGAAAAGAATAATAGTATCTATTAGTATTCTGGCCAAATTACTCCGGGTCAGTGCAGCTATCACCTTAGGTATCCCCTGAAAATATGCCACAGATTTAGACTAAAAGTCAGCAAATATAACTGACTGGGTCTACTTTAGAAGAACAAAAACCTACTTACCCGAATCACTAAAGAGCAAGATGACTTCGCCGAAACCACAGTTTAATGAACACTCAGAACGCTGGAAAGTTACTATGGGATAGGAACCACTTGGCCACCATGTTGAATTTTGCCCCTTTTCCCTCTGTAGTGCGATCTTGGAGTTGGTATATTTAGTTAGGGGGGTGTGTGGGGTGAAGACTCCCACATAAGTGAGTGTGATTTGCTTTGGTATATATTTTTTTGTATGGCTGGATTAGTGGTTAGTTTCCCTGAGTTCGTTATTGGTGTTCTGAGTGTTTGTTATACTGTAGTTTTGGCAAAGCCGCGCCATTGTTTAGAGATTCAGGTAGGTGAGTTTTCATTCTTTTGAAGTAGATCCAACTGACTGGCTAACTAATTGACCTTTATACGGAGCAAAATCCATGGGTTTGTCTAATTGCTTAACCATTTACAACTTACATTGTTGTGTCTTTATATAGTGCATGTCCCTACTGTGTATAGCATTAAAGAATAGAATAAAAAACTGAACTAAGTTACTAGACAAGCAAAGTCACAGATACAGATTTCTTCTAATTACTCTTTCAGGCTGTCAGGATCATGCAGGCAGTGCTGAAGAAATACGGAACATATGAAAACTATGAAATCGTTACAGGTGGAAATCTTCTCAGCAAGAGCAAAATCTGGTCGTGTGTCCGCAAATATCTGCAAAAGGAAAGCTGTGTGGGAGAGGTAGGTGTCTCTTTCCATGTTCAGAGATACTTACAAAACAAAAACTGTATAGGAGCTCTTGATGTACTCTGTTATACAGATATAACTACAAGAGTTTCATAAGAGTGGTGTTGATGTATGCTGTGTATAGCCTGCTGGGAACCAAAGTAAATGACGTGTTTACTACTAGCAGAAAAAAATCCATGAAAAAAACCAGAGGACAGAGAGACAGCATCACAACTCATTGGAAGAAGCTTTTGTTTATTTAGATGAAAATGTATTACTTGTAGTTGTTATGTTAGAAAACAACATTTTATGTTGTACTAAAATGAGCAAGTGGAGCACAAATGTGTCTATCACTCTTTCCATGTTGTCATGAGAGCTTGCACTAGTGTTGTACTCCATTTTCTTGTCTGTATTATTTTAAGCTATTTTGTCACAGAAAAAATACAAGTATGACAATGTTCCACGAGGTATACTGCATTTTAGTGTTCACTTAGAAATGTGTATATCATTGTAGAATGAATGACAAAGTATGATAAAAAGAGATTAATATAGACAGCATTTTTTTAAAACAAGAAACATCTTTATTAAATTATCACATATGACATAGGGTGTGCTACATCTATATAAATGATAATAAACTATAGGATTACTGTCCTAAAAGAAATGCCCTACACTGACCACCTCAAAAAACTCCAGCTATACTCCGTAGCATATCACCTACTCTGAGGTGATCTCTGCCTAACATATAAAGCTATGTCAAACCCAGAGCTGTTGGACATGCTACACCTAAAGAAATCCCAATCCCTCTGAGCTACACAGTCTAGGGACCTAAACCTTGTCACCACAATAAACAGGACATGCTGGAGGGATAAATTCCTGTCCCAGAGACTTCCCATACTCTGGAACAGGCTACCCATCTATGTCAAGCAAAGTTCTTCATTAGCACTCTTCAAGAAAAATCTTGATGAGTGGATGGGAAATAGGAAATACACCCCGGGGATCACTTCTGTATCTCTGCTGGAAAGTGGAACAGGAAACTAACTTTCTTGGGTGGCGTAAGCTATGGAACCTTGCTGGCTAGGCTTATGTAGGCCCTTGGACCGATAGCCTAGTACCTACCTATGAACCTATGGACCTATGACACAATCTCAGTTCCAAACATTTTACATTCCAAACCGTGCCGACACAACTGTAGCGGCAAACATTACACATCACTTTTAACATATTCAGTCATTGTTAGTCAACCATTACGCAGCTCATTCAAATCCTGCCTTCTTTTAAACCTTGTTCCTCCTCTGCATATATTGATCCCACAGTTTTCATTTTTTCCTAAGGAATTTGCTCCTACCCTTTTCTAAAGATCCCAGTTTCAGTTGTTTTAACTCTGTTAATATCTTCACTACTTTTAGCATACCTCTCAACCTGGAAACATCAAAAATCTGGACAAGTCCCTTGAAAAACAGATACAAATCGGTATGCTGATTAACATCTAATTTGCATACATAATTATGTAACCCCACCCACTCCAATGGAATTGTGGGATACCAGCTTTCAAACGCAAACTGAAAAACAGACAACCAAAATATGGCACCAGAGCCCCCCTGCAGCCATTCCAATTTCCCATTACCTGCCTATATTTCACCCCATTTACTGTAAACACTAATGTGTGCATACTGCTTTACTTCTACAAGGATTATTTGGATTTTATTTTTACATTCTGCAGCACAACAATGCACAAACACTAACAGAGATCTGCTAAGCAAAGCAATACTGTCTCACAATGAAAATAGACTTGGCATTAAAACTTCTCTGCCCTTGAAACTCACATTAATTTAAACAGCATTGAAACCCACAACACATCCAAAGTAAATGCATCTGGCCAGTGGTGGATAAAGATTACCTTTGGGCTGTTTTCAAATCATTGGCCCCTTGCACACAAAACAAGAAACATGCATGCGTTCTTTTCTTTGATACACCTTCCTGACTTTATTAAGTTATATTCCTTGTATAATACAGCACACTTGTTAGAGCGCATTTTAAATTTATTGTTTGAACATTTTTTTCCAGTAGGCTGTACTGTAGGCAATGAAACAAAATGCATGAGCCAATAATGACAAAACTGCCCAATTCAGAACATTTCCATCATAAAAACGTCTACTTCCACACCCACACTATAAATAGAATGACAGTAGTGTAAGCCATAGGTATCTTGCACAGCTTCTCACACTTATTTTCAACTTCAGGTTTTTTTTTTGGGGGGGGACAAAAGGTCAAAAACCAGGCACACATTTTAAACATTGCTTGTATAATTTTGGAAAGTTGCTAGAATAAAATGTGTTACCACCATGCATTTCATTGGCAAGTTTTGAGCCCAGGACCCTATGACTACAGTTAGAGCAACATACCACTATGCCAAATCAGCAGTTTCCTGAAAAAAATAGGACTGAAACTTAATGGCTATCATTTAGGGAATTCAGTTTTCACTTCTCACCATAGCTCTCAACTTAGCACAAAAAATCTGGACAAATCTCACAAGTGGTGGTGGCTAGGGACTTTAGGCTCTTTTTACCCTGTACCCAAGGGTTTCAGCCTTAATACCTCTAGCCACCAGATGTATTAAATGAGGACATTTTCACAGACACACACACACACACACACACACACACACACACACACACACACACACACACACACACACACACACACACACACACATGCACTTGAAGACAAAAGGGCACATTCCTTATCCCTGACGTTCTGCAATCTCAACAAAACCAAGCAGGAATATGTAAATAAACATGGATTTCACTAAATACAGTGGACAATAAGATAAGGTCATTTGACTTTGAAAATACACCTAATTTTTAGTATTACTGAATTTATTCCTAGTCCTTAGTGTTCTATAGTCTGTCCATGATTTCAGAAACAATTACCTTGAGGGTTTCCTGTTAAAGCCCCACAACCTATAATAAGGCACTAAACACAGTTGTGTAGAAAAATGCTCTAGTTAGGCTTGCTATTTTTTGCACAGACTTTGATTATGGTTTTGAGTTTCGGAGAAGGATTTCATATGTAAGTCTGGTAATTTTTCCAGTACTTTCAGAGCCAAGTGTGGGCTAGGTAGTGCATACATGCATTGTGAGCCCCATACATGCCCATGCATGAAGACCCACAGTGTGCAGCTGGTATAAAGAATGATTATATAGTCTGATTCTCAGCATCTATCAAGAGAGGGATAGAATCTGCAGTGAAGACTGAACTCCATTGGCCCTGCTGCTTAGAAGTAAGTAGAGAAAGCATAAAAGGCACACACACACACACACACACACACACACACACACACACACACACACACACACACACACACACACACACACACACACACACACACACACACACACCTACCTTACTTGCTGAATCTTCATTCTTTCTGGCCAGACCGTCTGATTCCTTGTTCCAGCAAACACAAAATAATCCATTAGCTGCATTAGAAGAGTGCCGTTCCTTGTTCCCCAACTAATCAATATAAAATAATCCATTAGCCACATTAGAAAACTGCCATTCCTTGTTCCCCAACTAATGAACATAAAATAATCCAGCCACGTTAGAAGAGTGCAGATCCTTGTTCCCCAACTGTTCCCACTCGCATTTGAGCCAGAAATGTGTGTGTGAGCTCCTTGAGCTCAATTTTTGACAGGCTGGTTGCCCTGATGGAGCTGATGTCATCGCACACGTGATGATGTCAGCTCAAACAGCGCGGAAATTTGAAAAATTAAAAAAGAAATGAAAAAAATCAGAAATGAAGGGGTGCCGGAGTGGCACCCCT